>NC_051391.1:16022073-16032073 GCF_015228065.2 Penaeus monodon | reverse complement strand
CCTCTCCTTCTCCCCTCTCTGCCTCCCCCTTCCTTCCCCTTACCTCGTTCCCACAACTTCACACTATCATCTCTCTTCCTCCTCCTGCTTTCCCTCGCTTCACTCCCTTCTCCTACCTCCTCCCTGCTTCAAGGTCACTGGCAACTCAGGTCATTTCTTCCGTGGCTTTTGCAGCGTCAGAGTGAATCCAACGCCTCTCCTGCGCCCCGTGATTACCTTGTGTTCAGGGATTATTTAGAAGCTCATTATCCAAGTGAAGGTGTGTGTGTGTGGGGGGGGGGGTTGAGGGGGAAGGGGATGGGGGGGGGGTAGACCTATGTACTTCCGTAATTATTGCTCATTAAGTTTTATTTCTGAAAGTTATTTTGTTTGTTTGGCTGTTGTTGTTGTTGTTGTTGTTGTGGTGATGGTGGTGGTGGTGGTGGTGGTGGTGTGTGTGTGTGTGTTTGTGTGTGTGTGTGTGTGTGTGTGTGTGTGTGTGTGTGTGTGAGAGAGAGAGAGAGAGAGAGAGAGAGAGAGAGAGAGAGAGAGAGAGAGAGAGAGAGAGAGGAGAGAGAGAGAGAAGAGGAGAGAGAAGAGAGGAGAAGAGAGAGAGAGAGAGAGAGAGAGAGAGAGAGAGAGAGAGAGTTTCTGTGTATGTATGTAGGCAAGTATATTTGTATGCATCTACCTAACTATGCATTTGCATATATTCATTTATACATTCATTTATATCTATGTCATGATTATCATGAAAAATATTAATGGAAAATACTGACAACTTAATCGCCACATTACATTCAACAAACATACATTTATTTTTTCAGAATTATAAAATTACTAGAGATATTAAGTTTGTTGAATTTAATGCCAAGTAGGATCAGCGACATGTCTTTCCTATAGCTACTTTCAAGCACCACTTCAACGTAATATCCTCCCCCTCTCTCCTCATCATCGTCATTATCGTCATCATAACCATCGTCATCACCATCGTCATCATTATCATCGTCGTCATCGTCATCTTCATCATCGTCATTGTCATCATTATCATCAACTCATCACGATCAACATCAGCATCTCCAAACATCTTCTGAGTGTTGCCTGATCCCTTTACCTGCACTGGGAGTCCACAAGCACACACACACACACACACACACACACACACAAACACACAAACACACACAAACACAAACACACACAAACACACACGCACGCACACACAGAGGTAGAAGAAACGAAGAGAGTGAGGGAGTATATGCGTGCTATATGCATATATTTGTACACATAAATACAAGCTTATATGCACACTATACAAATAACATATGAGGCACGTCAAGTCTCCAGAACTCGAACCTCATATTTGTACTATTTATACCCTCCTCAACTCCCGCAGCTGCTGCAGATTAAAGAGCATCTTGTAAATACTGCTTGTGGAAGTACTTCTCACGTTGAGCTGACCAAGGCACGGATAAGGGGCGCGGAGGACGCGGTTGCGGGCGCCGGAGTGGGCGTGGTCAGGGCCGGCCACGCGATGACCTGGCTCAGAGGGGGATGGGGGTGGAGAGGGAGGAGGGGGAGGAGAGGAAGGGGAGGAGGGTTGAGGATAGGAAGGGGGAAGAAAGGAAAGAGGGAGGGGAGGATAGGAAGGGGAGGAAGGGGAGAGGGAAGATGCTGGAGGGGGAGGACAGAAGGGGAAAGAAGGGAAGGGGAAGGAGGGAAGAGGAAGGGGAAGGAAAAGGGGATATTGGGAGAGAGAAACAGGAGAGAGACTGAAAAGAAGAGAGGGAGAGGGAGGGGAGAGGGGAGGAGAACGAGAAGACGAGGAGAGAGTTTAAAAGGCTAGAGAGAAGGACGAGAAGAGGAGAGGAGAGAGCCAGACGGCCAAGAGAGAGGCGAGGGGACGAAGAAGAGGAATAAGATGAGAGGCTAAAGGAAAGGAGAAGTGAAAGTGAAGAAGTGAAGATACTGCTGTTCTTAACCGTTGGCAATTATCTCTCTGTTATTGAATTTAGTGATTATTATGACTATGTGTTCGAGCGAGAGAGATAAAGTGCTGGATAGGAGAGCTAAGTGCAAGCATCTTCCACCCCTCTATGGCTCTTTCTTTGTCTGGCACTTGTCGCTAGGGGGTCTATCGTTTTTTCCCCTTTTTGTTTGTGGGTGTGTGTGTGTATATATATATATATATAATTATATATTATATAATATTAATATATTAATATATATATATATACATATACACACACACACACACACACACACAACACACACACCCCCCAACACACACACACACCAAAACCCACACACAACATTAATATATATATAAATATATCCATATATATATATATAATATATATATATAATATATAATATTAAAATATATATATTCTGGTGTTGTGTGTGGGGGGGGTGTGGTGTGTGCGTGTATGTTTTATTCTTCTATCTATCGTTTATCTAATACCTCATGCATATATATATATAATATATAATATATATATATAATATATATATATATATTTTTTTTTAAATAATATAAAATTTTTGGTATATAAAATATAATTTATTTATGATTATATATATATATATATATTAATATATATATATAAAAAAATATAATATATATATTATATATATATTTTATATATATATATATATATTATTAATATATATTAATATATATATATATATATATATATATATATTATATTTTATATATATATATATATATATATATATATAATATATTATATAATATATATATATATTAATATATATATATATTATATATATATATAATATATATATATAATATATATATATATATATAAATATATATTTAAAAATTTTATATATATCATTTTTATATAATAAAAATAATAATAATAAAATAATAAAAAAAAAAAAACAACAAAAAAAAGATATGTATTATATATATAATATATATATATTATATATATATTATAATATATGTATATATTTATATATATATATATTGTGTGTGTGTGTGTGTTGTGTGTGTGTGGGGTGTGTGTTGTGTGTGTGTGTGTGTGTGTGTGTGTGTGTATATGTATTATATAATTATTATATATATATTTTATATATAATAAAATATTATAATAATTTATACAACACACACACACACAACTAAGAAAAAAAACGATAGACAGCCTGACGACAAGCTCCCAAAAAACAGAAAAGGCACATAGGGGGTGGGAAAAGATCTTGCACTTATGACTCACACCCCGCACTTTATCTCTCTCGCTCGAAAACATAGTATTAAATCACTAAATTTCAAAAACAGAGAGATAATTGCCAAACGGTTAAGAACAGGCAGTATCTTCATTCTTCACTTTCATTTCCCCTTTCCTTTAGCCTCTCATCTTTCCTCTTTTCGCCCCCTCGCCTCTCTTTTGGCCGTCGGCTCTCTCCCCCCTCTTCTCTCTTCTCTCTACCCTTTTTAACTTCTCCCGTTTTCTTTTCTCCTCCCCTCCCCCTCCCTCCCCCTCTCTTTTTTCATTCTCTCTCCTTTTCTCTTCCTTTCCCCCTTTCCCTTTCCCCTTCCTTTCCCCCTTTCCCTTCCTCTTCCCCTTCTGCCCTCCCCCTCCAGATTTCCCCTCTCCCCTTCCTCCCCTTTCCAAATCCTCCCCCTCCCTCTTTCCTTTTTCCCCCTTCCTATCCCAACCCCCCCCCTTTTTCCTCCCCTCCCCCTCCCCCCCCCCCCCCCCTCCACCCCCATCCCCCTTGAGCCAGGTTCATCGGGGCCGGCCCTGCCCAGCCCACCCCGGCCCGCAACCGCGCCCTCCGCCCCCCTTACCCTGCCGGGGTCAGTAAAACGTGAAAGTACTTCCACAAGCAGTTTACAAGATGCTCTTTAATCTGCAGCAGCTGCGGGGTTGAGGAGGGTTTATAAATGTACAAATGAGGTTCGGTTCTGGAGATTTGACGGCCTATATTTTTATTTGTTAGTGTGCTATAAGCTTGTATTTATGTGTACAAATAATGATTAGCACGCAAACTCCCTCCTCTCTTCGTTTCTTTACCTCTGTTGTGCTGCGTGTGTTTTGTGTTTTTGTGTTTGTGTTTTTTTGGGGTGTTGTGTGTGTGTGTGTGTGTGGTGTGTGTGCTGGGGACTCCGTGCAGGTAAAGGGGATCAGGAAAACACTCGAAGATGTTTGGAGATCTGAGTTGACGTGTGATTTGATGATAATGATGAAATGACGATGATGAAATGACGATTGACGACATGATAATGAGACGGGGTGATGACGATGGTTATGATACGATAATGCGATGATGAGGAGAGAGGGGGAGGATATTTACTTTAAAAGGGGTGTTTGAAAAGTACTAATAGGAAAGAATTCGCTGATCCTCCTTGGCTTTAAATTCAAAAAAAATTAAAATATCTCTAGTATTTTATAATTCTGAAAAAAATAAAGATTTTGTTGAATGTAATGGGGCATTAAGTTGCAGTATTTTCCTTTAATATTTTTCATATAATCATGACTGATATAAATGAATTTTAAATGAATATAGCAAAGCATAGTTAGGTAGGCATACAAATATATTGCCTACATAATCACAGAACTCTCTCTCTCTCTCTCTCTCTTCTCTCTTTCCCCTCTCTCTCTCTCTCTCTCCCCTCTCTTCTCTCTCTCTTCTCTCTCTCTCTTCTTCTCCCCCTCGCCTCTCTCCCTTCCTCTCTTCCCCCTCTTTTCTCTCTCTCTCTCTCTCTCTCTCAAACAACACCAAAACCCCAACCCACACACAAAACACCAAAACACACACACACACCCACCACCACCACCACCACCACCATCACCACAACAACAACAAAACAACAAACCAAACAAAAAAAAAATTTTCAGAAAAAAATTTATGAGCAAAAATTAGGGAAAAGTACATGGGTCTACCCCCCCCCCCCCCTCCCCTTCCCCCTAAAAAACCCCCCCCCCCCCAACACACCCCTTCATTTGATAATGACTTCTAAATAACCCCTAACACAAGGTAACAGGGGGGCGCAGGAGAGGCTTTGGATTCACTCTGACGCGCAAAAGCCACGGAAAAATGACCTGAGTTGCCCTGACCTTGAAGGGGAGGGGGGGAGAAGGGGGGGAAGCGAGGGAAAGCAGGGGAGGAAGAGAGATGATAGTGTGAAGTTTTGGGAACGAGGAAGGGGGGAAGGAAGGGGGAGGAGAGAGGGAAAGTGGAAGGGGAGAAAGAAGGGGCAGAGAAAAAAAAAAAGGAGAGAGGGGAAAAAAAGGAGAGGGGAATGGAGGATAGGGATAAAGAGAGAAGGAAAAAAACCCAATGGAAAGGAGAGGGAGAGGGAGAAGAAGAGGAGGTAAAAAGGGGGGAAGAAGAGGGAGGCAGAGAGGGGAGAAGGAGAGGGGGGGAAGGTGAGAGAGAGAGAGAGGGGGGGGAGGTGGAGAAATGACGGCGCCTCACAGCCTTTTGGGAAAAACCCCATACACGGCCCTTAAAAAGGGCATGTTTTTGGGGGTGATGATGAGCCCATCACCCATAGTATTGACGGGGGGGGGGGAAGGGTGAGGGGGAGATGGGGGGAGGGGGAATTGATGATTTTAGGTCCGAATGAGAGTGTTGTTTAAAATGTCGCTGCTCTGCGTCGGTCGAATTTTTTATAATGTGTTATAATGCTCCAAGCACCCAGGGTCCGTAAATATAAGAACCGTTTAGAGTGATGTTACTGAAGGCATTAGTGTAGTGGAAAGTGGAAATTAAAATATATATATAATTTTATTTAAAAAAGGGGAATGAAAATTTCCCCGTTGAAAAAAACAAGGGCATTTACCCCCAATTTCCCAAACATCTTTATAGATTATCTTTAAAATCAAATAGCGCCCCAAATAGGATCGAGGTCATTATATGAGCGCTAATATACGTCAGCAAGAAAAAAATGATGGTTAAGGGTAATAAATCAAGATGCATTTGTTATGTAATAGTTCAAGAAGGGGAAAAATGCAGATCCACCGTGCTGAACGAATCTGAACAATGAACGTGACTCTAGTCCATCTATCCAGGAGCAGAAGGGAAAAAGATTTAAATTGGAAGGGGAAAAATTTTTTTTCATAAGTTTGCAAAGCGTAAAAGATTTATAGAGAAGGGGGAAAAAAAGAGAGGAGAGAGAGAGAGAGAGAGGAGAGAGGAGAGAGGAGAGGAAAGAGGAGAAGGAGAGAGAGGAGGAAAAGAGAGAGAGAGAAAAAAAGAGAAGAGAGAGAGCAGAGACAGGGAGGAGAGTGGGTGAGAGTGAGGGGAGAGAGAGAGAGAGAGAGGGGGAAGAGAGAGAGAGAGGAGACGACGGGACGAGAGAGAGAGAGAGAGAGAAAAGAGAGGGAGAGAGAGAGAGAGAGAGAGCAGAGAGAACAGAGAGGAGAGAGAGAGAATTTTGTTTTTAAAATAAGGGGCCTTTACTTTGGCCTTTAAAGGGCAGCAAGACGGCCCAAATGGGGCCAAAAAGGGCTATATTTCTGAACTTTGGAAGAAAAAGCTGCCCTGTCGAGGATTATTTATGGATATTCTTTCCTAATCTAACTTTTTTTTAGGGGGGTGTTAATCTGTGTGCTGATTTTTTTTTGATAATTTTCGGTGGTAATGTATAAAAAAAAAAATATTTTTTAATTAAAGAAAAAAATTCTTCAACAATTAAACGGGGGACGGTAGCCTGGCACAATTGTGCCGTAAGCACACTCTTTTTCTTTTTCCCTCCCTTTTTCTTCCTCCTTAATCCTTTCCCCCCCCCCCTCTCCCCTTCTCCTCCCCCCCCTCCTCTCCCCCCCCCTCCCCCTTTCCTCCTCCTCTCTCCGTCGGTGCTGAGAGGGTTTTCAGATTTTGCCCAAATATTCAGCGGTTTCCCAACCGGGGGAGCTGGCAAAGATTTTAGTTCTGTATCTATTTTCGCGGGCTGGCAGATGCCCCCGGGGGAAAAATTTCACCCACTGCTTTTTCCCCCCCCGTCTCCCCCCCCCCTCCTCCTCCTCCAATCCCCCAAAAAACTCAAGGGGGCCTGTTAAACCCCATACACCTTTCCCCTCGGTAGCTATCAGCCTAATACCTTTCTTAAGTCATCCGAGCCTTTTTTTTACCTTATCTGAGAATATAAAGTGCAATAAGGTTTTCCGTATTTCCCATAATACAAAAAATTCTGGAAACATATCACACGGTTTGCAGCGCTCTCGTTACACAAAAAGGGATTTGTTTTTTGGTTTGGGGTAATTCTCGTTTCAGTTCCGGAAAAAAAAATAATTTTAACAGAAGGTGTTGACATGAAAAATAACCCCCACGTATTGTGCGCGTAAAGAGGAAGATATACGATAACCGTAAATCTCGAAAGATGAAAAGGGCGCTTTACCTATTTTAAAGCTTAACAATGTACACACCCCTCACAAGCATATATTTCCAGCATGAATCCCAATACAAACACAAACATACACATATAATATATTCATATATATAATACATAATACATATGTAGTATGTATATGTATATAATTTTAAAATACAACATATATATGTATGTATACAAAACCCCACACACACACCACACACACACACACACACACACCCCACAACACTACACACCCCACAACACACAAACACGCTTGGCCCGGTGCATTTGGGGAAAAGAATCACCCAGCGAGAGGGAACCCACCTTGGGGCAGCCTCCGAGGGTACTCGAAAAGTTTGAGGGAATTTTTGCCATTTTGGAGTTGGCAGCAAGGCGAAGTAACAGGGGTTTTATGTAGTTATTTGTGAAAAATGAGGAGCTGCAAATAAAAGAACAAATTAGTTTCTTAGGGTAAAAACGAGACTTGGGGAAAACCCCGCATTTTTTAATGAAATGTGAATTTTCCGGCAATGGTTGGGTCGAGTTCGGGAGTCTTTTTGGAACTGTGCATAATAGATTTCCTGTATTTAAAATTTGGTTTTTATTTACTTTTTTTGGTAATATTTGCTTTGAATGATAAGATATCACAATTTTAAATTTTACAGCTTAGGGTTTTTTAAAAAAATGATACTTCTGTAAACAAAGTTTGAAAAAAAAAGAATCTTTGTTAGTTCCAAACCCAAGGCCTCAGGAGTGTTTATGTGGTCAAGCAAGTTTTCCCCCGAGTGTCGAGCTACTTAAGCAATATACATATATGCACACACACACACCATGTGTATGTGTGTGAATGGTATCGAAGGGTGGGCCCGGGCCCCCTTTCCCTAATGCCGGTCAACTCTTTCCATGGGCCGCCCGACCTTCCGACCTTTAAACTGACTTCCCCTTCGCTTCCGTTCTTATGCTTCACCTGCTCCCTTTTCCCTTGCCCCCCTTTTTTTACAAAATCCCCCCCTCTCTTTTCCCTTTTCAGACCGAAGATGGGAACCGGGTGGGTTTCGAAAAATCTTGTCTCATTATCAATAAAACTGTTGTGCATTGGGTTTTTTTCTCATAAATATAATATATTATATAAAATATATAAATATATAATATATAATATATAATATAATACTAATACATAATACATACACCGTATATAAAACACCCCTCTACAATTTTTGTGTTGTACGCAATTTGCGTATGTATTGTATTTTATATATAAGTCACACACAAATATATATAAGTAAATAAATAAATTATATATATTTATTATATTATATTATAATTTTAAAATAATAATAGTAATATATATATTATTTATATTATATATATATTAATATAATATATATACATATACAACATTTTCACGCACACGCGCGGGGCACACACACACACACACCCACACACAACGCACCACACCACACCCACACCACACCACACCCCACCACCCCCCAAACCACCCCCACACAACACACCGAATAAAGGTTACATTTAGAAACGAGTTTTATGAAAGGAAAAATTCTGCATATATGACAAAAATACCGGCAACCCTTTTTAAACAGTATTTGAAATTATCAAAACATTTTTTGACTTTATTATGATTAGTTATTCATTTAACAACTATAATAATTATTTTAATTATGATTTTGATTTTTATTAGATTTTTGATATTATTACTATAAATTTTTATAAATTGATATCATAATTATTATAAAAATTATTTTTATTATTATATATTAATACTTTTATAATATCATATTTATTTTGATCATTATGTTTTTATGATTTTTCATAATTTTTATAATGTTATAGTTTTATAAAATTTAAAATTAAACTTTACAATTTTTGCAATTGTTATAATTTTATAATTATAATTATTACATTTTTGCAATAATCTATAATAATTTAAAAATATTTCATAATATATAATGATAATAATAATGATAATAATAATAAAAATAAAAATAATAAAATAATAAATCATCATTATCATTTTATTATTATTATATCATTGTTTTTAATTTTTGTTTTGTTATTATTATTTTTATGATAATTTTTTACTATAATAATAATAAAAAATAATAATTATTTTTTATTTTTATAATTATAATTTTTATTATTATTATTTTTATTATTTTTTTATTTTGTTATTTTTAGCATCTTATTAAAATTATTTTTATCGTTATTATTATATTTTTGTATTTTTAATTATTATATTATTATTATATTGTAGTAGTATAGTAGTTTTTTTATTTCTGCTACTAGTAATACTATAATCATTATTATATAAAAATTATTTTTATGTCATTATTGTCATTGCTGTTATTTTCTTTATTTCATATTATTTTTATTTTTAATTTTTTAAAATTATTTATTTACTATCATTTTGTTTTTATATTTCATTTTTATTATTATTTTTATTATTTTTTTATTATTTCTATTTTTATTTTCATTGCTTTTTTTCTTTTTTTTTCTTCTTTTTCTTTTTATCTTCATTACTATTCTTTTTCTTTTTATTATTTTATCTATTATTTTTTCTATTTTCATTGTTATTATTACTATTTCTATTGTTTTATTAGATCATTATTGTTTTTACGTAGCTATTTAATAGTTACTATAACTTTTTTTTAATAAAAA
>NC_051391.1:16006309-16008809 GCF_015228065.2 Penaeus monodon | reverse complement strand
CCAGTGGCTAGGAGGCAATCAAGGTAAAATTTTCCCCCTTGCCCAAAGGGGAAACAACGGGGCCGGGCCCGGGGGGACTCGAACCTCGAACTCAATTGTTCGTCGTGACAGTCGAGTCCGACCTCAAACCATTGGGCCACCGGGGCCCCAAACTTATTACTTACATACATACAAATGGGAACCCCACAACACACTTTTACATATATACATACATACATGTACACACAAACAAACACACACACAAAACCCCACGCACCCAAACACACAAACCACCCCAAAAACACACACACACAAACCCCACACAAAACGAAATATTATTAAATATTATATATATATATATAATATATATATATATTATAATATTTTATATATATATATATATATATTATATATACATATATATACATATATCTAAAATTTATTTATTTTTTTATTTATTAAAGTTCAGCACATTTTTATTTTTTTAAAACTTTTTTATCTTATTTTTATCTATCTCTCTATCACACACCACACCACTATAAATAAAAAAAACAAAAAAATAAATAAAAAAATAAATATATTAAAATTAAAATATAAAAACATACACAACACACACACACACAAAATATGTAAATATATATATATATATATATAAAATATATTATATAAAACTATATATATAATTTTAGTTATATATGTTTTTTGGTGTGTGTTTGTATTGGGGTGTGTTTTGTGGGGTGTGTGTGGTTGTGTGTGTGTGTGGGGTGTGTGGTGGTGTGTGTTTAATATATAAAAATTATATTTATAATATAATATTATATATAAAATATGTATAAAAAGATAAAATTTTAATATATATAATATTTTTTATATATATTCATTGCCTTTTAAACTCGTCACCCTCCTCCTTTGCTTGTACACATCATATCGTCCCCACTTATCTGGCCTCATCATCTGCTTACCCACACCTGCATTTATTTTTGTGAAGAAGATAACCCCGGGGGGGGATAATAAAATTAAAAATTAAATACCCGACCGCGGGTTCTGATTTATTGCCTTAACATCAGCGCCATTAGTATCGCCTGCAATTTCAAAATCATTAATACTGTATCCTCGACACACGTTCTTGTTACAGTGTAGATGAAAGAGGTCGATGGAAAAAAAAATACTGAAGATGGTGTCTGAGAGTGAATAGCAATGGTGGTGATGTTGTTATCCATGAATGTGTAAAATAAGAACATTCTTGAAAAATGTATGATTATATGTATGATTTTTTGTGTTTGTTGCGTTTTCTCTTCTATCTTCTTTTCTTAGGTGTTTTTTTTATTGTTTCGTTTTTTTTTTTTTTTTGCTGTTTTGGTTTAATCCTTTTATATTGCTTAAACAAGTCGACAGAGATGTTTGTTATTTTCTGTTCTCTCGCAGTCCTCGCCCAAGACATGACAGTTTATTTGTTCAAAATGCAATATAATCATAAAGCTCATAATTAGGTACATCACGAAATCCACCGATAACAGACAACGAAAGAGAGAAAAAAATAAAGAAAAAACATGTTTATTACACTTTCAATTACAAGCAATTCAGAACATCAAAAAATGGCGAGGAATTAAAATCAAGCAAAATACGAGTAAAATTTGCAACCTGGGATTGTTATTGACGAGGGAGGTAGACTGGCTATTTTCCTAAATTGCTTGATAACTGGAATACACAAAGCAATTGCAAAAAAAAGAGTGATGTACGATGATAAAAGCAATTGTAGTGATGTAAAATGGCAAGGAAATTTTGCGTGACAAAACGAAGAGATATTGCTGATTGTTTGTGTGTGCATATATATATATATATATATATATATATATATATATATATATATATATATATATATATATATATATATATATTATATATATATATATATATATATATATATATAATATATATATATATATATATATTTTAATAGTGTGAGTGAGTGTGTGTGTGTGGTGTGTGTGTGTGTGTGTGTGTGTGTGTGTGTGTGTGTGTGTGTGCGGTGTGTGTGTGTGTGTGTGTGTGTGTGGGTATATATGTAGGTGTGGTGTGTGTGTGTGTGTGTGTGTGTGTGTGTGTGTGTGTGTGTGTGTGTGTGTATGTTTGTATGTGAAGATAGGTAGATAGATAGATAGATAGATAGATAGAGAGAGAGAGAGAGAGAGACAAACAAATAAGTAAATGCATAGATAGATAGACAGATAAATAGATAAACAAATATATAAATACATAGATAGATATATAGATAGACAGATAGATAGTTATACAGACAGATAGACAAATAGACATATAAACAGGTGTGTTCGTGTGCCCGTGCATTTGTGTGTGTGTGTGTGTGTGTGTGTGTGTTTGTATGTGTGTGTGTGTGTGTGTGTGTGTGTGTGTGTGTGTGTGTGTGTGTGTGTGTGTGTGTGTGTGACCGTATTCCTTTACTGTTTTCCCAGTGTACACAGTTAATTAAAAAGGCATGATTTCCGCGAGATAGCGCATAAAA
>NC_051391.1:15995474-16001209 GCF_015228065.2 Penaeus monodon | reverse complement strand
GAGAGAAAAAAGAGAAGAGGAAAGAGAAAAAGGGAGGGAAGAGAAAAAAGGGGGGGAGAAAGAGAGGGAGAGGGGAAAAGAGGAGGGGGGGGGGGGGGGGGGGGGGGGGGGGGAAAAAAAAAAAAAAAAAAAAAAAAAAAAAGGGGGGGGGGGAGAAAAAAAAAAAAGGGGGAAGGGGGGGAAAAAGGGGAAAAAAAAAAAAAAAAAAAGGGGGGGGGGGGGGGGGGAGGGAGAGAGAGAGGGGAGAAGAGGAGAGGAGGGGAAAGAGAGAAGAGGAGGGAGGAAGAGAGAGAGAAAGGAGAAAAAAGAGAGAGAGAGGGAGAAGAGGGGAAAGAGGAGGAAGAGAGAGGAGGAGAGAGAGGGGGAGAGAAAAAGGGGAAAGGAGAGAGAGAGAGAGAGAGAGAGAGAGAGAGAGAGAGAGAGAAATAATGAGAAAGAAAGAGAGAGAGAGAGAGAGAGAGAGAGAGAGAGCGAGAGAGAGAGAGAGAGAGAGAGAGAGAGAGAGAGAGAGAGAGAGGAGAGAGAGAGAGAGAGAGAGAGAGAGAGAGAGAGTGAAAGAGAGAAATAATGAGAAAGAGAGAGAGCGAGAGACTATAATCATCACGAGACACAAAGTACATACATCCTGGCACTTGTATAGCCGCAGAAATCCGCGCACCCCACACTTACCCGCCTAATAATCGACAATCGGCCGCGGATCGGCTGCAGGTGCCTGAACACATCCCCGCTTACAAGAATCCGGGGTGGGATTCTTTTATTGAAAATTCGGTTCCATCTTTGATCCCCCATATCAAGTTTGCTCTTGAGATCATCTTGCGTGATACGAGCCCTATCAATGAGCTGCGTCTTTTGCCGTCAAGTCAACTGAGGCGGAGATTCAACTTGTATCATTTTGAATTCTGCGATCGTTTTCTGAGCTGATGAATGAGGGGGGTGAAGTGGAAGGCCCGATCGACCTTACGGAAGGGGAGCGTAAGGGCGAGAGTCGCGGTCAGGCTCGCGTACCCCCTAGGCCTTTTCCCGCGGACATCTGGCCGAGACACGGTCGTCAACCTCGTAATAAGGAACTGGGATGTTTTGTGATATTGATGTATATCTCCATCGATCAATTGCGACCGCAGGACCGTATATTTCACGAACTTAGAAAGAGTAAGGCCGGTGTGGCTTAATGAAGGGAGGTGATGCGGAATTCCAGACCGGTAAATCAGAAACTAAAACGGGAAAAAAAGGTGAGGATATTGATGGTAATGACGGCGATCCTCGTAACGGTGACAAGGACAACAAACGGAATATTAGTATTGGTGTAAACTGATACTCATGAAATGGAGAGGAAGCAACGAAGAAGAAGAAGAAGAAGAAGAAGAAGAAGAAGAAGAAGAAGAAGAAGAAGAAGAAGAAGAAGAAGAAGAAGAAGAAGAAGAAGAAGAAGAAGAAGAGGAGGAGGAGGAAGAAGAAGAAGACGAAGAAGAAGAAAAAAAAAGAAGGAAAAGAAAAGAAAAGAAAAGGGAAAAAACAGAGAATCAAGAAAGCCCCATCCTACAACCAAGCTAAAACGAAAGAATATTATAACCCGGAAATTTTTTTTTCAAGTGTCCTGTCCTACAAGGACCCGGAGATATAATGAAGAAAAGTCAAGTAACTCCCCCCATATTGAAAATGATTGACATTGCAAAATTCAGGTAAACGCGATCTTCTTTCTCATTTTTTTTACCCTCATCATAGCCACATGTGCCGATTCACACGAGCGCCATGCCCTGAGAGGCTAACATTCTGCCCTTTTAATGCGTAGCAGATACAGGCGATAGTCTCTTTCGCTTCTCCCGACGAAGGACATTCACCACCTTAGTATTAAACTTTGTAATAAACGAAAGAGAATGGGGAAAAAATAGATTTAAAGAAAGAAAGCTAACTTGCTTCAACTACATATCGTTATTACGTATTCCCTTTTCTGTGTGATGTGTTATCAAATTTTTTACCACAACTTCAATGTATGACTACTATTAGAAAGTCACTATTCAAAATGAAACCATCTTTGGTGTTGCGTAAGGGAAATCGTCATTACCATCATAATCAGACACCATTACCACCATACACACCATCGCATTTACATCATTGCGCAAAAGCAAATGCAATCGCATCATAGCCATCACTGCCAGGAGAAGACCATTCAGTATACTTGTTAGTGAGAGAAGCAGCATCACCAGCCTGTCGACGGTTCATTATTCCCCCGGGTTGAAAACTTGCCCAAACCATTTCGACGGAACAAATACTAAAATGGAAAACAACAACAACAACAACAACAACAAAACGTGCTCTGGGGCTTTTGTTTCCTGGTCGGATACTGTCGATTGTCTGTGCCCCCCCCTCCCCCCTCCCTCCTTCCCCTCCCTCCCTCTTTCCCTAAAATAGAGGTCCATAAAATGAATGTTTTAAATGTCATCAAACAACGGTAAGTGCACATAACAGAGGCCGGTCATTGATACAGCTAAAAGGTTTGCCAATCATTGTTTTTGTGCTATAGTATTTGATAGCCGGGGTGTGTATATATTTGTACATTTATCTTGATAAGCATACATGCATATGCATTCACTCAAATATTGATGCTTGCACGAGTACGCACACGTAAACACGCACATACACACAAACAAACATAAACACAGGAATAGAGATCCTAAGATGCAGCGCAGTTGTAAATTTCGAATCATGTTGTATCGGAAAAGCACATGCCTTAACCCATAATGTAAATAATATTCAACTCATAAATCATTCATTAGCATACCAATTAGTGAACTGAATGCTCCAGCTCCCATGACTCGTAAGGACGAATTCTTTTTCTTTCCTTTCAATCTTCTTCTTTTCTTTAAGTCTTCAACTTCTTTTTTTCTTTAAATATTCTCCTTTTCTCTAAAACTTAATTTTTCGTTTTTTTTTTTCATTTTTAAAAATTCTTTGTCTTTAAATCTTCTTTTTCCCTTCATTCCGAAAGTTTGCGGTCCAGTCATTTTAGCCAAATTGTGGCTGAAGGAGGGAAGGGGTAGGATAAGGAAGAAGACAAGGGAGAGAATAAGACAGACAGAGGAGGAAGGGTAATCACGAGAACCTCAACATGGTCAAGTATGTTTAGAAAGGTGACGTCACAACATGGCAAAATCAGGAGAGAACGCGAGAGTCTAATGTATCATATGAGGCGAAGTGATCATATAGAGTTCCTTGTTCTGTTCGCGTGAAGGCCTTTGTTACATGGCACTCTGAGATGTAGTTCCAGCGTTATCGATTTGACAGTTCAGGCGAAGGCAAACTTTGATATATTTGATGTATGCATCGTATAAATGCATTACGAAAGGTATTTATGATATGATATTAGATATATACCTTCCAGTGCGTTTGATGAAATAAGAACATTCACAGAGCTCTTTGTATGCCATATAGGGTTTCGTGTGATTTCAATTTACAACTATATTTACTATCCAGGGCAACGGCAAAGGCACGAGCTGGCTGTGATAAAATCGGTCAATGGCTATGAAATTATATCACGATGTAACACAACGTAACGTAATATAACGTAACCCACAACCGTTCAAAACGATAAATAATCACATACTCTTCTATCTATCAACCCAGTGCATGAAGTGAAATGAGTTTATATACCATTCTGAATATCTGCTCAGGGTGAGCAATCGTGATTGCAGAGTTTTACATATATTCGACAAAGTACAGTATTCTAGGATTACTGTAACTGTACATGGTAAAATAAATAAACCATACATCATGCAAAAGAATATGATATACTTTGCACTATTTGAAACATGGCAATTTAGTTCCTTAGACTTTTTCCCTCAGCGCCGGCAGGGAATCCGAGCGCAGGCGATTGTTTCTCTTGAAGAATCCCCGAGAAGAATAAGAGAAGAACCGCTTTTCTTTCTTCCGTCTTTATCTCTTTGATCTCTTCATCGTAAGCCAAGACGTGATGAAAAGCGCTGCCCGTTGTTGTGGTTCTTGTTGTTCTCCATTGAGGTGTGAAGGAGCGAGCTGGGGCTTCCGGTTCTTTCAAACGAAGACAGTCGGGGAAGACAAAAGGGGAGAAAAAAAAACGGCGTCTGTGAGCGTATGCATACACACACACACGCACACGTACACACACATGGGCACACAATTAAAGCAAACACATACACACATAGGCACACAGTTAAAACAAACATGTACACCTAAGCCTACAGTTAAAACAAATACATATACACACACACACACAATTAAAGCAGACGCGTATACACACATAGACATACAATTAAAACAAACATGTACACACACATACGCACACAGTTAAAACAAACACATATACACAAATACGCACACAATTAAAACAAACACATATAAAACAAACACATATACACACACATAAGCACACAAACAGACATACAAACATAGAAACACAATTAAAACAAAACATAAACAAACACATACACATATACGCACACAATTAAAACAAACACATATACACACAATTAAAGCAAACACATACACACATACGCACACAATTAAAACAAACAGATAAATCTCAAACACAAATAAAAAAAAAAAATCTCATATGAAAGTACACATACACACACAAATAGAAACATTCAAACACAGAAACACACACACACCTGCTTAAAAACAACAACAAGATTTCTGCTTCTCCTGCTCTACGTCTTCTGCTCAAACTCCTCCCAAACCTTAACCTACAGGTAGAGATATTCTGCTAGCTCGTCTGCTCATTCGCGACTGCCTCCTCCTTGTTTCAACCTTCTAAACTGCCAGCTACTCTTTTTTCTCTGTTTATAGCTTTGTTTTGCCCTTTCTCACTAACCAGCCTGTTTATTCCCGTCTCCCCTTTCTTGATCTTGGGAAATAAGGGGATGTTTCGAAGGGGTGCAAGAGTCTGGGCCGATTGTGTAGTAGGAGTGTGATTTCAGCTTATGAAATTGTGATCTGAACGATACTAGACTTATGAAATTAATTTAGTCTGGGTATCGCAGATTGGGCTACAGTGCGCCATTGTAAAATTACTTAACGCTTTTAAGAATTATCGGACTAGCTGATATCGGTCAGTTCCAATATTTAATTCTCTGCATCCTTTGATTATGATGTGGATGAGTGAAGTCTCGTAAAAAAAAAAATATATATTTTGAATTTACTGTTCTCAAATATGTGACTCACCCGGCACTAGGCTGTATACACATCACCAATATTGATCAAGGTAACTGCTGCTGCTGCGTTTAACAGTTGTATTGCATAATTACACGTGTAGCAGCTGCTCTCTCTTTCTCTCTCTCTCTCTTTTTCACTCTCTTGCGCGATGGCCTGCCACGCGTGGGGGCTGCCGGGGTCCCGACCCGCGCGGGGGACGGCAAGGAAGGCAGGGGGGAGGAGAGAGAGTAAGAGAGATAGAGAGAGAGAAGAGATAGAGAGATAGAGAGAGAGAGAGAAGATAGAGAAGGGACAGACACACGGACACAACACACACACACCACCACACCCACACACAATACCACACAAACAAACAAAACAACACACACACACAACACACACACACAGACACACACACACATGGGAGCGAGAGAGCGAGAGCGAGAGCGAGAGCGAGCGAGCGAGGCGAGCGAGCAGCGAGAGGAGCAGCGAGCGAGCGAGCGACGAGCGAGCGAGCGAGGGAGCGCGAGATAGGACAGAGCGAGAGAGAGGCTGAGAGTAGAGAGCGA
>NC_051391.1:15979950-15989020 GCF_015228065.2 Penaeus monodon | reverse complement strand
TAAGAGAAATCAAACGATTACTCATGACCCATTTGTATACGTTTATTCACATTTACACGACATTTTTTCTGTTAACATCAAGTGTGAGATAAATATATACCATAATGGCAAATCAGGTCTACGGACGCACCTGGGCCGGCTGTTCCAAAATGTGCAAGTCACGATCACTCCATACCCATATCTTTCCGTCTTCCATACCTTATCATTTTTCCATTCCCTCTCTACTGCTTCACGTTTTTTTCTCGCGTGAGGCCTCCATGCTCCCGAAATAATGTCCCAGTCGAGATGAAGGGTATAACAAAGGCTTTGTCGGAAGTCTCGTTCATTTTTCGAAACTTTAGGATTTTTTTTTTTAAATATTGATTTATTGTAACAGGAATGAACTTTACTTGGAGTAACAAAATAACAGAGGTAACTGTCAGACATAATATAAATAGATAGAAAGATATTAGCACAAAATGATATCAAAGTAATCGAAAATTATTATATAACAAGATTATGCTACATGTCCAGTGCTGCAGATTGCCTAATGACACTCAATATGCAAAGCTACAATCTCGCCCTTTAGTTAAGGTCAGTATACATCTATTAGGTGTACCATCGTAACCCTTTACACGTATTGCTGTCACATTAACTCATTCTCCATTCATATCGCCATGTATATTCATGAATAATAATTTTCCTCGTGTTTCAACTATAACTTACAACATATTTCACCCACGCACCTCATCCTCACGTAAGTCACATGACCGCAGTCTTCGTACTTCACACACACACATGGATACACGCATACAACTGGACAAGTGCCCTTCGCGTGTCACCCAGCCTATGGTATGGCATTCATCATCTCGCACAGAATATTGGACAGATTATTTCCGATATTATTCTAATGACGGCGATTTATGGAAGGATTTTTCAACACTGAACGCAACATAGGGATCAGTCGACTCTTTTAATCGCTCATACTCTTTTATTACAGTGTAACATATGCATTCATAAGGCGTTTGTTAATAACAGAGGATATATGGAACCTGTACACCAGTGTTATATCGTGAGATAACTTTGCTAAAGTGTTCTTGGTTAAAACTACTTCCACATATGTGAAAGCAGAAGTGGCCATGTGAAAGTAAATCGATTTGCTCTGAAGACACACAAACACAGACTGATACAAATATCATACAGATCCTTCCCATAGGCTTTTAAAGTCTTGCAAAAGAAAGCTCGACAAATGCCATATCACCTCTTACGTGGTGGGTATTTCCTCTTGTGTCAACAAGCGAAGGCTTCTATGAAACTTATGCGCCGCAGAAAGCCGCTTATCTGTATGTGATAAAAAAAAAAAATAATAGTTTTTTTTTACTACGCATTTAAACCACTCACAGTTTTATCTGTGTGGATATACAATATGTGCAAAACTTTGTCACTGAACTGGCGACTGAGAGTACTTTACATTGCCTGCTTCTGTGCTACAACACACAATGGCCACATCTTGGAATTGAATAGCAAAATGATTCATTCTGGAGTGGAAGCTTTACAGTTCACGAGGAGACTGAAGGTTGAAGGCGAGGGGTTTAGCTCTTGTGTGTGTGCGTGAGAGAGAGAGAGAGAGAGAGAGAGAGAGAGAGAGAGAGAGAGAGAGAGAGAGAGAGAGAGAGAGAGAGAGAGAGAGAGAGAGAGAGAGAGAGAGAGAGAGTGAGAGAGAGAGAGAGGAGAGAGAGAGAGAGTGGAGAGAGAGAGAGAGAGAGAGAGAGAGAGAGAGAGAGAGAGAGAGAGAGAGAGAGAGAGAGATTGTGTGTGTGTGTGATGTAGTTATTTGTATGTAGACATATAGCTGCCTATCTATCAATATATACAGTATACCTACATCATACCTACGTAGATACACACAATATTTCCTTCTTTCTTTCTCTCTTTTTTTTAAGAAAAGAAGTAACATGAGTCGGGCTTCAACCTCTACAGTGATAATTTATAATGTACATATGGATTACAGTCCCATCCACAATATGAGTCCCCCGGAATAATGATTAAACAGGGGCCTCACATCCAGATATTCACACACACACACACACATACACACAAACACACGCACACACACACACACACACACACACACACACATACACACACGCGCGCGCGCGCACACACATGTTGACAAAGCCTCACGCCTCTTTTCACCTCATACATCTCTCACCAAATAACCTTTTCCTCCTCTTTTTCCTCCTTCCCTCTCCCCCTCCCCTCCCCACCCCATCCCTCCCCCCTCCTCCTCCCCTTCCCCTCTCCATCCCCACTCCTCCCTTCCCCCTCATCTCCATCCCCTCCCCCTCTCAACCCCCTCTCTTCCCTTCCCCTCCCCATCCCTTCCCCCTCCCCTCCACCTCCCCCTCATCCCAATACCACCCCCGAGCCCCAGATATTACGTGTGATCTGGTCCTCTATGGTCCCGCGGCGTGTCCCTCAGCCTCACCCTCAGAACCTCCTCTCCTCCGCGCAGATCTCTCCACAAAATCCGATTGTTCATTGCACCCTTCTGTCCCGACGCGTCACACGCCACTGAGGCCCCGGGTGTCTTTGGGTTTCGCTCGTCCTTCTTTGGTGGATCTCGAGCCTACTGAAAATTGGGTTTGGTTGCGTTTCCTGCTCGTCGAGATTTTCCTTTTTTTTCTCTCGTTGATAGTAAGTGCAGAAAGAATACGTATTTTAGGACCGGTGTGAGATATCAGTGTAAGGTCGTGACTATAGGTCAGCTGAAAGCAGAGGAACATGATGAAGATTTCTGGACCGGGAATAAGGCCGTCAGAACACAGGCGCAGCGGAGGACAAGCCGGCTTTAGCTCGGACAAGAAAAGGACAGATTACTTGATTCCACCTCAACTGGAAAGCAAAAAGAAAAGGAAAAAGGGATATAATCTTCTCATGATATGACAAGCGTATAGCACTTGGTTATATGTAGTTACCACTTGACAGCGAAAATAAACGATCTTACTCTCTAAATGATAAATGAGTCTAAGAAACTCAGCATACATGTCAATGATCTGTGCTCTTCTCATACACGATCTTCATAACGCGAATATTTAACCCGCCAAAACGCACCGACGCCAAGGTTCATTAGTTGAAGTGCTACATACAGGAATTATCGCCTTAACGCAACAATAGCAGGCGAACATCGTTAAAGCAACCCAGCAGAGGAATAGCGCTCAAAAACCACATCCGACACAGTTTTTCCAGTCGCGAAGTGGACTCCCTCGGCAGCGGCGCCCACTGCTTTCCCGAGCAGCCGTAAAGCACGTAAAAACGCCCAAGGAAAAACCTCCGTTGTCCGTACAGCGTGGCCTGGCCGTGCGCGAACAGGGTGATTGATTACCTAGGATTATCTTGGCGGGACAATACTGAGGCCGGGGTAGTTAGGGGAGGGAGCGAGACCGCAGCGCCTCGCGTGTGATGTGCAGACTACGCCGCGTTGGATTAATCACTTAATTGATGGTTAGTATGGCTGGATTATCGGAGGATATTGATATCATTGTCGCGCCGGGATGAAAGGGAGGAAAAGGGGAGACGTGTCGCGTAATTACGCCGGTTTTTCTGGATCTCTCTTTTACTTATCTCCTCTCCTCTGGCTTATATCTTTTCTCTTTTTCTTCCTTTCTCTTCTCTTTTTTTTCTCTTCTCTCTCTCTCTATCTATCTATCTATCTATCTGTCTGTCTGTCTGTCTGTCTGTCTGTCTGTCTGTCTGTCTATCTATCTATCTATCTATCTGTCTATCTACCTATCTATCTATCAAACAAACCAATATATATAAACAAATAAATATATATATATATATAGATATAGATATAGATATAGATATATAGATATATATATAGAGATATATATATAGATAGATAGATAGATAGATATAGATATATATCACTCAACCACCCACCCACTCACTCACTCTCTCTCTCTCTTCTCTCTCTCTCTCTCTCTCTCTCTCTCTCTCTCTCTCTCTCTCTCTCTCTCTCTCTCTCTCTCTCTCTCTCTCTCTCTCTCTCTCTCTCTCTCTCTCTCTCTCTCTCTCTCTCACGTTATAGGATTGGTAGACACGAATTGAAGAATTAGGCCATAAATGTTCTATATTTATTTTTGCATACGCGAGCGTGCGTGTATAAGTGAGTTTATGTGTGTGCCTGACCGCATATAGCATGCGTGTATGTATACAGATCGCCCTGTATGTGGATAAATATATATTCACACACACACACACACACACACACACACACACACACACACACACCACACACACACACACACACACACACATATGCCTACACACACACATATATGTGTGTGTGTGTGTGTGTGTGTGTGTGTGTGTGTATGTTCGTGTGTATGTGCTTATACTGTATTTATGTTTATGTAAATATATATATGTATATACATATATATATATATATATATATATATATATATATATATATATATATATATATATATATGTGTGTGTGTGTGTGTGTGTGTGTGTGTGTGTGTGTGTGTGTGTGTGTGTGTGTGTGTGTGTGTGTGTGTGTGTGGTGTGTGTTTTTGCTCAACAGTCATTTATTCCACTGCAGGATCTAGGCCTCTCTCAGTTTATTATTGAGAGGTCATTTGGCAGTGCCACCCTTGCCTGATTGGATGCCCTTCCTAATCAGCCGCGGTTCGGCGTTTAACACCTATGCCACAGCGGCGACTTCCCCTACGGCACCTGCGTTTGACCTCCCAAGGCGATGTCTCGTTTTCTCGCCGTGAGATCGGGCTCGAGCCAATAGTCGGAGCTCCGGTATTTTTTTTTTATAACTGCCGTGGCGGGGAATTGAATTCGGGACCACGAGGGTCGGAGTCCAGTGCTCTACCCAGTGGACCACCGCGGCAGTGTGTGTATGTATATATATGTATATATATATATATATATATATATATATATATATATATATATATATATATATATATATAACATATATATATACATATATATATATATATATATATATATATATATATATATGTGGTGTGGTGTGTGTGTGTGTGTGTGTGTGTGTGTGTGTGTGTGTGTGTGTGTGTGGATGTATATATATTGACTTACACACGCACAGACTCATACATACACACAAATGTATCCATATACATGGGCAAATTGTATATATATATATATATATATATATATATATATATATATATATATATATGTGTGTGTGTGTGTGTGTGTGTGTGTGTGTGTGTGTGTGTGTGTGTGTGTGTGTGTGTGTGTGTGTGTGTGTGCGTGTGTGTGCGTGTATGTGTGTGTGTGTGTGTGTGTGTGTGTGCACATATATATATAAAGACAAATATCCATATCTTGATCTATAAGCGACACTGGCCCCCCGCCACCCACGGGCCAGCTTCCTCGGGCCGCTCGATCCATTCAGCCGCCTCCCCTTTGCCTCCATACCTTGAGCGAAGCAAGGTCACTGCCTCTAATTTTCTGCATTCCTCCTCCCCTCTTCCTTCCGTCCGCGGCATGGGCGCAGAGGAAGAGGGGAGAGCTTCATGATGGAATGGAAGGGGAGATGGGAAGGAACCCGTGATCAGGGAAGGAGGGATAAACGGATGATTGGAAGCACTGAAAGGGGACGACAAAGTAGGCGAAAGTGAGGGGAAGGAAAGAGAGAGTGATGAGATGAGCGAGAAGCTGAGGGAAAGGGGTAACAATAGCCGGAAAATTATACTATGGGAGTTGCCTTCCGTGAAAGGGGTGAGGTCGGGGTACTTACTCCCCCTAGGCTCACGCACTCTGCACTCTCGAGCCCAACTTAGTGCGTCTTCACTGATATATCTGTAAATATATCTGAATATGTCAAAGGTTACTATTATAAAATGACATTTAGTCCATATGAAGACAGAGGATAAATCATCATCAAGTTACGGTTGCTGGAAGAAATGTAGTCATTTTAATTAAATGAAGTAAAAACAACAACCGTGTCCAAGGTTCTTAAAACCGAGCTTAATCTAGATCCGTTGATGGAATTACGATTAAATTTGTGTCAGCCATTGTCGGGAATCAGCTGAGCACATGCACTGAAGCATCGGAACGGTAAGCAGGTACTCTGTCATAGAAATATTCTATATAGTTGGTAACGGTCATCTTCTCTCTCTCTCTCTCTCTCTCTCTCTCTCTCTCTCTCTCTCTCTCTCTCTCTCTCTCTCTCTCTCTCTCTCTCTCTCTCTCTCTCCCTCTCTCACCACACACACACACACACACACACACACACAGTCTTCTTTTCTCTTTCTCTTACTTTCTTTCTCTTTCTCTCTGCCTGTCTGCCTGCTTGAGAGAAAGAGGTTCGACCTTCATTTTCAACTGCCTCCTTTGATCATCAAAACCGAAAGCTAGCCGCGGGGGTTAGACAACAGAAGTATATAGAGATAACACTTTACATGACATCTGGATGTGTCTTGTGACGTCATCTGCTCTCTCGCGCCTCATTGGTTACACCCGGGGAGTCCCAAGATCAATCAACCAATGACAGCTCACCCATCCGTGCATTGTACAAGACGATGCCGAAGAGTGAGCGCCAATAAAGCTAATTTGGTGCCGCGAGTGAAACACATTCTTCCGGCCGTGTCAGGTTATTGTTAGAATAATATATTTCCACTTTCCAGGCATATGTACGTTGACAATTCTACAGCCAATCAGGATTTATCAATACACCTATATTGATTTCTGGTTGACGGATTTATGGTTAGAACTTATTTGAGATAAGGTTTCGTGTTACCTAATTTCTAGAATAAGTGTCGCAGCGACCAAATTGCGCTGAAATTAAGTAATGATAAGTAACTGATACGGAAATTTTTTAAAAATGTTGAAGCCAAGTGGGAATTATAAGAAAAGCGTATACTGTATGTATACAATATACACTACCATACTTCCCATACCAGGTGCTGATTCATACACTTGCCAATTGGTAGGTATTTGCAGCTAATAACTTGTAGGTATTACCAGCAAATAAATTACACAGATATTAGCATACATTCCACTAAGGCAAGGACATATAATTGCTTAGCCAGAGCAACTTAGGACAAGGAGGTGACTGAAAGAATAAGACTATTTACAGAGCCAGTGACTATTTGCAGTGACTCAGCAGAACAGTTTACTTCAAATAAACATAAATTTACATCTTTTTAGCTTGTAATTAGATAATTCAGTGCAAGTAAGTGAGGTTAAAGAAATCAGCGTAAAGAGCTGAACGTTAATAGCGTATCATGTAAATTTATATAAACAAAGAAGGGACTTATTCTTGAAGGACTCGAATAACGGCACAAAAAGGTGAAGAAAAAAGTTTCCCTCGCTGATGTCTCTGTTGTAAGAACGTCTGTCGTTTATCGTTATTATTTCCTACATTTTTTTTTCTTCTTGTTCTGTGATGGATATAAAGACAGAAATCTACATTGATAATTCTTTCTTTTAACCCCTCTCTCTCTCTCTCTCTCTCTCTCTCTCTCTCTCTCTCTCTCTCTCTCTCTCTCTCTCTCTCTTCTCTTATTTTCGTCCTCTCTCCCCCCCTTTTTTATATACAATGCATATCCGCCCTGCCACAACATGAGAGAATTTCCCACATCAGTCATCCAAGCGCCATCTGTGTTCCCGCCTGGGCATAAGAAGAACCACACCTCCGGCATCTCGTGTTATTCGCCTATCTTTCGCCTCCATATTTAGCATTTCACACATTATCCACACGTTCATCATCCTCTTCCCGCATTCCTAACTCTCACCCACCTCCTTTTTCGTTATTCTTTTTTTCTTACTATTTGCTACGCTGTTCTTTATTCTTACTTACTTGGGTCATCCGTGTTGCCGGATGACCCACTCTCATCCATGCTTCGTCATTTCTCACTCTTCGTTAGCCCCGCGCTCGCATTAGGCATCACTTACGAATATTACCTTATCACGCTTGGAACTTCATGGGACAGATGTGTAGTGAACGTCACCTATTTAATTCATGGTTTGAAACGTGAGCATAACAGATCAAGTGCATGAACTTAATAGAAAATAAAAATAAACTTTTCTCGGGCTTTCTTTCCTGTCCTTCCACTGTTGCCAAATCTCGGACACAATATCCGCTTGCCACATATACAACACAAAGACCGCCTTGAACGTCAGCTATGGAGTGGACACAATAACCGTGTGCTACTGTACGTTTCCCTTGTCGCTACCGCCCTTATGGTTATATTTGATTAATGATTTGAGACGTTTCTATTCAATTCATGGGTGGGAACAAAAAAAAAAATGAAAATAGAAAAAAAAATACGTGAAAAAAAGATTGAAGTGGTCGGTGTCTACGGATCCATTTTGATATAAACGGAAGAACGATTCGCACAATAGACGTAAGGAATTTATAATCGGTAGGGACGATTCGATCCCTTTCTTCGTCGTCTTTGATTAATTATTGCGAGAATGCATCCGTTCGTTCCCCCTTTACTTCTTATTCTTGATTTTTTTTACAATGGTGATTA
The DNA here is from genome assembly GCF_015228065.2 of Penaeus monodon. Lineage (NCBI taxonomy): Eukaryota > Metazoa > Arthropoda > Malacostraca > Decapoda > Penaeidae > Penaeus > Penaeus monodon. Next base: position 15,980,510 of record NC_051391.1, on the reverse strand, counting down.
ATGAAAGTTATTCATATTGTAGTTGTGTGATTAATCGTAGGAGAAAATCGGGAAATAAAGGGTCAAACATGTGTTCTTCTTGTATTTAAGTGTATGTGCGAAAGTTCACATCAAGCCTAGAATATTCTCGAAAGAGTGTATTCATATACAGATTGGAAAGTCATGTTTAGTGTTATTCACATGGTACAAAAAAATAAAATAGTGATAATAATGATTATATATATATATATATATATATATATATATATTTACATATATATATATATATATATATATATATATATATATATATATATATATATATCTGTGTGTGTGTGTGTGTGTGTGTGTGTGTGTGTGTGTGTGTGTGTGTGTGTATGTGTGTGTGTGTGTGTGTGTGATGCCACATGCCAAAATATCAAATATAAGAAAGGCTAAAAATAAACGTTGATTTATGGCATTATGATACGAGGCATCAAGCTGATAGCCATCATAATCACCTTCATCATTATAACCATCTTCACTATTACTGAAACAGCCGTATCATTTTCAATATTATCATGCGTATTGCCAACCACTGT
>NC_051391.1:15947450-15949950 GCF_015228065.2 Penaeus monodon | reverse complement strand
CCCATTCTCTTCTCTTCACTACCATTCTCTCATTCTTCCTTTCACCCGATCTTCTCCCCCTTCTCGCTTCTTCTTTTTCTTCTCCCCGTTCTCCTTCCCTCTCTTTCTCTCCCTCCTTTATTTCTTCCTACATTTTCCTTCCTCCCTTTCCTCTCCAAATTTTCCACCCCCCCCCTCCTAAACCTACCAAATCCCCTTACCTTAACCCCCCCCCTTACAACTCCTCCCTTACCCCCACCCCCTCCTATGCTCCTTCCAGCCCCCCCCCTCCTTCCCCTACCCCCCTACCCCTAGGCTCCCCCACCCGTCAAGAAGGGCAGCGTGTAAGCCTTTGCAAACCCGCCTCTCGTCTCTTATTGTTTATTCACTTTGAGATAAAGGAAAATAAAAAAGGGGGGTGGGGGAAGGTAGGGAGAGAAAGAGTGAGAGTAAGGGAGAGAGAGAGAGAGAGAGAGAGAAGAGAAGAGAGATAAACGAGAGAGAGAGGAGAGAGAGGAGAGAGGAGAGAGAGAGAAGAGAGAGAGAGAAGAGAGAGAAGAGAGAGAGAGAGAGAGAGATAGAGAGAGAGAGAGAGGGAAGGAGAGAGATGAGGAGAGAGAGAGAGAGGAGGAAGAGAATGAGAGAGAGGAAGAGAGAGAGAGAGAGAGAGGAGAGGGAAAAAGATAGACAGACTGACAAAAAGAGACAGACAGACACATAGACACACACACACACAGAGACAGATATTCACACATACAAACAGACAGAGAAGAAAAGAAGGCCATGTATTATTCCCCGCATTCGCCGAGTTGCAAAACGGGCAGCATGGCACGGAGAGCAAGGGAGGTTCTGGCGGAGCAACGGAGGAGAAAGTCGTAAAACGAATGAAGAAAAAAGGAAGGGTCAGTCGTCATGATGAATTCGAAGGGTGAATGCAGGGTAGAAAAAAAGCGATGATGTGTGAAGAAGCGAGAATTGATAAGAGTGTATGTAACGGATACACAAAGTCGAGGATACACTTACACTAATAACAAGTACACAAGTACAGTAACTTCTAAAAAAGAAAACGGCTAAAAATAAAAATACTTTGAGTCAGACTTTACAAGGGGTCAACAAAACAGATGCTGTCTGCCTTAACGGCTCCACACACACGCGCGCACGGACAGAAAGAGAGAGAGAGAGAGAGAGAGAGAGAGAGAGAGAGAGAGAGAGAGAGAGAGAGAGAGAGAGAGAGAGAGAGAGAGAGAGAGAGAGAGAGAGAGGGGGGGGGGGCGGGAGCAGAGAAAGAAACAGATGGACAGATAGACACACACATAGACAGACACACAAAGACAGAAACAAAACCAGAGACAGAAAGAGGGGGGAGAGATAAAAAAAAAAAGAGGGCTACCTTTTTTACAGTGTGATTTATTTACCTGTTTCTAATACATAATTTTCTTTACTTCCTTTTCTTGCTTTTATTACCATCCAGTTGTGCATTCTGTAGTATGTGCATAACTTCAGTTCTAGAGTCACTGACATAACTCTGCTGAACCGTAACTCACTCTCGTTCTAGAGCATCACCAAAATCTGGAAATATCTCCAAGAGTACCAAGCCATTCGCAACACATTAACGTTCCATGCTTTCCGAGAAATAAAAGAGTTTATAACCAATGCAGAGGAGAAGATCCACCAAAGAGAAGGCCCTCGACACAACAAGTGAAGGTCTCTGAAGGTTACATTAGAGAGGCCGTCGTGTTTGGCCCTTGAAGCCCTGCCCCGAGGGAGCGCGGCTACCGACGGCGGCACTTCGGGGATGTGAACAGCGAACTGTAAACAAGACAACGGCGAGGCCCACTCGAGGGAGGCCGGATCATGTCAACAAACAAATAGCTCGAGTGTTCTTCCGCGCTCGGGAACAAGCCGAAAATTCTAGACCCGCAAAAAAATGAAATACAGAGTTCACAGACGAATAAGAGCAAGAAGCATCAAGCAATAACGGAGAGCTCGGTCAACAGAGGAGAGAGGAGAAGAGACGTCGACGCTTTCATCTTCCTGAAAAAACGTCCCTTTTTCCCGGAGAACACAGGCCGCGTAATGGCCGCAGAGTAACTAAACGTCCGGAGAACAATTCCGGGGAGCGGCGGCCTCCTCGACACCGCTCGGAGCCCCAACAAAAGGGAGCAGCAGAAGGAGGCCCCGGGCCCATGGGAGGTCCTTCCCCTCGCCTGAAGGAGCTCCTCCTCGGACGCTTCTTGACCTCTTTGTGCTTTCCCGCCCTCATTGTCTCAGGGGGTACTGCCAGGGCGGGACTATTCAGCCTGCACTCCCAGGGCATACCGGGCAGGAGGTACTGGGCATGGAGTGTTTAGGTGAAATCATCAGAATATTTCGTCTAGCAGTATTCAGACACGGGCTGCGAGAGGCTCGGGCTTTAGGCCACGAGGAAGGGGCCGGGCAGGCATGACGATATTTAACCTTTTCATTTCGTGTGTAAGGCCTGCATTTAAGTTCACTATGACAAATATAGGAGCCCAAGAGA
>NC_051391.1:15909950-15914950 GCF_015228065.2 Penaeus monodon | reverse complement strand
TCACGAGCGTTGTTACGGTTAATTTGATTGAAAATCTGCCGCGTTTTATCAGCTCAGATGCCTTTGTGGCTTCACAGTGGAAAATGATGATCTTCGGTTTATGCAAGTTCACCTGGAGAAGACAAGCAATGCTTTTACAACCGGTAACTGAATAGGAAATAAAAATAACAAACATCCTTTTGCTTATGCATGAAATGCCCTCAAAAAAAAACTTTCAATCGAGTCCGTAACTTAAAAAAGTAAAATTCTCATACACCTGGCTGAGTGCTCAGGGAAGTGAAAATTGGCGGCAAGATTGATAACTGTATCATTCCATTCTGTGACGGCCGGAGCGGCGGACCACCACTTTTTATCTTCTCGGACCCACGCTCACAACAACCAGTTTTGAGTGGGGAGGGGAAAGTCGTATTGGGGAGGGGGAAAGGGGGACCATCAGCCTTTTGAAAGATCCAAAAAAATTCTCAGGACAATCGCTTCTTTCTAACAAACGTGTTAATTGAAGGCTCGTACAGATTTAGGTTAAGCTCGACGCACGTGAAAATATACTCGGTTGCCGGAAGCATTATGTTCCAATCACTAAAGATATGAATATGTTAAATCAAACATTTTTGCTACTTTAAACATTCGCACAAACATTACATGCACATAAAAGTACTGTGGTTGCTCGGGAAACACACCAAACAAGATACCATTCTGCCTGTTTGTGAAAGAGAGAGTATAGACCCCCGCATCGCATAGAGTCATATACAGCCCTACAGCGCAGACTTCCAATTATAGACGAAAGTATTCCTTTCCCCAACATCCTTTTCCAACAACCCAGCCTTCTATCCTCCTTGTGTGGTGTTTATGTATGTATGTATGTATGTATACAGTGTATACAAATATATAGATGCGTATATATATATATATATATATATATATATATATATATATATATATATTATACACGTAGATGCGACAATACATTGGATATATATATATATATATATAAGTATAAATACATTATAATATATATATATAATATATATATATAAACATTGCTCCCGTATAAAAAAACCATATATATGTATTGTGATAGACTAGATATAGATATATGTAATGCGTGCATTTAATATATATATATATATATATATATATATATATATATATATATATATATATATATATATATGTATGTGTGTGTGTGCTGATTGTGTTGGTGTGTGAGTTCTTTGTGTAGTGTGTGTGTTTGTTTTGTTGTGCATATTTTATGTATGCTCTTGACGCTATTTACGGAAGATGTTTCGGGTGACCGGGGCAAAAGACCTACTAGGTAATGTGCCGAACGTTTCCAAGGAATGAGCGAAAACGTGCGGTAGAATGCTTCGTGTTTTCATTTTGAAAACTAAGTTTCCATCTCATGACCCTTTATTCACAGAATAATGTTCTGGCAGTCACCAGGGAGCTATTAAAGAAACCTAAAATAAGTTATGGACAAGAATTCGAGTTTCTAGAGAAGGGACGAAAATGGTGCGGTAAAGAAATTAAAATCTTATGTTTTATCAGATTTTAATTAAACGGAGATTCATTTCAAGACTTGGAGCACTATCACCATTAACCGTATAGAAAAAATGATGCTTACAATGCCTGAAGATATGAAATTGATGGAACAACTCAAAAAATATAAGTTTATGGGAAACAGAGAACTCAGTTTTTGATTGTAAAGGTACAGGAGACATGGTTGCGATAAAAGATAAAGTTCAGTATCCTGAACAATGATGTGACGGACATTTTAATTCGAAATGATTAGACATTGCACGGAAAGTTCCTCTTATATCGTATGAAGAGAACCAAATCGTCACTTTTTAAAACATGCAAGATTCTAGTAACTATTTAATGGAAACAATAAAGAACTAAACTTGTATGCGAGTATGACAGAAATATGTCTAATGCGATAATAGGTACAAGGAGCTGGATCTGTAAAATGAAAGTCAGTCGCCCTCAACCATTTTCTGTGAATTCTGTATTGTAATGATGACTGCGTTTTCTTCTCCTAGGGATGCATGTATTAAAACTGGTTAACAATGTTTTTTCTCTACGAGCGTTTATTACTGCTACATATTAACTGAAATAACCTTAAATGACAAACGCAGGCATATCGTCACACAACAATCGCAAAAATTTTTTACATGGATATAAAGGGAACACAGACAATATAAAATAGAATAAATATAAAAGTTGATTTTCCTGTCTCTCAACTTTCATGTGATATCTGTTTGTATTGATTTTTCACTAATTCGGCACCATGATGATGACGGATCTCGTTAAAATGTCGTGAGTAAGATGTTTGGCTTTGTTTGCCTTTTCATCTGAGTTACGCTTCCCTTGTCCCTTACAAGTGCACACGCACACCACCACACATACACACACAACACACACACACACACACACACATGCAACACACACAACACACAGACACACACACACACCACACACACACACACACACACACACACAGAATATGTTTACATGCGTTTGTAACATCTTACTGAGATGAAACAAACTTAAAGGTCAGCGGATGTCTGAGTCAAAACTTACGCTTCTAAACTCAATCTCAATTCACGATCGCATGACGCTAAGTTAGCCCACATCACGCATATGTGCATGCATATAAAACACAAAAAGAGAGGACGTGAGATAGGTGACCATTATTTGAACCATGAGTTACTTTCTATATGTCGATTACTGGGGGGGGGGAGGAAAAAGACTAAACGCTAGACGATAACATATAACATCTATGTGAATATTACAAAGAAGACACAGAGAGATCGCTGTTAGATCATGGCAACGTTTGAAGTTATTAATCTTGGTTTTAGGTTATAAAGTCACCACTTTTTTTAAGGTGTTTATTATGGAGACCCTTCCTGCATCGCTGGTAAAACATGATGTATTTCATAGTCAACAATTACTCTTTACAATCAATCTATATAATACCGTTGCATGACATGCGTATATTTAGCATTAGCATTGTGTGAAACATATGATAAACAAAGATAGGATATACATATATATATAGATGATAGTGCAATATAGATTTGATAGACACAGAATATTTTTATAGAATATTGGGATGAGATACAATAGTATGTAAATAGGAATAATATAAATTATGTGAAGATGGACAGAAAATATGAGCACGACTTGTAACAGATTAACATTTACTACGTCTTGTAAGGAACCCGTTTCTATTGTGGCATTGATTCAGTGTGTATGCACACTTTTGTAATGTGTGTTGTTGTTGTGATGTGTCTGTGTGTGTGATGTGTGTTTGTGCAATATTAAACAGAATTATCATTACATATCATTTATATAAGTACCTTATTATATGATATTAATTTTATGTGTTGTGTGGTGGTTGGTATGTTGTGTAATATTATTGATTAGTGGCGTTGTGTAAATACATATATATACATATATATATCATAATTAATATAAATAATATAATAATCAATAATAATAATGATAATGATAATAACAATAATGAAAACAGCAACAACAACAACAAGAACAACAATAATGATAATAATAAATAATGATGATGATGATGATGATGATAACAATAATAATAATTATTATTATTATTATTATTATTATTATTATTATTGTTATCATTATTATTATAATTATTATTATTATGACGATAGTAATAATAATAAAGATAATAATGATAATAGTAAAAGTAATAGTAATGATAATAGTAATAACATCAATAATACTAATAGCAGTAGTTATTTTTATTGTTGTTGTTATAATAAAAATAATACTGGTATTAATGATGATGATGATGATAATAATAATGATAATAATAATAATGATAACAATAATAATAATAATAATAATAATAATAATAATAGCAACAACAACAAAAACAATAATAAAAACTATTATCATTACTATTACTATTATTATTATAAAATTGATAATAATAATATTAGTATTAATAACAATAAATGATAACAGGAGTGGCAAGAACACAAATACACATCCATAAACAAGGCGAAACTGATGAGCCTACCTCCCAGAGCTTCCAAAGAGGATCTCGGAACCGCGACGTCTGCCTACGCCCTTCATTTTGGTCTGGAATCGAAGCAGATGCTGGTTTGGAAGAGTCAGTATAGAGGACTAACGCCTGCGAAATTCTCTCGCCACAGACCCCCAGCTAGTTCTGGTGTTGCATGCCGTTTTCCGCCGGTTAGTCGTAATGTCCTTGAACCTCGCTTTGCGTTGATAAGAATGGCGAGCAAAACTTTCAAAATGTCAAGTCTTTTCCGTTGTGTCGTCCAATGTTTTTTTTTTTTTCTCTCTCTCTCTCTCTCTCTCCTCTCTCTCTCTCTCTCTCTCTCTCTCTCTCTCTCTCTCTCTCTCTCTCTCTCTCTCTCTCTCTCTCTCTCTCTCTCTCTCTCTCTGTCCAACTATCTATTTATCTATCCATCTCTCTTCTAAGATTTTTCTCTCTCTCTCTCTCTCTCTCTTCTCTCTCTCTCTCTCTCTCTCTCTCTCTCTCTCTCTCTCTCTCTCTCTCTCTCTCTCTCTCTCTCTCTCTCTATCCCTGTCTTTTTCTCTCTCTTTCTGTACATCTTTGATATCACTCCCTCATATCGGTCATCTCTATATCCTTGTGGTCACATTAACTCTAATCATCGTTAGTGATATTAACAGTACTGAAACGGGGAACTATGAAAGGAGTGTCCTCTGACACAAACGTTACTAATGCAGTTGGTGGGATTGGTAACCTGGATACTCAGTAACTAAATATCAATTATTATTTTTATTGACATTTATTTCTACATCACTTTCTTATAGCTAATACACACGAGCGAGAGTCCTAAATCATGTCTTGATGTTACGAAAAGGAAGTTATTGCGATTAACAGTGTAACGGATGTAGTGTTTGAGCAAAGCATGGTTCTGGGTCGGTGGTCGTGGCCGTCCTCTCTTGGCTGGCTCCTTAGATGCGTGTAT
>NC_051391.1:15887450-15892450 GCF_015228065.2 Penaeus monodon | reverse complement strand
TTTTCTGGCAAAAATGAAGAGAAAGGTGGGCTCATTCACCTGACCCCGAGCAGATATGACACCCCTAATTCCCCCTTTTTAAGCGGGGGGGTAAAGGAAAATTGTGGGAGGGAACCACTCCCCCCTTTCGGGGGGATTTTCACTCGCCCCCCCGGAGAGACAAAAAAATGGGAGACCCTCGGGCGGTTATCATTTTTTTTGGCGGAATAAAGTAAGGCATCAGAATTGGGGGGGGGGAAAAAAACGGGGGTAGATTTTCCTTAATGATAAACCGGGGATTTTTTCCTTAGGCTTTAATTTCTTTCTAAACTGGTTTTCATGATTATCGGGAGGAGGTCCACTCAGTAAACTTTGGTTTTTGGGTAACAATTTTTTTCATTTTAAAAAAGGCCCTATTACTACTACATTTTGTGCTTATTATAAATGGCAAATGAGGGGGCTTTTATTCTTAAAAAAAGGGGAAAAATTTGGGGAGAAGCCAAATAAAAAAGAAAAAATTTATTTTTAAAAAAAAGCTGTATGTTAAGGGGGATCTTTTTTCCTTTGAACAACAACCTTATATTTTCCCTAACCCAAAACTTATTCCTAACTTCCATCCCCTCCTCTCCCCTCCCCTTCTCTCCCCTCTCTCCCCTCCCCTCTTTTCCTCTTTTCTCCTTTTCTTTTTTTCCCCTCTTTCTCCTCTCTCTCTCTCTTTTTCCCTCTCTCTCCCCGCTTTTCTCCCCCTTTCCTCCCCCTCCCCCTTCGCTCTCTCTCTCCCCCCCCTTCCCTCTCCCCCTCCCTCCCCTCTCCCCCTCTCTTTTCTCCTCTTTTCCCCTCCCCCTTCTCTCTCTCTTCTTCTTTTTGTCTTTAATATAAAATATAATATATATATATATATAAAATATAATATTAAAGGGTAATAATATATATGTGTGTTGATTGTTTTGTGTTTGTGTGTGGGTGTGTGTGTGTGTGTTGTTTGTGTTTGTTGTGGGGTTTGTGTGTTTGTTTTGTTGTTGTGGTGTTTGGTTTTTGTTTTTGTGTGTGGGGTGTGGTGTGTGTTGTGTTTGAGTTTTTTGGGGGTTTTGGGGTTTTTTTTTGGTGTTTGTGTTGTGGGGTGGGTGTTTTTGTGTGTGTGTGTGTGTGTTTGTGTTTATGTTTGTGTGTGTGTTTTTTGTGTTTGGGGGTTTTGTGTTTGTGTGTGTGTGTGGTGTTTTTTTTTGGGTGTGAAATTGTGTGTTTTGGTTGGGTAGGGTGTTTATATATCCCCATGCATACATACAAATAATATTAATATTATTATTATATTATATATATATAAAATAATAAAATATATATATTTTAATAAAAATATATACACACACACAAAAATGCACGTTTTGGTTTTAATTTACCCCTTTATCCCAAAAGGCCTCTACCCCTAAAACACCCCAAACGCACAACACACACACACAAACAAACACACACCACACACACACACACAAAAACACACACACACACACACACACACAAAACCCCACACACCACACACACAAAACAACATATAATATATATTTTATATATATTAAAATATATATAATTAATATAAAATTAAAAAGGGAGGTTGTATGAAATTCAGATAATTTTACATAGGTACATACATCCCCCAAATAAAAACATAGGTAATGTGCATATGTTTTGGGTTTTTAAATTTTTATAAAAATTTTATATAAATAGATAAATATTTTAAATATAATATATTATTATTTTATATATAAATATTAAAAAAATATAAAAATTTTGGGAATTAAAAAAAAACAATATATTTTTTAAAAAATACATATAAAAATAAAAGAAAATTTTATATCTTTTATATATATATTTTAATATAATATATATATTTCTAAAATAATTTTAAATTAAAGGGATATTAAATATATATATATATATTTATATTAAAAAAATAATATATATTAAAATTATTAAAAAATTATATATTAAAAATAAAAATTTTAAAAATATTAATATATATATAAAATAAAAATATATATTAAATATATTATATAAAAAATTAAATAAAATATACAAAATTAAAATTTTATTTTTTTTTAATTATTTAAATTTTTAATTATATATTATATATATTATAAAAAAGATATATATATATAAATTATATATAAAATTTATAACATATATAATTTTTTATAATATATGTAAACCAATATTTAAAATAATTTTAAAAAGGGGGTTTTTTTTTTTTCTTTTATTTTATTTTTGGGTTTTTTATTATTAAAATAAAAACAAAAATTAATTAAATATTTTTTTTTATTTATTATTATAAATATCTGTGCCCGCCGTTTGGTTTTGTGTGTTTGTTTTCCGTTTGTTGTTAAGGTGTGTTCCATGGCCCCGTTAAAAACCACACACCCACATATTTAATGAATTTCCCCATTCTTTTTTAATTCCTTCTTTTTTCCCTTTTTTTTTCCCTTCTTGATTTTGCCCCTTTTGTTTTCCCCCCCTTAAATATTTTTGGGGCAATTCCCTTTTTTTTTGGGGTTTTTCCTCTTTATTCCTTTTTTTCCCCTCCCCTCTTCCCCTTTCCCTTTTTTTTTCTTTTTCCCTTCTTTCCCCTTTCCCCTTTCCTCCTCCTCCCCTCCTCTTTTCCTTTTTTTTGGGGGGTTTTAAAAAACCCGGAAAAACGGCGGACTGGTTTCCTTTTTTCCCCCTGCCCCGAATCACTTACCCGCGGGGCGCTTCACCTGGCCCGGGGGGGGGGGGGCTTTTGGCGGGGGGGGGTTCTTCGCCCTTTTTTTTTCCCCCCCCTTGGCCCCCTTGACCCCTTTTTTTAAAGCCGGCCCCCCTTTTCCGCCCTAACCCTTTCCCCCCCTTCCTCCCCAGCCTCCCTCCTCCCCGGCCCGCCCCCCTCCCCCCTCCCCCGCCTTCCCCTTTTTCCCTCCACTTTTTAAGCCCCTTTCTTTCTTTTTCCCCCCCTCCCCCCCCTTCCCCTTCCCCCCTCCCCTCCCCCTCCTCCTCCCCCCCATCATCCTCCTCCTCCCCCCCTCCTCCCCCCTCCCCCCTCCTCCCCCCTTTCCCTTTTTTTCCCCCTTTCCCTTTTGCTTTTTCTTCTTCCCCTTCCTCCCCCCTCCCCTCTTCCTCCCCCCTTTTCCCCAAAATTTCCCAAACCCTTTTACTCCCCTCCCCCCCTTCCCGGGGCTCTTCCCCCCCCTTTTTTTTATTTTTTATTCTTTTTTTCTCCTCCCCCCCTTTCCTCCCCCCCCCTCCTCCGCCTCCTCCTCCTCCCCCCTTTTGCCCTCCTCCGCCCCCCCTCCTCCCCCCCCTCCCCCTCCTCTTCCTCCCCCCCCCCCTCCCCCCCTCGGGGCCTTCCCCCCCATTTTTTTTTCTTTTTTCCCATTTTTTTCCCCTCCCTCCTCCCCCTCCTCCCCCCCTCCCCCTTCTCCCCCGCCTCTTTTTTTTATTTTCTTTTTTTCTTTTCCCCCTCCCCCCTCCTTTTCCCTCCTCCTCCTCCTTTTTTCCTCTTCCCCCCTCCCCCCCCCTCCCCCCTCCTCCTCCTCCTTCCCCCTGCTCTTTCCCCCTTTTCTTATTATTTTCTTCTTTTCCCCTCTTTTTCCTTTCCCCTCCCTCCTCTTTCCCCCTCCCTCCCCCCACTTTTTTATTCCTCTTCTTCTTCTTCCTCCCCCCCTTTCCCCCCCCCCCCTTTCCTCTTCCTCCCCCCCCCCCTCCTCCTCCTCCTCCCCCCTCACTTTTCTTTCCTTTGCTCTTCCTCCCCCCTTTCCTTATTATTCTTATTTTTCAGTTCCCCCTTTCCTTTCCTCCTTTTTCCCCCCCTTCCTCCCCTCCACCACCACCCCCCTCGTCCTTTCTTTCTCTTTTTTTTCCCTTTTTTTTCCCCTCCCGTCTTCCTGATCCCTTTTTCCTACTTTTTTTCTTCTTTTTTTTCCCTCCCCCTCCTCCCCCCCTTTCCTCTTCCTCCCCCTTTTTTCTTCCCTCCACCGCCCACCCCCCTTCCTCCCCCTTTCCTCCCCTCCTTTTTCTTCCTTTCCTCCCCCTCCTCTCCTCCCTCTTCCCTTCTCCTAATTCCTCTCCTCTTCCCCTTCTCCCCCTTCCCTCCTCCCTCTCCTCCCTCTCTCTCCTTTTCCCAACTCTCCGAAACAAATTTGGGCGATTTATTCAAAAAAGGACGGGAAAAATAACATTTTGTACCCCAAAACCCTTTTCCCTTTTCCCCCCACAATGGTTCGGATATGAAACAAATACTGTGGGGCGGGTTTAATCTTTAAGGCGCTTCATTTCCTCGTTTTTTAAAAGGGTTTCCCGGGCTTTTCGTTTTTGGGGCTCCCCCTTAATTTCGTTTTACTCGTTTTAAATGGCGTGATAATTTCCCAAAAAAAAACAGTGTTTTTGGGGGTTTGTCGTTCCCCGGGGCCCCCTGAAACCCCAGAACTTTGATGGTTTTAAAGGGGGAAAAAAAATTTTCCTTTTCTCTTAAAAAAAGCCGCGAGCTCGGGGAAAAACTCTTTTACATCATCCCCGGGGCCATGATGATATTTGGGGGCCTCGATTTGTGGGGAATTCTTTTAGGCACCGAGAAAGTGGTTTTTTTGTTTGGCATTCGCTGGTTTTTTTGCCCTACACACACACACACCCCAACACAAAACACCCCCACACACACAAAAACACACACACACACACACACACACACACACCACACCAAAAACCCCAAAAACCCCCAAAAACCCCCAAAACCCCAAACTACCCAAAACCACACAACACAAAACACAACACACACACCCCGGGGGCCCCCACACACACACAAAAAAACACCCACACCCCACACAACACACACACCACACACACACCAACCCACACACACCAAAACCCCACCACACACAAACAAACACAAAAAAAAAAAACAAACAAAAAAACACAAAAAACAAACAAAAAAAAAAAAAAAACAAACACAAAACCCCACAAAAAAAACCAAACCAAACACAACCAAACAAAACAACCAAACAAAA
>NC_051391.1:15868610-15871110 GCF_015228065.2 Penaeus monodon | reverse complement strand
AAAAAATGGCAGCATCCAGAGCGCAAGACTAACAAAGCAAGATTTATACTCTGTTCTCCAGGTGAGGATGATAGAGACATGGTCCACGTTAGTCTTTTGTTATTTCCGTGGCCTCTGTCTGCCCCCCGCGGTGTTGCCGATTTGCATAAACCATTATCTTAATTTTTTGCCACCCTTTCCTTTATTTTGCATTCTTCGCCTCCCCTTGTCCTTGCCTATTGTGCGCGGCTCTCCCCTTTCGCGATAATGAGCCTAATCTCCTGCGCCTCTCCCTCTCCCTCCCTTCTTCTCCCCTCGACCTGACCATCGGTTCCCGAATGCCAGCCCTCAGGTGAGCGGAGACGTGGCAGCGTGGCCACCACGTGCACGGGTAAAAACACAAACGGAACAGATTTTAGTCACTCCATCCAGGGCCTTTTACTTCTTGTTCCGGCGCCACGTCACCGTAGCTGGTGCAGCCGCGACGGCCGGCAGTGTGGTCACGGTAGTTTTGGGCGGAGGGAACAGGACATATTAATGCCCTTGTTTATTATAAGAATTAATAATGGCCCATTGTCGTGTCCTCTGTCTTCGGGCTCCGTGAAGGTCGTGATCAGAAAATGAATGAGGAAGGCATGCATGGCTGCGGAAGATCACCCTAAAAGATAGCATGATGGCCTTTGTTGAAAGAATTCAATGCATAAGTAATTGCATAATATATGCTGATAAACACATAAGCATGTATGTGTATTCGGTATACAGTGAGTATGCAAGATTCTCTATGTCTACATAAAAAAACACATACGCATATATGTACACAAACGTATACAGGCAGAAAGATACACAAATAGGCTTACACTTGTGTGTATACATAGGTACACACACACACACACACACACAAACACACACACACACACACACACACACAAAAAAAAAAAAACACACATATATATATATATATATATATATATATATATATATATATATATATATATTTATATGTCGCATGAAAAACACACACACAATATATATTATATTATATATATATATATAAATAACTATATATATATATATAACACACAGATAAATACAATACTATATATTATATATATATATATAATATATATATATATATAATATATATATATATTTATATGTATAGTGTTAGTGATATCTATGTAGTATAATATATAACAAATAAAATTATACTATATATAATCTCTACCACTACACAACACACACAAATATAAACATATATATAATATATAATGTATATATATATATATATATATATATATATATATATATAATATGATATATATATATATATATAATATATGGTGAATGGTATAATATAATCTTCATATATAAAATGTAAATATATCTATCCGTCTATCTCTATGTGTATATATATACATATATATAATATATATAAATATGTAAATATGTATATGAATATATATGTATCTAATAATAATAAAAAAATATAATATAAAATATAATAATAATATATATATACGGGCGCGGGTGGCGAAATGTTAAAGTCAGGACCTCAAAGATGTCACGACGGCAATCTGAGTTCGAGGGTTCGAGTCACCGGCCGGTGCGTTGTTCCCTTGGGCAAGAATCTTCACCTCGATTGCCTATCTAGCCACTGGGTGGCCAAGCCAACCCAAGTCAGTGCTGGTCCCAAGCCCGGATAAAATACTGAGAATGATTACCTAAAAAAAAAGGTAACACCGGCACTCTCCGTGGAAAGGAACTGGGGACCCTACCACGTACTCACTCCAAGAGCATCACAACATGAAAAAAACTATCATGCTGTGACCACGGCGGCTCAGACATGAACCAACCGTTGAAAGAAGAAGAATATATATATATATATATATGTGTGTGTGTGTGTGTGTGTGTGTGTGTGTGTATACATGAATAATATACATAATATATATATATATATATATATATATATATATATATATATATATATATATATATATATATATATATATATAGTGTATATATAGAAATATATTTATATTAATATTTATATTTATCTATATCTGTATATATCTTCTTCTTCTTCTTCTTCTACAGGCTTTTGTCCCAGTTCAACTGGGGTCGCCGGTGCGGATCTTCCTCCTCCACTCTGCCCTATCCAGGGCCTCCCCCTCCGTCACTCCCGCCGTCTCCATGTCCTCCTTGATGCAATCCTCCCATCTCCTCCTCGGTCTTCCCCTCCTTCTTCTCCCAACCACCAGTCTCCTCACCCTCTTGCCCACGTACTCGTCCTCTCTCCTTGTCACGTGTCCCAGCCACCTGAGTCTGCACTCCCTCAGCTTCTCCCCGAGCTCTCCTACTCCAATGGTCTCTCTGATCGTTGTGTTGCGGATTTTATCCAGCCTCGTCTTCCCCAGCGCGATCCTTAGCATCCTCATTTCTGCCACCTTCATCTTTGCCTCCTGGCCTTTCGTCACCGCCACTGCTTCCATTCCGTATAACATTGCCGGCCTGACCATGGTCT
>NC_051391.1:15838524-15861010 GCF_015228065.2 Penaeus monodon | reverse complement strand
CCTCCCCTTTACTAGCTGCTTTTTTCCAAAAATAAAAATCACACGATTAAACGACTAAAAACGGTGAGCAAAGCGGTGTAAAAAAAACGAATACAAAAAAAAGAGAGGGAGAGAAAGAGAGAATAGCACTGAAAAAAAGAAAAGAAAAAAAGAGAGGGGTGACAAGAAACATTCGCCTTTAACTTGACAATCTCATTTCCCATTTTAACATTGTACATCAAAATCCCAGCGGGTTTTGGGACAGGTTGGGTGCGGGGCAGGGAAGGGGGGGGGGGGGGGGAAAAGGGGGCGGGGGGGGGGGAAAAGGGGGACCCGGGAGACTGATGGCGGGAAACCTGTTGGGGAAAGTTTTTTTTTTTTTCACAAAATTTCCTTCCAGACCCATTATAAAAAATGGTGGGTTTAAAAGCATCCCCCCTGTTAAAAAAAACATGGCCTTTTTTGCATGAGGGAAGGGTGGCAGGGGCCCTTTCATTCATGTTCTTTTCATATTTTTTTTAAAAAATAAATATATGGTTATATCTGTATTCATTGCAAGAAGATATAAAGGTGCACAGGTATCAGTATAAAACACACAGAACAAAAAAAAACACACACAACACATATATATATATAATATTAATTGTGTGTGTTGTGTGTGTGTGTCTGTTGTGTTTATACTAAACACTGAGCCCTTTATATCTGTCATCAGATGAATACAGTTTAAAAACCCATATATTGATTTAAAAAAATATAAAAAAAGAACAGACTGAAGGCCCATCGCCACCGTTCCCCATGCAAATAATGTACCCCATTTTTAAAATAGCGGGTTATGCTTTGAACCTCCCATTATTTATAATTTGGCGGAAGGAAATTTGGATAAAAAAAAAGCTTTCCCCCAACACTTTTTTCCAGCCATCACCCCCTCCGCGGCGTCCCCCCCTTTCCCCCCCCCCCCCCCCCCCTCCCCCCCTCTTCCTCGTCCCCGCAGCCCCCTGTCAAACCGCTGAGGATTTTGATGTACAATGTTAAAATGGGAACATAGGATTGATCAAGTTAAAGGACGAATGATCGTTGTGACACCACCTCTCTTTTTTTTATTTTCTTTTTTTCAGTGCTATTTTCTCTTTCTCTCCCCTTTTTTTTCGCTATTGTTTTTTTACACCGTTTGCTCACCGTTTTTTGTCAATTTAATCTGTGATTTTTATTATTGGAAAAAACAGCTAGTAAGGAGAGGTTTCCGACTGATGGGGCTTCGTGGATATTCAATACGAGATACATTTTTTTTATCTAAAGACTTTATTGATAATTCCCAAACTACGAACTTAATCCGAACCATAAATAAACAGGACGAACATTTTTTATCAGGTTATCTTCCTCCTCCTCCTCCTCCTCCCTACTCCCCTTCCCGTTCGAGGTCCCCAACGTTATTCATGAGTGAAGACTTCCAGCAATGTCTGACGGACCTCAAACCCGAGCCATTGTGGGAGTCCGACTGTGGTTGCTTTTTTGGGTCGACTGGGCCAGGTAGGAGAGCGGGGTTTCATTTCATTCATGGCGTTTCATTTTCATTCGGGACTTCACGAGCGTTGTTACGGTTAATTTGATTGAAAATCTGCCGCGTTTTATCAGCTCAGATGCCTTTGTGGCTTCACAGTGGAAAATGATGATCTTCGGTTTATGCAAGTTCACCTGGAGAAGACAAGCAATGCTTTTACAACCGGTAACTGAATAGGAAATAAAAATAACAAACATCCTTTTGCTTATGCATGGGAAAAGCCCTCAAAAAAACTTTCAATCGAGTCCGTAACTTAAAAAAGTAAAATTCTCATACACCTGGCTGAGTGCTCAGGGAAGTGAAAATTGGCGGCAAGATTGATAACTGTATCATTCCATTCTGTGACGGCCGGAGCGGCGGACCACCACTTTTTATCTTCTCGGACCCACGCTCACAACAACCAGTTTTGAGTGGGGAGGGGAAAGTCGGTATTGGGGGAGGGGAAAGGGGGACCATCAGCCTTTTGAAAGATCCAAAAAAAAATTCTCAGGACAATCGCTTCTTTCTAACAACGTGTTAATTGAGGCTCGTACAGATTTAGGTTAAGCTCGACGCACGTGAAAATATACTCGGTTCCCGGGAAGCATTATGTTCCAATCACTAAAAGATATGAAATGTTAAATCAAACATTTTTGCTACTTTAAACATTCGCACAAACATTACATGCACATAAAAGTACTGGGGTTGCTCGGGAAACACACCAAACAAGATACCATTCTGGCCTGTTTGTGAAAGAGAGAGTATAGACCCCCGCATCGCATAGAGTCATATACAGCCCTACACGCAGACTTCCAATTATAGACGAAAGTATTCCTTTCCCCAACATCCTTTTCCAACAACCCAGCCTTCTATCCTCCTTGTGTGGGTGTTTATGTATGTATGTATGTATGTATAAGTGTATACAAATATAAGATGCGTATATTATATATATATATATATATATATATATTAATAATATATTTATATATATATATATATTCATATATATTTTATATATTATACAACGTAGATGCGGACAAATACATTGTAATATAAAATTATATTTTAATATATATATATATATATATATATATATATATATATATATATATATACACACATTTGCTCCCGTATACACAAAAACACATATATATGTATGTGTGTAGACAGATATACATATATGTATGCGTGCATTATATATATATATATATATATATATATATATATATATATATATATATATATATATGTGTGTGTGTGTGTGGTTGTGTGTTTGTGTGTGTGTGTGTGTGTGTGTGTGTGTGGGGGGTGTGTGTGTGTGCATATTTGTGTGTATGCGTCCCTTTACGCCCATTTACGGAAGAAATGTTTTTGGAGGACCGGGGGGAACAAGAACCTCACTAAAGGGAATGTGCCAGAACGTTTCCAAGGAACGGAAGCGAAAACGGCGGTAGAAAATGCTTCGTGTTTTTCATTTTCAGAAAAATAAGTTTCCATCTCATGACTTGAGCACAGAATTAAGTTGAACTGCAGTCACAAGGAAAGCTATTATAAAGAATAACCTAAAAATAGTAGTTATGGACAGAGAAATCTCGAGTTTCTAGAGAGGGACAGAACAGTGAGTGCGGAGTAAAAGAAAATTATAATATCCATAAATGTTTTCAGGATTTTAATTAAACGGAGATTGATTTCAAGAATTCTATGGAAATCACTATCACCATTATTACCGTATAAGAAAAAATGTGCTTACAATGCAACTGGAAGAAATTGGAAATTGTATGGGAACAAAGCTCAAACAAGAATATATAGTTTGATGTCGAGAAACAGGAACTAGTTTTTGATTGTGAAAAAAGTAGCAGGAGAACCTGGTTGCGATAAACAAATGAAAGTTCCAGTAGCCTGAACACAAATGATGTGACGACACTTTTACATTCGAAAATATGACCATGCACGGAAGCTCTCTTAGATGAGTATGAAGAGGAACCAAATCGTCACTTTTTAAAACATGCAGAGCATTCTAGTAACTATTTAATCTGAAACAATAAATGAACTGAAACTTGATATGCGTAATTATGACAGAAATTTGTCTAAAGCGATAATAGGTACAAGGAGCATGGATACTGTAAATGCAATAGTCTCCCCTCATCCCATTTTCTGTGAATTCTGTATTGTAATGGATGAACTGTTTTCTTTCGTCCGAGGGATTGCATGTAATTATAAACTGGTTAATTTTGTTTTTCTCTACGGCGTTTTATTACTGCTCACATATTAACTGAAATAACCTTACAAGTAGACAAACGCAGGCATATCGTACACACAGAAACAATCGCAAAAAATTTTATTACATGAGATATGAAAAAGGGAACACAAAAATATAAAATAAGAAAATTAAATGAAATAAATAAAAAGTTGATTTTTCCTGTCTCTACAACCTTCATGTGATATCATTTTGTACTTGATTTTTCACTAAATCTGGCAGCCATGATGATGACGGATCTCGTTGAAATGTTCGTGAAGTAAAGATGTTGGCTTTGGTTTGCCTTTTCATCCTGAGATTACGCTTCCCTTGTCCCTTCACACGCACACACACACACACACAACACACACACACACACACACACACACACAAAACCACACACACACAACACAATCAACACAACACACAAACACACCAACACGACAATTCACAAACTCGTTTCAACTTCAGACACAACCACTATGGGGAAAATTCCCAGGTTTAAAAGGGCCCGAAAACCCAAAATGGGTGTGGGGGCCCGGGGGAAAACCCTTTTTTTTATTTTGAAAAAAAAAAATTTGGAAACCCTTTTCACGGAAAATTTTTTCTTTTTGGGGTTTATTTTTAAAGGGGAAAAAACCCCAAAATTTGTCCAAATTTTTTTTAAAAAAAAATTTCAGGGCCATTTTTAGTAAAAATAAATTTAAAACTTTTAAAAAAAAAAAAATAAAAAAACTGGGAAAAAAAAACCCTTTAATTGGGGGGGGAAATTTTTGAAAAAGGGAAAATTATGGTTTTAAAAAAACCCATTTTTAAAAGGTACAAAGGGGAAAACCCTGGGGGTTTTAAATGTAAAAAAAGCAAAAATTTTCTCCCCCCCATTTTTTCCCCTTTTCTGTGGGGGAATTTTTGTAATTTTTTTAATGGTGGAAAAAAAAATGTTTTTTTTTTCGGGCCGGGGGGGATTTCCCTTTTAATTTTTTTAAAAATGGGTTTTTTTTTTTGGTTTTTTTTCACGGCGTTTTTTTTTTTTAAAATGCTCCCCAATATTAAAATTTAAAAAAAAACCTTAAAAAAGGGAGGGGGAAAAAAAAACCCCAGGGGCCCTATCTTCCCAACCCAAAAAAAAACAAATTTTTGGCCCAAAAAAATGTTTTAACATGGGGGGGGATAAAAAAAAAAAGGGGGAAAAAAAAAAAAAAAATATTAAAAAAAAAAGGGAAAAAAATTAAAATTTAAAAAAAATTTAAAAAAAGGGGTTTAAATTTTTTCCCGGGCCCCTACCCAAAAATTTTTTTAAATTTAAAAATTTTATTTTTTTTACTTTTATTTTTCCACTTTAAAAAATTTTTGGGCCCAAAACCATGGGGGATGGGGACGGGGTTCCTTTTTTTCCCCCCCCCCCTTTAAAAATTTTTCGTGAAGTTTAAAAATTGGGGTTTTTCCCTTTTTTGGTTTTTTCCCTTTTTTAAAAATTTAGAAATTTTTCGGGGCCCCTTTCCCCTTTGGGGCCCCCTTCCCCCGCCAAGGGGACGGGCCCACCCCCCCCCCACCAAACCCCACCCCAAACCCCCCCACACACCCAAACCCCCCCCCCCCAAAAACCCCCCACCAAAACCCCCCCCCCAAAACCAAAAACACAACCCCCCACACAAACCCAAACCCCCCCCCCCCCCAAAAACCCCACACACCCACCCCCACCAAAAACCCCAACCCCCCCCCACCCCCCCACACCCACACAAAAACCCCCAAACCCAAAACCCCAAAACAAAAAATTAAAGGGGTTTCCCCGGTTTTTTTAAAAATTTTACTGGGGATGAAAAAAAAAAAACCCCTTTAAAAGGGTTCCGGGGGGGGATGGGCCCGAGGGCAAAAAAAAAATTTTCCTTCTAAAACTTTAAAAACTTTTAATTTTCCCCCCAAAACGCCCTGGGGCCCCTAAGTTTAAAACCCACACACCGGGGGATTTTTTGGGGGATGCAAAATAAAAACCCCCAAAAAAAAGGGGGGAGGGGGGGAAAGTTGGGGGAGAAGGTGGGGCCCCCCCAATTAGGGGTTTTGGGAAAAACCAAAATTTTTTTTTTAAATTTTTTGTGGAAAGGGATGGGGGGGGGGGGGAAAGGGGGGAAGGGGGGAAAAAAAAAAGGGGGGAAGGGAGAAATTAAAATAAATTTTAAATTTAAAATTTTATGTGGGAAGTAAATTTTACGGGAAGGGAAGGGAAAAAAAAAAAGGAAACGCTGGGTTTGGGTTCATGGCCAAAAAGTTTGGAAAAATTTTTTTTAAAACCCCTTTTTTTTTAAGGGGTTTTTTTAAAAAGGGTTTTCCCAAACCAAAATTTTTTTTAAAAGGGGGTTTTTTTATGGGGGGGGGGGGGGGGGCCCTTTTTTCCCTTTGGGAAAATTCCCCCTTGGGGTTAAAAAAAAAAATTTTTTGTTTTTTCCCAAAAAATTCCCAAAAAGAAATTTTTTCCCTTTTTTCCAAAGGGGGTTTATTTTTTATAAAAGGGTTTCCTTTTCATGTTTTTTTATATTTTAAATTTTAATTTTTTGTTTCCTTTTTGGGAAAAAAAAAAAAATGGGGTAAAAAAAAAGGGGTATGGGGTATTTACCAAATTAAATTTTATTTGATTTTAGATAGGGCCCAAAATAATATAAGTAGGGGCCAAGGGGGAAAAAAGGGAAAAAAATATTAAATTATAAAAAATTGAAGGAATTTTCCCCAAAAATTTTTATGTACAAAATGGGGTTTAAAAATAAAAAGGGGAGGGTTTTAGGGTGGGGGCCCAAAAAAAAAAAATTTAAAGGGAAATTTAAAAATTGTTTCCCCAACAAAATGAAAAAAAAACATTTTACTAAAAGGTTCCCTTTTTAAAGGGGGGAAACCCCCTTTCTTTTTTGTTTGGGATTGAATTCCAAAATTGGGGGGATTTCCCCCAAATGGGGGGTATTTTTTGTGGTGTTTGTGTGTGTGGGGTGTGTGGGGGTTTTGTGGGTGTTGGGGGTGGGGGACAAAAAATTTTATTTATTTTTATATAATAATATATTATAATATAAAATTTTATATAATATATATTTATTTATTAAATTTTTATATTGTTGTGTGGGGTTTTGGTGTTGGGTTTGGGTGTTGGTTTTGGGGGGTTTTTGGGGTGTTGGGGGTTGTTTGGGGTTGTGCGGGGTTTGGGGTTAAAAATTTAACCCTTTTTTATATACCCCTCCCATAATTAAAAATATATATTATATATATTATTTAAAAATTAATTATATATAATATTATATAAAATAATATTTTGGGAATATATAAACCCTAAATTTTTTATATTTATTAAAATTAAATTTTAAATATATTAATAATATATTAAAATATATATTTTATTTTTATTTATATATAATATTATTTTTTGGCCCTTTTGCACCCAAAATATTAAAATTGGGATTTTTAAAAAAAATTACGTAGGGTTTATTATAATTTTTTAAAATTTTATAATTTTAAAATAATAATTTTATATTAAAAATAATTATAATTTTTTATAGATAATTTTTTGTGGGGTTTTGGGTTGTTTTGGGGGTTTGGTGGGTTTTTAGTGTGTGTGTTTTTTGGGGGTTTTGTGTGGGGGTGGGTTTTGGGGGTGGGTTTTGTGTGTGTGTGGTTTTTTTTGGGGGTTTTGTTTGGGGGTTTTGGGGACAAATATTAAATTTTTTAAAATATATATTATATTTAAAATTTTATTTTAAAAATATATTATATATATATATATAATATTTAAAAAATTTTAGATATATATTAATATATATATATATAAAAATATTATATAATAAATTGGGTGTTGGGGTTTTGGTTTGGTGTTTGTGTGGGGTGTGTGGTTTGTGGGGTGTGTTGGTGTTTTTATGTTTGGTGTGTTGGGTGGGGTGTGTAAATTTCATATATACATACAATATATATATATATAATATATATATATATAATTATATATGTTATATTATTACATATATTTTATAATTAATTATCCATTTTCAAAATCTCTATCCCTATCTATCTATCTAATTTTATATAAACTATCCTATCTAATCTATTCATCTATCTATATATAATAAAAATTTTTAAAATTTTTTATAATAAAATAATAATATATATTATAAATCTATCTATTTTTCTAAATATATATATATATATATATAATATATATATAATATTAATATTATATAAAATATTATATAATGCATTGTTACAAAAAAATATATATGCCATAAAAAATAAAAGTAGATTATATATTATATATATATATATATATATATAATAAATAATATATAATATATATAAATATAATATATATATATATTTTTGTTTTGTGTTGGTGTTGTTTTGTGGTGTGGGTGGTTTTTGTGGTGGTTGGGGGTTTTTGGTGTGTTGGTGTTTTTTGGTGTTTGTGTGTTATGTGGGGTGTGGTTGGTGTGTGGGGTGGTGTTGTGTGGGGGGTGTTGTGTAAAATACAATATTAT
This sequence comes from Penaeus monodon, assembly GCF_015228065.2. NCBI lineage: Eukaryota > Metazoa > Arthropoda > Malacostraca > Decapoda > Penaeidae > Penaeus > Penaeus monodon. The sequence continues at coordinate 15,852,756 of NC_051391.1, read as the reverse complement.
ACATAACATACATACAATACAAATATATATATATATATTATATATATATTATATATAAAAATATATTTTATATATATGGTTTATTATATAAAAATTTTATATATTTTTTAAAAATTTTATATATGGTTATATAATATATAAAAAATATATTAATAAAATATATTAAAAATTATATAATTATTTTGTATATGTTAATATATATATATATTAAATAATATATTTTATTAATATATATATAAAATATATATATATTTTATATTATATATTTTTTATATGCAAAATGTAACAATAATATTATGCCCTAAAAGTTACGTAGAATTTTAAAATTTTTTATATTTATATTTTAATATATATTATTTTATTAATTATTATAAATATAATTAATTTTATATAATTATAATTAATTAATTTTTGGGGGTGGGGTTGGTGGGGGTGGGGGGGTTTTCCCCCCGTTGGGGGTTGGGAATTGGTGGGTGGTGTGGTGGGGGGGGGGGTTTTTTGTGTTTTGGGGTTAAAAACTATTCTTTTCCCATTTCTAATCCTATCTATTTTTTATATAATTAATTAATAAAAATATTTTAAAATTTATATATAATATTTTTAAAAAAAATTACGGATGATACATAAATTTTATAAAATCATTATTATATATATTAAAAATATAAAAATATTATTTTAATAATAAATTTTTTTTTACAAAATTTAAAAACCACAACACCCCCCAAAACCCACATACCCCACCCCACCAAAAACCCCCCCAAAAACACCCCCAAAAACACCACACCACCCAAAACACAACACAAAAAACCCCAAACCACCAAATAAAATTTATTAATATATAATTAATTAATATTATATTTAAAAAATATAAATATATTTTTAATATATTTAAAAAATATATATTAATTTTTTTTGTTGGGGGGGGGGTTTTGGTTTGGGGGGTGGGGGGGGGTTTGGGGATTTATACAATTTTGTGTTTGTGGTTTTGTTTTTTGTAATAATATAAATAATTATATTATTAATTTAAAAAAAAAATTTTTATAAAAATATTTTATAATAATTATTATTTTAAAAAATATATAAAAAGTATATATATAAAAATATTTTGTAATGTAAAAATATTTGGTTGGGGGGGTGGTGTTTTTAATATTTAAATATTAATTTTATATAAATTTTTATATTATATATATATATATTCATATATTATATTTAAAAAAATATTATTAATATTTTAACCCTTGGGGGGGGGTTTTTGGGGGTTGGGGGTTGGGGGGGGGTGTTTGGTGTGTGTTGGGTTTTTCAAAATATATTAATTATTTAAAAATTATAATATATATAAATTATTATAATTTTTATATATTATATTAAAAATTAAAAATTTTTTTTTTTTTTTTTTTTTTTTTTTTTTTTTTTTTTTTTTTTTTGTGTTGTGGTGGTGGGGTTGTGGTGGGTTTTTTGTGGGGGGTTGTGGTGGTGGTGGGGGGTGGGCGGCCGGGGGGGTTTTTTTTTAAATTTCCGTGGATATCATGAGCCCCCTGGCCCTTTTCGGTTAAAAAATCCCGACCCCCGAGGGATCAGTTTGGGGCCCCTCTTTTCCCGTTTTCCCCCGAAATCCAGGTTTTTCTTTAAACTGACCCAAAACCCCCCAAAAGCAAATTCCGCCCCGGGGGCCCCCGGGACCCCCTAACGGCCAAAGGTTTTTTTCCCCAAGGACCCCCCCTGCATCTCGTCTGAAGCGGGGGGTTTTCTGTAAAAAAGTTATTTGAGGCCAGGGGTTCCAGGACCCCAACCCAGACAAAGGGAAAGCCCCCCCGAGGCCCCATATAAGAAAAAAAAATATGCCCTTTTTCCCCCCTAAAAATTTTCCCCGGGTGAGACCCCAAAAAGGCCGACCCCATGAAAGGGGAAGGTCCCCCCGGGAAAAATGGGGCCAGAAAACCTTGGGGGAATTAAGAGCAAATCTATGTTTTCCCCGGCGGGAAAAAATCCCCCCCCGTAATGAGATTTTGTTTTTAATCCCCCTGATCCCCTTTCGTCCCCCTTCCCGTAAAAGGCCCCGGGTCCCCCCCGCCGCGGGGGCCGGGTTTATTTCCCCAAAGGGGAAAACTGGGTAATTCCCCGCAATGTAAGGCAGGGGGGCATCAGGGCCAGGACCGCCCCCCTTAAAATATGGGAAAAAAATTTCGGCATACTTTTTTGTTGGACAGCCCCCAAGGGGAAAGTTTTTGGGGAAGGGGGGGGCCCCCGATACCCGTGGGGGAAAACCCGGGGCCGTCATTCATGGGCCCCCACCTCCCCTCCCCTGAGCTGACCCCGTCCCCCCCTGACCCCCCCCCAAAATGCCCGCAAGCCCCATGGAACTCGGAAGAAGTTCTGAAACTTTTTTGTTTTTCTTAGGAGGGGCCCGAACACTAAAAAACAAAGCCGCTGACAAAAACCAAAAAACCCCTCAAAAAACAAAAAATTCTTTGGGGAATGAAAATGCAGAAAAAAAAAAACGAAAACCGCTTAAAATAACAACATTACTGGTTTTTTTTTTGGGTTTTTCCGGAAGCCTCCATTTTTTTTCCGTACTAAAAATCCCAAAGTTTAACTCCTATGCTCGGAGGATAACAAAAGGGGGGCCAAGCAAGAGGTCGCCCCAAAATCCTAAAAAAATTTTAAAGTACCCCCTTTTCTTTCCATCTGGAAAAAGTTTTTGTGGCCCCCAAATTTTCATCACCGCCCCAAAGTTTTTTTCCCTGTTACACCAAAACCAACATTCAAAAAAAGCTGAAAAAAGCGAAAAGGGGCCCCCACTTTTCGACCCCCCCCAACACTTTTCCCCCGGCAGGAAATCCCCAACAGCGGCAAAAAGACCCCCAGGACGCAAAACCCCCCTGCCCCAAAAAAAAGTGATTGCCCGAAAAAGCCCGTAAGGCCCCTTGGGGAAAATTTTTTCCTCGCCTCGGAAGGGGGGAAAATTGTTTTTTTTTCCCCCTGGGGTCCAGGGGAAAAATTTTTGAATGTTAACCGGGTGGCCAGCCTCCTACCCTCGGGGATCTGGAAAAAATCAAGCGCACAAGGGCCCCCAATCAAAATTCCCTGGGCCCCAAATCAAACCCTTACATGACCCCTTTTTTACACTTCAAAAGGAAAAAGGGCCCCTTTTTTTCTCAAAAGGGCGGCATAAAAACCCAAAACCAAGAGTTTTTCAAAAAAAGACATCCTTTTGAAAGAAGGGGCCCCTTTTTTTAAAGCTGGGGGGGGATGCAAGAAGGGGCCCGGGTTTCTTTGGCCTTGCACACGGGACAGGGGAAAACCTTTTGTCTCGGGGGGAAAACATCGAATTTTTTCGGAAAGATGGGGCCCCCCACCCACCAGCTTACGGAAAACCCCGGCTCGGAACAACCTAAGCGGAATTTTTGGGTTTTTTTGTGATGAAACCCCCCCCGTCCGTTTTTTGGCAAAATTGTCATAAAAAGCCCCCCATGCATGGCAAAAAAAACACATACTCGCAGAGATAAAAAAATTTCCTAAAAAAACTAAGCAATTTAAACTGTTAAAATTTCCCTTGGGAATTTTCCCCTAAACCCTCCCCTTTGAAAATTGAAAATCGTCCCACCGTAAAATCCCCCAAGAGAGTACAAAATCATTTACGGGGGAAAAATAATTTAAAATTTAAAAAATTTGAATCGAAAAACTGTAATCCCCCCGAGTTTTTTTTTATTTTAAAGGGTTTTTTTTTATTTAATTAAAACATAATCGGGGGTTTTTTTCCATAAAAACACTGGAATTTTTTTTTCCACATCATAAATCCCCGAGTTTTTTTTTAATTTAAAAAATCCTTATTTTGAATGATAAAAATTTTTTTTAAAAAAAAAACCATAAAATATTTCCCTCACCATAAAACAGAAATTTTTTTTTTATAAAGAGTTAAAATTTTTTTTTGAAAATAACCTCCCCCCAGGATCCCAACCGGAATATTCGTCCATTTATAAAAATCAATTCCCCCCGTGATTATGCAGGGAAAAGTAAAAAAAATTCCCCTAAATTTTCCCCCCCCCGGCCCCTTTTTTATCAAGGTGGGGGGGGGAAAGCCCCGGCCCCCTCCCCCCCCCCCCCCTCGAAAAAAAACCTTTCGTCTCCCCTTTTGTCCCCCTTTTTTCCCCCGATTCTTCTCCCCCCCTTTTTCCAACCTGGGGCCCCCCTTTTCCCCCCCCCCTTCCCCCCCCCCCTCGAAACCTCTTTCAGATTTCCCCCTTTTTAGCCCCAAAAAAGGGGGGGGTGTTTTGCGGAGTCCCCCCAGATCCCCCTAGGCGGAAACAAAGGGGGCCCCGGAAACTCAGGAGAGCGGGCGCAGCAGAAAGGGCTTTCGGTCCCCCATCCACTTGGGTTGTCCCCGGGCGGGGCCCCTGGGGAAATCCCCTTTTTATCAACGAGGTCGGATTTTCATGAATAATTTATAATAATAAAATAATGAAATTAAAATAATAATAAAAATAATTAAAATTTTAAAAATAATAATTAATTATTTTATTATTTAAAATTTTAAATTTTTTAAAAATTTTTTTATTATTTACTATTATTTGGGAATTTTCCAATATCGATCATACTAATGGATTACCTTCATAAACACATAAAAAGCAAAAAATTTTTTTTGGGGGGGGTCCGAAGGTTTATCCTCGAAAAATTCCCCCCTTTCTGAACATTAGCCCCCCCCCTAGCCCTTTTTCAATGTAAGACCTTACAATAGTTTTTTTGTCAGTTAAAAGAAAAAATTTTTTTTTAAATTTTGGGGGGAATCAAAAATTCCACCACAATCATCTTCATCCCCCCTAATATTTTTTTTTCCCATTATTAACAACAAAACCCAAAAGCAACAATAATAAAAAAAATTAACATTAAGTTGTAGTAAAAACAGTAAATAGCAAATCAGTAAATTAGCAATTACTTAAATCCCCATTACCCCTATCATATTTTAAAAAGGTCAAAAAGGGAATGGGGGATGTTTTGAAAAGATTTATGGATGATGATGAAATGGGAAATTAAAAAAAATGAATGGGTGGGTGATGAAAAAAGGATGAAATGATGAAGTAATAATTTAAATGATGATGAAAAGAATGAAAAAAATTGAAATAAATTTTAATAAAAAATAAAAAAATAAAAATAAATCCAAATAATGATAATTTAAATAAAAAAATTTAAAAATAATTAAATAAATGAAAAATAAAAAAATTTATAATTTAATATAAAAATTTAAAAAAAAAGAAAATTAAAATAAAAAACCCTTGGGTAAATTGGTGGGGAGGGATAATAAAAAAAAAAATTGGAAAAATGAAATGGGGGTATAAAGATGAAAAAGATGGATGAAAAAATAAAATGGAGTTAAATGATGGATTTTTAATTTGGAAATTTTAAAAGAAAAATGATGGGTTATTTAAAGTGAATGTAAAATAAAAAAAAAAGGAAAGAAAGAAAAAAATTAATGATAAAAAAATTAAAAAATATAAAATATTGGGAAAAATGAAAATAAAAAAAATAAAGAAAAAAAAAAATAATTAAAAAATAAATTAAATAAAATTTTAAGGGAAGAAAGAAAAAAAAAATAATTTTATAATAATAAAACAAAAATAATAACAACAAAAAAATATTAACCTCCCTTAAAAAATAAAAAAAAAAAAAAGAATTGAATAATAAATAAAAAATTTTCTAAAAAAAAAATAATAAAAATTAAAAAGGGGGGGGGATTTAAAATTAAATAAAAAAAAATAAAAATGGGAAGAAAAAAAATTGAATAAAATAATAATAAAGACAAAAAAACCCAAAATGACCCAAAACCCCCAAAAGTAATTCAAAAAAAGCCTAATAAAAATTTGTAATTTACGGGAGTAAATAAAACGGGGAAAATGCGGGGATTAAAAAAAAATTTGGGAAAATTAAAAAAAATAAATTAAAATTTATAAAAAAAATTGGAAAAAATAAAAGGGTTAATAAAAAAAATAAAAATTAAAAACCCCTGGAAAACACCCCCCCCGGGTTTTAAAAATAGGGCCCTTTTTTTAAAAAAAACCCCCCCCAAAAAAACCCCCAAAATGTTTTATATGAGAAAGAAAAAAGGTGGTTTTTTTTAAAAAATAAAAAAAAACCTAAAAAAAACTTTAAAAAATTGAAAAAAAAAACAGAAAATAAATGTAATAAAAAATGAAATATAAAAAAAAAAAAAAAATTTTAAATTTTAATATAAAAAAAAAAAATTTTTAAAATTGCAAATTAATATCAAAAAATTTAAAAATGAAACCAAAAATAAAAAAAATTCATAAAAAATGAAATGATTTTAAAGATAGGGGTAATAATGATAATTAATTTAAAAAATAAAAAATTAAAAAAATTTAAAAAAGAATAAATTAAGATGATAAAAAAATTAAAAGAAAAAAAAACCCCAAAAAAAAAAAAAAAGAGTAAAAAAAATTAATAAAATAAAAATATAATAAAAATAAATAAAAATAAAAAATAAAAATAAAATAAAAAAATTTAAATTTAAAAAAAAAAGAAATTTTAAAAAAATAAAAAAATTTAAAAAAAAAATAAAAAATAAGATTTAAAAAAAAATATAACAAAAAATTTGAAAAAAAAAAAAAAAATAATTTTTTTTTTTTATTGAAAAAATTTTTTGGGGGTAAAATAATAATAAAAAAAAAAAATTAAAAGTAAAAAAACCCCCCCATAAAAATAAATAATAATAAAATTAAAAAAAATTAAAATTTTCCCCTCCCAAAACATCCCATTCATCATCTTTAATTTTTAATTTTATTTTCATTATTTTTCATTATCATTTTTATTTTTACCATTTTTTTCAAATTATTATCATTATTATCATTATTATATTATCATAATAAAGTAAAAAAATAAAGGGTAACAATAATGGGGCAAAAAAAGGGGGTAATAAAAAAAAATAGCAAAAATTTAAGAAAGACAATAAAAATAAAAAAAATAAAATTAAAAAACAATAAAAAAATAATAAAATTTTTAAAATTTTTTTATTATCATTTTAAATTTTCTATTTTTTAAACTATTTTTTTATTTATTAAATTTTTATTGATAATGATGATAATTGATAAAAAACAATAGTTTTTCCAAAAAAATGGTTGGGGGGAGCATAATTCATGAAAACAAAAAAGAAAAATTACTAACACTACTACTAACTACTACTTAAAAATTAAATTAATAATTAATAAAATAATAATTGATAAAATAATAAAATAAATAATAAATAATAATTTAAAAAATAAAATAAAAAAATTTTAAAAAAAAAAATTTTAATAAAAATAATAAAAAAATAATAATTATAAAAAAAAATTGAAAAAAAAAAGTAATAATAACCCAAAAATAACAAAAAAAAAAATATAAACAACAATACTACTTAAAAAAGAAAAAATAAAAAATAACAATTAATAACAAAGATAATGGGGGGGAATAAAAAATAAAAAACAAAATAAAAATAATAAGATAATATTGATAATAAAAAAACAAAAAAATAAATAAAATAAATAATTAAAAAATTTAAATAATAATAAAATAATAATTTAAAAATTTAAAAAAAGTAAAAAAAAATCAAAAATTTAAGGAAAAAAATAAAAATTGATTTTTAAAAATTAAAAAAAAAAAAAAAATAAAAATTATGATAAAAAATAATGATAATAATAATAATTAAAATTTAATAATAAATAATAAAAATAAATAATAATAAATTTAAAATAAAAAAAAAATAATAATAATAATTTAATAAAAATTTAAAAACAGTTTTTTTTTATTAATAATGATAAACATTTTTTTATTAAATTTTTTTTAATAAAACTGTTTATTTTTTTTATTATTAATTTTTTTTTTTTTTTTTTATTATTTATTTATTATTAAATTTTATTTGTTTATTAATAATATTATTATTATCATTTTTTTTTTTATTTATATTATTTATTTTTTAAAATTTGTATTTCTTATTTATTTTTTTTATTATTATTTTTTTTATTTATTAATTATTATTATTATTAATTAAATTTTAAAAATTTTTTATTTTAATTTTAAAAAATTTATTAAAATTTTTGTTGTTTTTTTTTTTATACAAATTTTTCCCCCCTTATTTTTTTTTTTATTTTTTTTATTTTATTGTTCCCCTTATCTTGTTATTTATTGTTTTTTAATTTTTTTCTTTTTTTTAGTAGTAAATTTTTTGGGTTTTTAATTTTTTTTTTTTGGGGATTTTTTGTTTTTATTACTTTTTGTATCAAATTTTTTTTTTTTTTTTTATTTTATTTTTTATTTTTATTTTTTTATTATTAATTTAAAATTTTTTTTATTATTAAAATTATTTTTTTTTCCCCTTCCCCCCCTTATTTCCCCTTTTTTTATTATTTAATTTCATTTTATTTTTATTTTTTATCATTTTTTTGTATGTTTTTTTTATTATTGTTTTAAAAAAACTATTATTATTTTATTTTATTTTTTTATTATTATTATTTTTTTAAATTTTATTTATTATTATTATTAATTATTTTTAAAATTATTATTATTTTTAAAATTTTTTTTTATTTTTAATAGTAAAATAGGGGAGTAATTAGTTAATTTTTTCATTATGAAAAAAATTATGCCCCCCCCCCATCATTATTGTGGGGTTAAAAATAATTGTTTTTTTCCCTTATCTCATTAATCATAATAATAAATAATAATTTAAAAAAGATTTAAAAAAGTAAAAAATAATGATAAAAAACTTAAAAATGGGGTTTTTTTATTATTTTGGGTTTTTTTTTGTTTTTTTTAATTTATTTTTCCCCCCCTTTTCCCTTTAATTTTTCTTTTTTTTATTTATTAAAACCTTTTTTTTTGCATTATTGTTACCTTATTTTTTTACTAAATTTATTTTGAAAAAAAGGGAAAAAAAATGAAAAAAAAAATGAATAATTGATAAAAATGGTAAAATAAAATAAATAAAGGGAAAATAATTTAAAAAAAATAATTTAAAAGATGTATTGATGAGGAAAAGATGGAATTTTAAAATTTATTATTAAAAATTTATTTATTATTATTTTTTATGACTACGTTACTGTTTTTATTTTTTTATTATTGTTTTTTATTTTTAAAACCCCAATTTTAATTTTATAAAATAAAAAATTATTTTTTCCCCGTTTTTTTGGGTTTCATAATCATTGTTTACTAAAAATTTTTTATCATTATTATTTTTTATTTTTTATTATTATTTTATTTAAAATTATTATTTCTTTTTATTTTTAAACATTTTTTTATTAATTATTATTATTATTAAATTTTTATTAATAATTTTAAATTATTTAAATTTTTATTATTTTTTTTTTATCCTTTATTTATCATTTTACTTTTTTTAAATTTTTTATTAATTTTTTTTATCATTATTTTTTTATTTTATTATTATTTTTAATTATTTTTTTATTATTATTTTTTTTTTTTTAAAATTATTTAATTTCCCCTATTTTTTTTTTTTTTTTTTTGTTTTTTATATTCCCTTTTTAATTTTTTTCCCATTTAAATTAGGTCCCCCCCACACCCCAATCAATCTCCTTCATTTTCCCTCCCCCATATATTAACATTTGTTTTTTTTGTTTTTTTTTTTTTTTCCCCCCCCCCCCCTTTTTTAATACCCCCGGAGGTGTTTTGGCCCCCCGGCCCAAGGGGGGTTTTTTTCCCCCCCATATTTTCCCTTAAAAGGGGCGGGGGTTTTTCCCTTCTTTGGGTTTTTTTTCACCCCCATTTACCTCTGGGCTTGGGTTTTTTTTTAATTTCTAATTTTAAATTTCCCAATGCCCCCCCCCTTTTTTTTTTTAAAAAATTATTTATATTTTAAATCATTAATATTTTTTTTTCTTTCCTATTTTTTCCAATAATTTTTTTGGGGGGTTCCGTTGTTTCCCAAAGGTTTTTTTTTTTATTGTTTTTAAAATTTTTTTATTTAATATTTATTATTATTTAATTTTTACCCCTTTTTTTTATTTTTTTTTATTTATTTTTTAATTTTTAATATTTAATTTTTTTTATTATTGCCAAATTTTTCCCTAAAATTTTTATTCCCAGTTATTCAAATTTTTTTTTTGTTTTTTTTTGGGGTATTTTTTATTTGTTTTTAGTGTCAAATTTTTTTTTTTTGATTTTTTATCATTATTTTGGTTATTTTATTTTTTTAATCAAAATTTATTTTTTTTATTTCATCATCATCCCTCATTATTTTTAAAAAAATTTTATTAAAATTTTTTTTAAAAATTATTATTCATTATTTTTCCCCCCTTATTAAATTTTATTGCATTTTTAAACAAAACTTTGTTTTTTTTATTATAAATTTTTTGAAATTTATTTTAAACCCCTTATAAATTTTTTTTTTTTTCCCTTAATATTATTCCCCTTATTCCCCCTATTTCCCCAAAAAATTCCCCTTTAAAAAAATTATATTATATATCCATCATTTCAATCAAACATTTCCATCATTTTAATCCTCATTATTATCATCATCCCAAACCATCATCATCATCAAACCTTTATCATTTTTTTTTTTTCCAATCCTTTTCCCAAACTTTATTATCACTGTTCATTATTAAAAAACATTATTCCCCCTTTTTTATTAAATAAATTTATTTTTAATTTAAAAGTTTTTTTTTATGGGTTTTTAAAATCATTATATTTTTTTTTATATTTTTCTTTTTTTTTTAAAAAATAAAAATTTTATTTTTTTATTAATTATTAAATGGGTTTTGGAGTTATATACAAAATTATATTCAATCTTACATAAAAATATTAATCTCCCCCCCAAAATTATTTAAAAACTAAAACCCCCCAAAATTTCCCCCAAAAAATAAATTTTTCAAAAAAAAAAACCTTTTTTTTTCCCCAAAAAAAAAAATTTTTGGGGGAAAAAATTTTTTAATGCTAATACTGTTTCCCCTTAAATGGATATCCAAAAATTTTTTATTTAAAATTTTTTAAAATTTTGGTTTTTTGTTTTTTAAAAAAATATAAAAAATTTATGTAAATTAAATTTTAATTAAATTAAAAAAAATTTTAAAAATTTTTATTATCATTAAAAATTTAAATTTAAAATTAAAAAAAAATTTAAACCCCCAAAAAGGGAATTTTTGGAAAAACCCTTCGCCAAAAAAAGCATTTTTTTTTAAAAAAGGGCCCCGTTGCGGGGGTTTTTTTTTTTTTTTTTTTTTTTAAAAAAAAAAAAAAAAAAAAAAACCAAAAAAAAAAAGGGTGGGCATTTCCCCCCCCCCCGGGGGGAAAAAACCAAAAACCCCCGCTGCTGCTCGCTTTTTCCCCGATGTTTTTCCCCCCCTTTTCCCCCCCCTACGGATCTGAGGCTCCGGGAGAAAACAGCCTCCTTTCGGCCCCAAGGAAAACTGAAGAGGTTTTTCGAGGAGGGCAGGCGAGAGGGGGGAAAAGGGGGCCCCCGGTGACGAAGGGGAGAAGAAAAACGAGGGAAAAAGTGGAAAAAAAAAAAACGAGAAAAAGGGTTTTTTTGAGGGGGGGGGCGAAAAGCCGGGAAAACCCCCCCCCCCCAATTGAAAAACCCCCCGGGAGGGAATTTTACGAATTTTTACATTCCCTGCATAATCACAGGGATGATTATGATTATAATGACGAATTTTTCCGGGATCATGGGGGGTTGTTTTTTACTCAAATATAAACCCCCCCTTTTAAAAAAAACTCTGATTATGGTGGAATGAAAATTTTTATGGTGGAATTATAAAAAACCCGGGGTTTTTTTTTTTATTAATATTCAAATAATGGGGCTTTTTTTTAAAAAACTCTGATTAGGGATTTGGAATTTCCAGTGATTTTTTGGCAACGATTATGGGATTTTTTAACTCCAAAAAATTTAAAAAACTCTTTATAATAACCTGATTACAGTGTGATTTAAAAAAGTTTATTTATTATGTCCGTTAAAAATTTCCCCGATACTCCCCCCCCTTTGGGGCTCGGTGGGGGCGAAAATTCTCAATTTTTTTTGACGTTTTTTTTGGGAAAATTTTTCCCCCCCCGAATATGCCCCGTTTTTTTTTTGCTTTATGTTTTTTTTAGGATAATTTTTCCTCCCTGCGAGTATTTGGTGTTTTTTTTTTTGCCCCCTGGCCCCTGGGGGGGGAAAATGGGAAAAATTTTTGCCAAAAAGACCCCCCGGGTCATTTCCCAAAAAAAAAACCAATTTCTCCGCTTTTTGGTCCGGCCCGCGGTTTTTGAAACTGTGTGTGAGCCCCCTCTTTTTGTAAATTCCCATGATTTGGGGGGGGGAGGAGGTTTTCCCTGTCCCCGGTTGGGGGCCCCCGAGAACCCAAAAAACCCTTTTTTTTTGCCCTCCCACCAGCTTTTAAAAAAGGCCCCTTTTTTTCGAAGATGTCATTTTTTTTAAAAAAACCCTCCCCCCTTTGGGGGGGATTTTGGGGTTGGGGAAAAAAAGGCCCTTTTTTTTTTGGAAAGGGGGGCAAAGGGTCCCCCCCTGTAAGGGGGGGGATTGACCCCGGGTAAAATTGAAAAGGGGGGTCCCCCGTGCCCCTTGATTAGGGGCCCAGATGCCCCCCAAAAGGTTTGAGGCAGGTGCCCCACGGTCATTCAAGAATTTCTTTTTCCCGACACCCCCGAGGTAAAACACTTTCGCCTTCCCCCCAGCGAGGAAAAATTCCAGTGGCCCTTACTGCTTCTCGGGCCCCAATCACGTTTTTTTGTGGGCAGGGAAATTTTCCCCCCGGTCCCCCCCCCCAGGTCCCCTTTTGGCCCCCCCTTTTTGGGATTTTTTTTCCCTGCCGGGGCAAAATGTGGGGGCGGTTCCGGGAAATCGGCCTTTTTCGCTGTTTCCCCGTCCCCCCCCCCTTTTGAATTTTTGGGGGTTTTTTGGGGGTAACAGGAAAAAAATTGCGGTTTTATCGAAGTGAAGGCCCCCCCAAAAAATTTTTTTCCAAAATGGAAATATTCAGGATTCCCCCTTAAAGTTTTTTTCCCTTAAAAGGGGAATTTTTGGCGACCCCCCTTTTCATGTTTCCCCCCCTTTTTTTATTCCGGGGGACATAGGAGTTTTTTTCCCTTTTTATCTTAGTAAATGGAAAAATGGGGAAGGGCTCCGGCAAAAACCCCGGAAAACCAGTTTTTGTTTTTTTATTGATAGCGGTTTTTTTCCCTCCCCCTTTTTTTCCCCGTCCCCCCTTTTTGGGGGGAAGTAACGGGGGTTTTGTTTTTTTTTTTTCAGTATGTCCCCCCGCTTTGGGGGTTTTTAGTGTCCCCCCGGGGCCCCCCAAAACGAAAAAAAAAAAAAATTTCCCCCTTTTTCCGGGGGTCCCCGTGGGCCCGGGGGGGATTTTTTCCGGTTGGGTCAGCTGGGGAAAAAGTCCCCGCCCATGACGGGGACGGTGGCCCCTGCTTTTATGCGGCCCCGGGCTCCAAAGGGACCCTGGGCCCCCCCCCCTTTCGCAAAAATTTCCCTTCGGGCTGTCCAAGCTAAAAATATTTCGATAAGCTTTTCCCCCCAAAGTAAAAAAAGGGGCCCCCTGGCCCTGGATGTCCCCCCCTTTCCATTTGGGCTAATTACTCCCCAAAAATAACTTTTGGAATAACCTGGGCCACCGCCCGGGGGGCCCGGGGGGGGCCCGGCCCCCTACTGGGGAGGGCCGAAGGGAAATGAAAAAGGGATTAACGGGAAACTCGGATCGGCGGATAATTTTTTCCCCCCAGGAGACATTTTTTTTTTGCTCTTAATTCTCCCAAGTTCTTGGTCCACCCTTCGTGGACCTCCTTCATGGTCGGCCCCCTTGCTCTTTTACCTGAATTTTAAGGGGGAAAGGGCTATTTTTTATTTCTTATATCCCCCCCTCTGGGCTTTTTTCCTGTCCCCGGGTTTCCCCCCCCCCCCTGGGAAAACCCCTGGCTTTTTAAAAACTTTTTACAGCCCAAAAACCCCCTTTTTAGACGGAAGCCCGCTTGGCGTCCTTTGAAAAAAACCTTTTTTCGCAAAATTTTTTGGGGGCCCAGGCCAAACCCGGGGGGAATTTTTTCCTCGGTTTTGTCGAAGAAAGAAAAAAAATGGGGTCCCCCGGGAAAAAAGGAGAAAAGGGGCCAAAATTGATCCTCGCTGTCCCCCGGATTTTTTACACCCCAAAGGGCCCCTGGCTCCCCTGATTCACGGTAATTAAAAACGGCGGGGCCCGCACACCAACCCACACCACAAAACCCCCCACACACACA
>NC_051391.1:15816538-15836538 GCF_015228065.2 Penaeus monodon | reverse complement strand
TAGTTAGTGGAGACTGCGAAGTTGGACGGAGCTGGGGGATTCCCACTCGACTTTTCTTTCTCTGACAAACCCTCTACACCACTGATTAAATACAGAAAGAAATGATAATTCAACCAATCGCCCGTCGCGTGGGTTATCAAAGGGGGCGCGTTGTTCAGTAGGCAACCAGGCTGACAATTTTGAATATGCATATGGAAGACAAAGAAGATAAGAAAACATGTCCAATAAGAAAACACATTAAAAATCGGAACATGGACGTAAACGAAACGAAAGAGTTGGGTAACTTTACATACTGTCTGAACGAAATATGGATAGATACAAAACATTCAAGTACTAGGAATCAGTGAGACAATTGGAAAAGTTATGGAAGTTTCAAAAACTAAGAAACAAGACAGTTCTTTTTTCTGGAAAAGAAGAAGGAAATTATAAACGGAGTTGCTATGATTCTCACGAAAAAAAAAAAAAAAAAAAAAAAAAAAAAAAACTGCAAATTGCACAAAATGGGTACAGCCCACTAAATTGATCGCATTGTTTAAAAAGTCAGAATACAAGCAAACTCATACATAAGTTAGTATCACAATGCTACGCACATGAGTGAAGAAATGGAAAATTTTTATAACACTCTCCAAGAAACTTTAGACACAATCCTAACAGAGATGTAAAAGGAATCATGGGGAGACTCCAACGCAAAGGTAGGCAAAAGTATTCTAAAAAATGACAGTGGAAAATTCGGCCTTGGAGATCAGAAATGAAAGAGGTGAGATTTGATGACTTCTGTAGTTCTAAATATTAGTATAGCCAGCAACATTGTTCCAACACAACCCAAGACACTATTACACGTGGTTTCAACGACAGAAGAACACGCACCCAAATTGATACATTGGTGAACCAGAAATGGAAAGTTGTATAAAAAATTGCCAAGACAAGACCTGGTGAAGACTGTAACAGTGACATCAACTACTAACTATCGACTTCAAGAAGGATCAAAAGCTTGGAGCATCCAACACCACCTCTAAAGCTCGACTGCCCCTCCCCAATCATGATAACAAAGTACAGAAAGAATTACCCCCCCCAGTGTCAACAAATTTGAATTACTCAATCAATGGAAGATGAATAAAACACAAATGAGTTGTGGTGCAGCCTGTGTGAAAATAAAGATGCTAAAATCAAAGGGTATAATAACCAGTTTGAAGATATAATTTACAAAAAAACAAAATACAAAATTTCAAAGAGTATTGCGACGAGATAAAGAAAACTATTTAATGAACATTGCAGATGATTGAAAAACTGTTCTATCAAATTAAGACAACTAAAGAACTCTACCAAGAGTACGAAACATTACACGAAATTTAAACTATTAATCGGAACTATAAAATGAAGGGGACTAGTTTATGTGATGGAAAAGAAGTCAAAGATAGATGGATCAATTATTGTTCCAACTATACAAAAAGAATAAAGATCTAACAACTACATTAATTGGACTCAAGGACAGCGAAGTGAACCACCGCACTGCTAGCCGAAGAATAACAAGAGCCGGAATAGATGAAATAACAGCAGAATATCAAGAAGGCTGGCGAAAAGTGTTGAATACTTCTTCTACAAACTTTGCTACGAAATATGGAATGAAAAAGAAAAAATGCCAACAGATGGGTAAAAATCAGTTTTTTTACTCCCATTACTAAAAAAGGTGATGCACTCCAATGCAACAATAAACAGGAACCAATTGTCATTAATAAGGTCGCAGCAGCAAAATTTTATTGAAAATTATTGCGAAAAGATGAATTGAAGTTAGAGAAGACATTGCAGACGACAAGCAGCGTTTTCGGCCCTGAAAAGGTACAGAAACCAGACTAAATCTAAAAATTGATCATAGGAGAAAAAACAGCGACACCAGAAAGCCTATACCTGTGTTTAATCGATTACTCAAAGGCTTTTGCTACTGTGATCACGTATCCTCTGGAATACATGAACGATATGAGGTTTCAAAACACACACAATCCAATAATAACAGCCATGTAGTACCAAAACACAACTGTAAGAAACCACTTATGGTTAAACAGAATGGTTTCAAAGTCAACAGGGAGTGCGACAAGGGGCATTCTGGTCTCCACACCCTTTTAATATATATTCTGAAGCAATTATGAGAGTTTGCTTTAGAGAATATATTTTTGAAGGAAACTGTAGATATTGGAGGATACAAAATACAAATCTAAGATACGCGAGACATCGTTTTTAATTGCTGCAGTATCATGAACTACAACAAACTGTTAGATAAAGTTAGAGAAGCAAGCCCCCCCGAAAAGGCTGGTTTGTTTCTTAATGCCAAGAAAGAAAACTAAGAGCATGAAGATATTCGAAGGTAACTGACAGAAACGATGATGAGAATTGTTACAATAATGGAGTGGTTGTTAGGAAAATGTGAAAAGTTCACTTATCCTTGGGAGCTGTTTAATAATACATATGAGATTCATCGGAGATAAAAAGAATTGCCAGTGCCAAAAATGCCCCAGTTGCTCACAATAACATCTGGAAAGACGAAGCATTACCTACGGACAAAACTGAGGCTATTGAACATTAGTTTTCCCAATTGCGTCATATGGTTCTGAGGTTGGGTAGCTGAGAAGATAGGACAAGAAAAAGGTGAATAGTTTGAAATGTGGTGTTACAGACGAATGCTACGTATTAAATGGACGGAAAAGAAAAACCAAATGATGAAGTGCTGAAAAAAGTAAAATTGTAAAGACCGGTCTGTTGGACATCTTGAACAAAAGGAAACTAAAGTTTATCTGTCATGTGATGAGAATTAAACACGTATTGAGAAAGACTTGCTGACAGTGATGGTGAAGGGAAACAGAGGAAGAGGCAAACGAAGACAAGATTGAGCGACAACATCAAGATGTTGCGGCTGTCGATGCGTACAAGTGGAAAGAAAAGCGCAAGGATCGAGTTGAGTGTGCGAAGGATGGGTTGGAGAGCGTCCACGATGCTCAAATCATGGCATACCGTTATTGATGATGATGATACAATATACATACATATGTATATGCATATATCTATAAATAAATATTATATATAATATAATATATATATTATATATATATGTGTGTGTGTCCTCGGTGTGTGTGTGTGTGTGTGTGTGTGTGTGTGTGTGTGTGTGTGTGTGTGTGTGTGGGCATGTATGTATGTATGCATATATACATGTGTATGCGTGTGTGTGTGTGTGTGTGTGCATGTATGTATGTATGCATATATACATATATGTATGTGTGTGTAGATATACATTAATTTTAGCAAAAATGTTTACTGGTCATCTTCCCAGTTATGAAAAGGAAAGCTCTGTCGACCAACATCCTTATCGACCGAGCATTCCTTTTCATAGCTGGGAAAATGAACAAATAAGCATGACCGCTATACTTAAATACGCGAAACTAAAACAAAATTGTTATTGTAGCTTATGTCGATATGCAATATCTAGGAGAAATCAATATCTGACCGTTTGATGTATTAGAAAACCTACCTCTTTTTTTTTCTGGGGATACATAGGAATGAGCCCTTGTGTTATTTTTTATCTTTATTATAAATAATATTCATGCCAAAGTGATCCCCAAGAAGAATAACGCTAAAGCGTCATCTGCGGAGATGTTCCTTCTCAGAAATGTTTTTTCTTTTAAAGTTTTCTCTGCCTAATTTTCTGCGAGTAGTCATGCGTGTAAAAAGTTTCTGTATACAAATTAGTTTTTTATGGCGGAAAATGTGTTGAGTTGTTGAATTACGCCTACTGATTACAGATCGGATTGAAGAGAAATGTTGTAATTAAATTAACCATATGGCTGGGATGGGAAGAGGGGAGAATTTTTTTTTTTTTTTTTTTTTTTTTTTTGCTTTTATATCATCGATGAATCTCTTTAATATCCATAATATCAGACAATAAATAACATTAAACATGCAAATCTGTTCGGTTTAATTTATGCGCGTATGTATTCTGTATATATACACTGGAATAAGTTTCACTCTGAAGGTGACCATTGCTAATAAAGTGTTTCATGTGGTATCTCTCTTTTGCAGGCAGACACAGACACACACACGTGGGAATTGGTTTTAGGAATGTTAGCTTTTTGATGGTGTCTTCTTATCAAATATTTTTCATTAGTATAAATACTTGTTATCTTTATTGTTATTACTACCGTTATCAGTATTATTGTTGTTGTTGTCATTATTATTATCATTATCGTTGTTATTACCATTATTGTTATTATTTTTTTTTTATTATTAGTTATTTTTGTTGTTACTATTATTATTATCATTATCATGATAATAATAATAATTATCATTATTATTATTATTATTACTATCATCATCATTGTCACTATCATCATCCTCATCGAACAAGCATCAAGCACAGGAACCCGTGAACAGAGATAAAATGAAGCACATCCACGGGGAGAGAAAGGAAACAAATCGTGACTATTTTTGGTGCTACTAGAATCCCCCCCCCCTTTTTTTGAGGGGGGGGGGAGCGTCGTCGAAAGAATCTATGGGGAAGGGATATGAAAGGTCAGATGATTATCTTTGATATTATATATATTATATATATATAGTTATATATAATATATTATATATCTATATATATATTTTTTTTTTTTCTTTTTTTTTTTCTTTTCTTTTTTTTAAGGCTTTTATTTGATATTTTGTTTGTATATTAATTCTTAATATTTGTGGCTACGTTTCACTTTATATTCAAGGTCGTTATGATTATCGATAATTTCATTACCAATATTTTCGTTATCGTTGTTTTCAGTATTGCTATTATTATTATTTTTATTATAGCGATTATTATGCTCTTTAATCCTGTCGTTATAACTGTAGTTGTTATTATTATTAGTGACATTATTATACTACTACTTTATATATTATTATCATTATCATCATCATCTTTAGAAAAGGTATGAATGAGAATGACTATCTTCACAATACATGAAATGTATTTGACTGGTTATATATTTCTGACAAAGATATAAAGGAAACCAGTTAAATATATATTTTGTATTGCCGCTATGAATACGGTTAATCATCATCGTTATTGTTATTATCATTATTGATTATACTGTAAACAGCATCATCATCATCATCATTATCATCATCATCATCATCATCATCATCATCATTATAATTATCATTATCATCTATCATCATCCTCTCATTATAATTATAATCTATCATTATCAGTATCATTATCATATCACCATAATCATCACTTACCATTATCATCATCATCATCATCCTCATCCTCATCATCCTCATTATAAAGATCATTAATCATATCATAATCATCATCAATCATCATCATTATCATTATATCATCATCATCATCATCATCATCATTATCATTATCATCATCATCATCATCATCATCATATCATTATCATTATCATATCATCATCATCATCATCATTATCATTATCACCATCATCATCATCATCATCATCATTACCATTATCATTATCACCATCATCATCATCATCATTGTGGTCAGATAGAAATACTATGCTAAGAAGCACTTTTTGACTCCAGAAGCGATATTTTTACAATGTAATTTCCCTGTTGGCTTGCAATGATTATATCGGGTTTATATAAATCTTGAAGATTCAAATTATGAAATGCAATTTTTACACAAATTTCACTTTAAGCGAAGGATGTATGTGTCTTGGAAAATTCTGTATCGCAGTGATTTAAGTAAAAATCCTAAAAAAAGAGTTCCCCCTTCAACACATAACGTCCTCCGTTAGAAAGTTCAAAGAAAACGATTACTAAATTATGGTAGACTTCGGAGAACCTACGGTCTATATAGTCATACACCAACAAGCATCTGAAGTATGTATCCATATACGAATTAAAACATAAGTAAAATAATAACAATAATAATAACAATGCTTTAATTATTTCACAGATGAATTAAGACAGTACGATAACCAAGACCGACACATCTAAACAGGAAAACCAGAGCGCATGGAAATGGAATAAACATAAATATAAATTTCCACTCGCGTATGACACCTTGATGAGCTCAGGCCATTTTTCCAACGCAGCAACAACAAATACAAAGTCGTGTGCCACGACAGCTGTCTTAGTGCCTGGGGGCTCTAGTCTCGCTCGGCATTGTTGAGTCTGTTATCTAAAGTAAAAATTGAAATAAATATCTGACATTTCAGAACTTTTCTGTTTTGCCTGCACTTTCAGTGCTTTGATTTTACAGGTGACACGAGACTTCAGTTGGTATAGTCAGCAACCCACCACAGACCAACAGCATTCTTCTACTTCAGGGCAGCCCTTGCTGGCTTTGATCCCCGGGTAGGGAGGCCCAGTAGTCTAGGGCGGCCTTTTGGCGCACTAGTTCTTATTCCGAATTCTCAGCCTACTTGCCTTTTTCATGTGACTTCCCTGGACCTACCGGAACTCCCTTGTGAGCTCCCTGTATTCGCTTGCGGGGTGGGCATCGAATTAAGGTCCTTCCCCTAAGCAAGTTCGGCGTAACGAGGTGTCTTCCACATATCTCGATCCCCCTTTGGTACCTGAGATCATGGGTTAGTGGGGGGGTAGAGGATGGAAACAATGAATGGGATCTATTGGCTTAATAACTTTGGCCACACGCCGCTGGTTGACTGCCAATATTAAATATAAATAAATATATACATAAACAAACAAATAAATAAAATAAAGCTGTAAGAAACATAACTTAAACACTGATTCCGATATAAAAAGTACTAAGACACACAGGTGTGTGTCGTTTATAAACAAAAAAAAATAAAATAAAACGTAGAATGACATTAATAACCGACAAAATAAGGGAGAGAATAGAAAGTTCTATATCAAAATCTACAAGAAAGATAAGCTTCCTAAGTAGCAGACTCCTTCAAATTTCACCTTGGAACCGAGTACTGATTATATTGATACGAGTAAATCCAAGATCCTAGGTAGGTATCATCACTTCCATATAGCCCGCTGAATCTAAAACTGAAACTGTTTCCACTGAGTATTTTAACGGCTGTTTATGCTATGGACCACTTTGAATCTTTGTTTTACTTCTGGTTATTATAACATCGAGTAAATTCATTTCTTTCTAAATTTCTTAATGAACTTATAAGCATTTGCAATAAATAGCAAAGGAAAACGTAAAGGGGTCGGCCCTTGATGAACAGTTACCGACTGAAAACAAGACAAAGTGGTGTCACGTCTTTATTAAGTACCAAGGGTAAATCTAAACGTTGGTCTTTGGCCATAAACAACCCACCATAATGCCTTTTTTGTAAAATGCTGCTGACAAACCAATAGACAAGCTATTTGGCATAAGTAACAGTGATAATGACCGGAATGTTATTACTGCTACTAATGATTATTAGAAATAATCGATATAATGTTGTTCATAGTAACGACCATATGTAACAAATATGGCAACAATAATGCTGATGATTGTAACATCAGAGATAACTAAAAGAATGTTTATAGCAGTGATATGAATAAACTTTCGGCTTCCTCCCCCAGGGGTCGCCGACAGCTCTTTTTACAGCCAGATGCCCTTCCTGCCGCCAACCCTCTTCATTGGGGCAGTGATCATATTAGTAATAACCAGGGTAATGATAGTAACTACAACAACGACCAAAACAAAAATAATGATGATGATGATAAAGATGATGATGATGATAGTAACGATAATGGTGATAAAAATAAGATAAAAAATAATAACAATGATGATAAAAATTCTAATGTCAATAATAATGATAAGACGAGGAATTATAATTTTGTTAATAATGATGATGATACTTGTAATGATAACACCGATATGAATGATGATGATAATGATAATATTATCATTAAAAATAACAATAACATTGCAGCCACAATAACACTGATAATACTACTACTATCATTAACAGCAACATATATTATCATTTTTATAGTCGTTTTAATAGTAACGAGAATGACAATCATTCCGATCATCACTGTCATTGTCATTATTATTATTATTGCTGCTGCTGTTATCGTTACTATTTATATCATTATTGTCATCATTACTATTATCATAACTTTATTATTATTATTATTATTATTATTATTATTATCATCATCCTTATCAATACATAATTATCTTAATTATCATTATTATTGTTGTTATCATGCTTTAAAAATTATTATCATTTTAATCATTATCATATTATTTTTTATTATTATCAAATTATCGTTTTACTTCCGCTGCAAATGTTATCATATTCTTATAGATATTATTAGTTATTATTATTATCATTGTTATCATTATTCTAGTATTATCATTCTTACTATTATAATGATGATCATTGTCATCGATGCCATGATTAACATAATTATTAGGGCACTTCTTAGGACCTGTATAGATCCAGGTTCATCGAAGTACGGGTTGCAAGCACATGTTCAGTGGATCGCCACACAATAATGTTGATAATAAACATGATGACGAAAATAATAATAGAAATACTTATTATTATAATAAGAAATAATAATGCTAACACACATATACATACACATATATATACATACATACATATATATATATATATATATATATATATATATATATATATATATATATATATATATATTATGTATATATTTATTTACATATATACATATTTATATATATGTGTGTGTGTTTGTGTTGAAACACTTGGGTATTAAGAGAAGGAAACTATAGCTGGTTTTCCCTTTATTTAAAAATTGGATCAAGTAAACAAATTACATTCTTGAGTTTTGCCTGTGCTGCTTCGGCCACACAGCTGACACAGACTACCTACGTTGATGCAGGTCCTCACATTATAAACTAAAGAAATAATGTCTCTTGAAATCACTCTTTACGAACACCCTCTTCCGTATGTCAACCCTCAAATACGGTAGAAAATGTAAATCGGTATAACACTGTCCAGGCATATGACTTCAAAGAACTTGGGACAACTCCAGAATAACAAAATACATATTGATTGTTAAAAGAAAATGATATTCCCGCAACACTTACTCCAGCAAAGGAATTTTAGACAGTTGTGTGCGGCACTTTTTTCACAATTCACAACTTTCTTTAGAAATCAATACAACTCCAATCAACCACATGAACATGTCTTTGCTAAAGAAAGGGAAATTTGCTCTGCCATTAATTTTCCTCGTAGACACACGTCGGTAAACAGTCACTCAGCTAGCCGTAACAACACTGCAAATTACACACTGATACCTTCTTTTCCTATAAAACGCAGCTTACACACTTTTATTTCCGTAGCACTTTTTGTTTCCTGTACATAGTGTATTTTCACTTTAACTTAAAAACATAGCTGGATTTTCCTACTCGCCGTGGCGTCTTCTTAACAAGATAACAGCAATTCCTTCTCAGTTTCTTTTTCTGTAACCACCCACGCTGATTGCCGCTAACAACTTATTGTACCCTGTGTACATAGCTCATGATTCCACGGGTCACCTTTTAGCATATTACGAACTCTCAGCCAGCCTCCGTCACACTAAAAAGGGCTTCCTAGTTCAGCTGCAGTGAGGGGTGCCTGGGACTCCTCTCCCCTCGCCCGTTCTCGCATGCGGCGCGAAGTTTGGAAACCCGTGACTACTCTTTTGTTTTAATATATAAATATAGATGGATATATAGACAGATAGATTAGATAGATATGAAAGGCACAATAGAATGGTTATACAAATGAAAAAAGTCTGAAGAACTCCGGTATAGCTAAGCAAAAAATATACTGTGATATATCCACACAGAACACACCCATTTTTCCATTACCATTTACTCCTCTGCGTACCGAATTCGACAGTGATCACAGCGAACACTGTGATAGAATGAAAATGCGCGCCAACACTCGCGCGCATTTCTGTCTGGACGCGTTCAGCACTTGTTTTCTTCAGGAATGGCGCAAACGTTACACCCCGAATCCACGCAGAACTTCTTGAGTTGTGAGTGTAAAGATTGAACGTGTGACTTTTGTTTCTTTTACATTATAATGTGATAACTAAGTGAGCTAGTAAGCAATAATATGATATTTTTTTATAGATGGAAAAAATATATGAGAACGAATGAATGTGCTATATATAGAATGATAACACTGATCAAGTCGGCGTCCCTGTTCAACTCTGTTTATGGTCGGCAGTGTCAATTACATTTGTCCGTAAAATATTATCTTGTTATTCAATTTCCGTGCTATAGATATCCATATTGAACGATACCCCATAACTGCATAAGTAAAGTAGTGAACTCACGATATATATATATATATATATATATATATATTATATATATGATATAGTATATATATTATATATATTATTATATATATATGTAATATAATATATATATATATATATATTTATATATACATATTATATGTGTGTGTGTGTGTGTGTGTGTGTGTGTGTGTGTGTGTGTGTGTGGGTTTTGTGTGTGTTTGTGTGTGTGTGTGTGTGTGTGTGTGTGTGTGTGTGTGTGTGTGTGTGTGTGTGTGTGTTGTTTGTGTTGTATGTATGTATGTGTGTGTGTGTGTGTGTGTGTGTGTGGTGTGTGTGTGTGTGTGTGTGTGTGTGTATGTATGTATGTATGTATGTATGTATATTATATATATATATATATATATATATATATATATATATATATATATATATATATATATATACACACATACATACATACATACATATATATATATATATATATATATATATATTATAATACTATATATGTATATATTTTTATCATATATTTATTGTATGTATGTATGTATGTGTGTATATACATATATATATATTATTTATAATATATATTATATCTTATAATATTATATTAATATACTATAATTATATTATTATCTATATATATATATATATATATATATATTTATATATACAAACATACATATACATATGCGTACACATACACATACTTTTTTTTCTCCTCCTTCTTCTTCTGGCAGGATATTCATTGTACATTTGCTGTGCATAGCAATACATTGCTTTAATTGTTATAATATATTTAATTATAAATGTTTTAAAACTCAAGGAAATGTAATGCCTTCTATGGCTATCGTGTGAAATACTGCAGTTGTTAGTATTTTCTAGAATAGCATAGAACTGACAACTCAAGAAGTCGAAAAGATGCCACTATCTATTTCCTTTATCCCGACTCCCCCCTTGTCCCCGTTTTAAACCCCCCCTTTTGGGTACACAATTCAAGATAAGAAAACACCTGGGCAATGGTTTGGAAAAGAACTAAATTCGTTATGCTGCTTTTTGTAAAATTAATTCATTAGAGAATGAGCAGTAAACCTTATAATAATACTAGGATTGGTGGTGATGTAAACACACGTCACCAGTGACGTGTTTGCGCGCGTGCGTGCGTGTGCCTGTGAATGTGCCGTTGTATGCGAACGTATGTGAACGTGCGTGTCCGTGTGTATATGCAAATACGTGCATACGTGCGTCTCTCTCTCTCCCCTCCTCTCTCTCTTTTCTCCCTTCTCTCTCCGCTCTTCTTCTCTTTTCCTTTCTTCATTTCCCCCTCTCTCCTTCTCCCTCTCTGTTTTCTCTCTCTCTCTCTCCCTCCCTCCCCCTCCCCCCCTCCCTCCCCCCTCCCCCTCTCTCTCTCTCCTCCCCCTCTCTCTCTCCCCTCTCTCTCTCTCTTTTCTCCCCTTTTTCCTCTTTTTCTCTCTCTCCTCTCTCTCTCCCCCCATCTCTCCCCTTCCCTTCCCTCCCCCCCCCCTCTCCTCTCCCTCCTCTCCTCCTCCTCCTCTCCCCTCCTTCCTTCCTTCCTCTCCCCCCCCCCCTCTCTCTCTCCTCTCTCTCTCCTCACTCTCTCCTCACTTTCCTCACTTTCCTCACTCTCTCCTCACTTTCCTCACTCTCCTCTCTCTTCTCACTCTCCCCTCTCTCCTCACTCTCCCCTCTCTCCTCACTCTCTCCCCCCTCCTCACTCTCTCCTCACTCTCTCCTCTTCTCTCTCTCTCTCCTCTTCCTCTGTCTGTCTGTTTTCTCTCGCTGCTGTCTGTCTCTCTCTGTGTGTCTGCCTGTCTGTCTGTCTCTCTCTGTCTGTCAGTCTCTCTCTGTCTGTCTGTCTGTCTCTCTCTCTTCTCTCCCTCTTTTCCTCTCTCTTCTCTCTCTCTCCTCTCTCCTTCCCCTCTCTCTCTCTCTCTCTCTCCCCCCTTTCCTCCCTCTTCTCTTCTTCTCTTTTTTCTCCTCTTTTGTCCCCTCTCTCTTTCTTTGTCTCTCTCTCTTCTCTCTCTCTCTTCCTCTCTCTTTCTTTTCCTCTCTCTCTGTCTCTCTCTTCTCTCTCTCTCTGTCTCTGTCTCTCTCTGGGTCTGTCTTCCTCTCTGTCTCTGTCTCTGTCTCTCTCTGGGTCTGTCTTTCTCTCTGTCTCTGCCTCCTCTGGTCTGTCTTCCTCTCTGTCTCTGTCTCTCTCTGGGTCTGTCTTTCTCTCTGTGCTCTTCTCTCTTCTGGGTCTGTCTTCCTCTCTGTCCTCTGCCTCTCTCTGGGTCGTCTTCCTCTCTGTCTCTGTCTCTCTCTGGGTCCTGTCTTTCTCTCGTCTCTCTCTGGGTCTGTCTTCCTCTCTGTCTCCTGTCTCTCTCTGGGTCTGTCTTCCTCTCCTGTCTCTGTCTCTCTGGTCTGTCTTTCCTCTCTGCCTCTGTCTCTGTCTCGTCTCTGGGTCTGTCTTCCCTCTCTGTCTCTGTCTCTCTCGGGGTCTGTCTTGTCTCTCTGTATCTGTCTCTCTCTTGGGTCCTGTCTTCCTCTCTGTCCTGTCTCTCTCTAGGTCTGTCTTCCTCTCTGTCTCTGTCTCAAAAAGGTCGCTCTCTGGTCTGTCTTCCTCTCTGTCTCTGTCCCTCTCTCTGGGTCTGTCTTCCTCTCTGTCTCTGTCTCCTCTCTGTGTCTGTCTCCTCTCTGTCGCTGTCCTCTGTCCTCTCTCTTTGTCTGTCCTTTCTTCTCTCTGGTCTCGTCTCTCTCTGGGTCTGTCTTCCTCTCTGTCTCTGTCTCTGTCTCCCTCTCTGGTCTGTCTTTCTCTCTGTCTCTCTCTGGGTCTGTTCATCTCTGTCTCTCTCTGGTCTGTCTTCTCTCTGCCTCTGTCTCTGTCCTCTCTCTGGGTCTGTCTTTCCTCTTTCCTCTCTGTCCCCTCTTTTCTCTTGTGGTCTTCTTCGCTCTGTCTCGGTCCACTCTTCTGGGTCTGTCTTTCTCTCTGTGGTCTGTCTCTCTCTGGGTCTGTCTTTCCTCTCTGTCTCTGTCTCTCATCTGGGTCTGTCTCCTGTCTCTCTCTGGGTCTTCTTTCTCTCTTCCTGTCTTCTCTTCTGGGTCTGTCCTTCCTCTCTGTCTCTGTCCTCTCTCTGGTCCTGTCTTTCTCTCTGTCTCTGTCTCCTGTCCTCTCTCTTGTCTGTCCTTTCTCTCTTTCTCTGTCTCTCTCTGGGTCGGTCTTCCTCTCTGTGTCTGCTCTCTCTCTGGGTCGTCCTTTTTCTCTCTGTCTCTGTCTCTCTCTGGGTCTGTCTTCCTCTCTGTCTCTGTCTCTCTCTGGGTCTGTCTTTCTCTCTGTCTCGTCTCTGTCTGCTCTCTTGGTCTGTCTCCTCTCTGCCTTCTGTCTCCTGTCTTCTCTCTGGGTCTGTCTTTCTGTTCTTGTACTCTGGATCTATCTCTGTCTATCTATTATCAAACTATCGCTCTCTCTCATTTTCCTCCTGTCCTTCCTCTCTCTTTTACCTCCCCTCTTTTGTTTCACCCACGCGAAAAATACATAACCCAGCTACAAACACCTTTTTATCACATTTGTTATTATTTTCTTTTTATTTACTTATACCAATTTATTGTTATTTTTCATGCATAACATTTTCTATATTTTTATGTTTATACACTTTATTTTTTGTGTTTTATATTTTATGTATAATATTGTTTTATGTATAATAATAACTTTCTTTTATCTAATCTTCGCTGTATCCTTATTCTTTTCTAACTTTTATTTTCATGTATATATTCTCTAATATTTATTATATATTTCCTGTACATATTCCCTTTTATGTCAATTATATACTTTCATGTATATATTATCTTTATGATATATTTAACCTAACTTATTTTTTTTTTTTTGGACACATCAAGACACCTACGTATAGATAATCCAACTCATTTCTCACAGCTTAGTTACACAAAAGTCTTGATTCACCTTCTCATGTGTACCATCCACATATGAGAGTCACATTCGCAGCTGAGTACAGACACACATCGCCCAACACACACACACACACCAAGGACACTTCCACACAAAGACTAAACACTTCACCGTATTCTCTCATTCACACACCTACACGCGCCACGAGGTCTAAACACATAAAGACGAGTCTAAACACACACACACACGAGTGTAAAAACATCACACCACACATAGCACGAAGTCTAACACACACCATACACGTGTCTAAAAACACACACACACAACACACACAAGTCCTAAAAAAACACACACACCACACACCACACGAAGTCCTAAACACACACACACACACACACGAAGTCTAAAACACCACACACACCATAAGACTAAACATATTCACCCACTCACGACAACAGACTCAAACCACACACGCAACATCCCACACAAATAACCCCCCCCCCCACACCCACACACACACAAACACAACCCCACACCCCACACACGCACACTCCACAAACAAAACCCCACCCACCCACACACACACACACAACCTCCCCCCCAACCACACAGACTGAAAAAAAACCACTCACACACACAACCCCCCCCCCAACACACAAACAAGAATACAAAAAAAACAACTCAACAGACACACACACAAGACAAAAACCCACACTCACACACACACACACGAAACACACCACACACACACACAAAGACAAAAAACCCCACTCACACACACCACACACACAAAGGAAAAAAACCACACTCACCGACACACACACAAAACACAAAGGCAAAAAAAACCACACTCCACAAAGTCACACACAGCCACACAAAGCAAAAGACAACACTCAACACACACAACCCCCCACCCCCCCACACACACAAAGACCCTCAAAAACCAACACACACTCCACACACACACACAAAGACACAAAACCACACTCACACTCACACTACCCACACCCCACACACAAGAGACAAAAACCACTCACACAGACACCACAGCACCCGATCACAAATTTTCCATAAAGGCAGATCCAGAGGAGATCAAACAACGTTAATTTGACCGGTAACAATTAATAGCCACTCATTTTGGCATCTAAAGAAAGGGCCAATTATTTTTTTCTTTTTACTTCTTAGGAGGGGTTTGGCCTGTGAACGAGAGTGAATATCCAACGAGAGTTCACAAAGCGTGCGGCGGGAAGGGGTGGCGCAACACTTCAAAAAGCGTGAGGATTTGGAAGCCGTCCGTTTTTTTTTTTCGGTATTTTTTATTTTTTGATATATTTTTTTATTTTTTTGACTCCTTAAAAAAATCTGCTTGATTTTTTTTTTTTTCTCCTCTCTCTTTTTTTTTTTTTAGTCTTTCTTGTTTCTCTCTCTCTCTCTTTTTGTCTTGCTTGTTTTCTCTCTCTCTCGTTTTGTTCATTTCTCTTGTTTTTCCTCTCTCTCTCTCTCTCTCTCTCTTTTTGGTCTTTTCTTGTTTTCTCTCTCTTGTTTTCTCTTTTCGGCTATTCTGTTTCTGATTCTATCGTTTTCTTGCTTTTTTTTCCTCGTCCTCGACATCTCTCTCTGCCTTTTTAAAATGACTCTTTCTTTTTTCCTTCACTTTTCTCTTTCTTCGTCTTAATTTTACTTCTTCTTTCGTCCTTCTCCCTTTCTTCTCCTCCTCCTCCCAACTTCCTCCTCCTCTCCTATCCCTTACCTCTTCCTCTCTTCTCCTCCTTCATTTTCTCGCTCTTTTTTTCCCCTTCCCTTCCACCCTCTCTCAATAAGCATTACAGTATCAACCAGCAGTATTTTAGTCCCAGTATCATCAACTTGCATCATTCTGGGCAGGGAAGAACGGCGCCATTTTTGCAACGTCACGCGAGCAACCCGCGCTGGGGATACGAGCGTCATTCAGTATTTCCGCATTTTACATATTTGATTATGAATTACAATCGTAAAACTGATCGTTTTTTTAATGTCTTTGCAAACTGGTTTATTTCCAGATGGAGTTTGAATGTATTTTACTGTGAATATGTTTTTATTTTTTTTTAAGCGATCGCATTTTGTTTTGAGTTGGATATATTTTTTCACCGTTAATATCGTTTTTATTTCTTAAAACAATAGGCGATCGTATATATATATTTTTTTTTCCTTTTTATCGTTCTTTCTTTTCTTTCTTTCTTTCTTTCTTTCTTTCTTTTTCTTTCTTTTTTTTTCTTTTTTTTTCTTTGTTTTGCGCAAATGCTTCCGACTCGGCAGATGCTCCAGAAGCGAATATGATTCTCCTCATATTGATCCCAAAACCCCTATTGATCTCCAGATAGGCCAATAAGAATAAAAAAAAAAGAAAGCAAGACAGAGAAGACCAGAGAGAAAGAACAAAAAAAATCGAAAATGAATATAGAAGAAGTGGAGAGCCATCGACGCCATTAAAAAAAAAAAAACGAAATAAAAAAAAATCTTTAGAGAGAATCTTTTAACCCTTTTCCACCCGGCCGATTGTGCAGAGACGATGCCAGAACAACAGCTTAAACAATGATGCTTCTGTTGCATTTCAACATGGCCACGCGTCTCCTTCAACCCCCCCCCCTCTCCCCCTTCCCCCTTCTACCCTCTATGATAGCAGGGAAGACGTGAAAGGAGGGGAAGAGAGGGGGGAGGGAACAGGGAAGAGAGGGAGAAGGGAGGGAAGGATGGGGAGAAGGGAAAGGAGAGAGAGAAGGAGAGGGAGAGAGGAGAGGAAGGAGGGAGAGGGGAGAAGGGAGAGGGGAGAGAGAAGAAGAGAGGAGAGGAAGGAGAGGGGAGGGGAAAAAGGGAGAGGAGAGAGAGGGAAGAGGGTAAAGGGTAAAGGAAGGGGGGAGAGAGGAAAGGGATAAAGACGAGGAGGGAAGGAGAGAGAGAGAGAGAGGGAAAGTGGTGAAAAGGGGGAAAGTGGAGGGGGAAAGTGGGGAGAGGGGAAAGGGGATAGGGAAGATGGTAGAGGGAGAGAGAGGGGAGAAGAGAGAAAGAAGACGGGACATAGCGAAAAGGGAGAAGAGGGGAGAGTGGAAAATAAGGGAATAGGGGAGACGAGGGAAGAAAATAAAGGGGTAAAAAAAGGAGGGGAGGGTGAGAGAGAAAAGGGAGGGAAAAAGACCCTGTATTAATCTACGCCACGATGAAGAGGCGATACTTTTCAACTCAAGCTCCTCTTTGTTCCTCATTCTCTCTCTTTATCTCCTTCTCTTTATCTCCTTCTCTTTATCTCTCTCTCTCTCTCTCGCTCTCGCTCTCGCTCTCTCTCTCTCTCTCTCTCTTTTCCCTCCCCTTCAAATTACGGCGAACGACCACACAATACATCCCGAAAAATATCTCTCGCCGATCCTTGCACTTTCATTATTCCATCTCCTATCACGACCTATTGAATAATAAACAGATTGATAAGCTTTATTGTCTCTGAAAAGCTGTTGTATAAGGAGGAGGAGGAGGAGAGAAGAGGAGGTGGAGGAGGAGGAGGAGGAGGAGGAGCCAGGGGGAGACTTATTCATTATGTTTAAGCATCGTAAAGTATCTATGTGATAGGATTCGATCCCTTTTTGTTACGTACTTGTTAGAGGTTTGTGATTTTTTTTTTGTCGGCTTCGATTCTACAATTGGGAACAGCTGTGGATTTTATCATTATTATTATTATTATTTTTTGTATCTTCACTCGTTGCATAAAGTGATATTGGTTATCAGATATGCTTTCAGAAATATCTATAGGTTTATATTCATCAATGGACGATGATGAGAACACTCAATTCGTTTTAGGACAATGCCGATAAGTTATATAATCGATTTTCATTCCGTATTCGAAAATATATGAATATATGCGATGTTAAATGGACGAATTATTTCTACGTTTTTTTGTTTTTTTTTGAAGAATATAAATCCATTTAAAAATACCTAAGTCAGGTAAAAAAAAAAAGATATTCAGAAAGTCACCGACGTTTTAAAATCACTTTTATTCTCGCAGGTGTGTTTGCGAAGGTCAAATAAGATAATCCATGCTATCCACACAGGTACTTTTTATCTCAGAGGATAAAATGTCTCACCTCTTGACCTATCTTTGACCTAACTTCCTAACACTTTTACAAGCCGGGGTCAAGTGACAAGGGAGGTGGAGGGAAGGGAGGGGAGGGGGTTATAGGGAAGGAATGGGGGGGGAGGGAGAAGGATAGAGGAGATCGAGCTTAACCCCTCCCCTCCCCACCCCCCCCCCCCCCCCCCCCTCCAGCTAGGTCACCTAGATTGGATTAAACACGTGTGTTTCCCGAGGTTCGGCCGCGACCCTTGACTCCCCCTCCCCCTCCCTCCCCCGCCCCCTCAACAATGGCCTCGCCCACTCTCGACACTGTGAAACCCCCCTCCCATTTCACATAATGGACAAAACCTACATTGAAGGGATAATCTGATGGGCTAATAATTGATGAGAAGGTTTCCGAAACTGGCAGAAGGGTTAGAGACGAAGAAAGGGTGTGAAAAGAAGGAGATTATCTGTATTTTTTTTCACGTGGCAGGTGTGAAAGTTTGGCGTCAAACGATAGGTTCTGACAGCTGAGCTATTTAATTAGATTTAGGACTACATGAGATAATCGCGGAGGTAGATTTAATGGTCATTATCGATGAGTGGGGAGAGAGAGAGAGAGAGAGAGAGAGAGAGAGAGAGAGAAGCGTGACGTTTAATAATTTTATCACAGTTCTGAGAGAGATGCTTTTTATCTGCGTTTGAATGATTGCTTTCGGATCATATTTCGAAATATGTGATAGATGAATTGATAAACAGTAAAAGAAAATTTGGGCTTCATAACACATTTTTATTATTACTATTTTTTTAAAATTATTATAAACGTTCCAAAATATCGGCGAAAGCAGTCTGCCATAAAAAGGGCAAATTTGTAATAATAAAGGGAGAAAGACACAAAGTGATGAGGCGGCACACGGGAAACAGGAAGAAGAAGAAGAAGAAGTAGGAGAGAGAAGAGAGGGGAGAGGGAAAGGGGAAAGGGAGAAGGGAGAGAGAGAGAGAGAGAGAGAGGAAGAGAGAGGGAGAAGGGAGAGGGGAGAAGAGAGAGAGGAGAGAGAGAGAGAGAGAGAGAGAGAGAAGAGAGAGAGAAAGGGGAGAGGAGAGAAAAGAGAGAGAGAGAGAAGAGAGGGGAGAGAGAGAGAGAGAGAAAAAGAAAACACACAAAAAAAAGACAAAGCAAGACCCCAAAAAAACGTAAAAAAAAAAAAAAAAAAAAAAAAAACGAAAACACCACACACACAGACACACACACAAAACACACACACACACACACACACACAACACACCACACACACACACCACACACGGAAGACA
The DNA here is from genome assembly GCF_015228065.2 of Penaeus monodon. Taxonomy (NCBI): domain Eukaryota; kingdom Metazoa; phylum Arthropoda; class Malacostraca; order Decapoda; family Penaeidae; genus Penaeus; species Penaeus monodon. The sequence goes on along the minus strand of NC_051391.1, from coordinate 15,816,991 downwards.
TCCTCCATTCCCACCGCGGCGCCATCCCGATTCTCCTCTGTTTTGACACCATGGGCGGGCGGCCGAAACACACGGAGAAAGAACAACCAAGATTCTTAAGCCGGGGATAATCTGTCTCCTGACGAGGCAGGTGTGAAGCCTTTGGTTATGCGCCGTGACGGGCCCTTGAGCGAGAGAGATGCGCGAGGGGGAAAATCTGCAGCTGACCCGGAAAGACTCGTTGTTGGTTCTCAGGAGGAATACCTTGGTGTGGGTTTGATATTGGTTTTTTTGTTGTTGTTTTTGTTTTTGTTGTTGGTTTGTTGCTGTTGTTGTTATTGTTGTTTTTGTTGTTGTTGTTTTTGTTGTTGTTGTCGTTGTTGTTGCTTTTGTTGATCTTATTTTGTTATTGTTTTGTTGCTATCATTAATATTTTGATTATTAAAATTCCCTCCTATTCAAAACATTTTGTTT
>NC_051391.1:15773099-15816438 GCF_015228065.2 Penaeus monodon | reverse complement strand
CTTCCTCCTCCTCCCTTTCCCTCTCCTCTCCCCTTTCCTCTCTCTCCCCTCCTCTCTTCTCTTCCTTCCTCCTCTCTTACCCCTCTCTCTCCCCTCCTCTCTTCTCTCCTCCCCTCCCTCTCTCCTCTCTCATCCCCTCTCTCTCTCCTCTTCCCTCTCTCTCTCTCTCTCCCTCTCTCTCTCTCTCCAAAGCATCCTACCCTCGTTCCTCATAAAGTAGATGGGGACGAGGCAGACACCGAAGTGATCAACGTTATACCAACAATAATTTGCTTCTAAAATCCAGCATATTAAACTTCAGTAAATATGAGGATATTGCTTCTTACTGTATCAATTCTCATGAATAACTCTGTGTGTGTGTGTGTGTGTGTGTGTGTGTGTGTGTGTGTGTGTGTGTGTGTGTGTGTGTGTGTGTGTGTGTGTGTGTGTGTGTGTGTGTGTGTGTGTGTGTGTGTATGCATGTATATGTATATATGTATATACACATGTATGCATACACACACACACACACACACACACACACACGAACACACGCGATCACACACACACAAACAAACGAACGAACGCACGCACGCACGCACGCACACGGACGCGTCCCGAAGGTGCGTGAGGTCCAACGGAAGCATCTCTGCCAAATCTACATTTCATGACACGCGTTTTGATTAGCAGAGAACTTTTCATAAATAGTTCATCTGGGAATTTAGTTTTCCTCTCGTCTTTAGAAAGGTTTCGAAAGAGCGATAAAACGATTATTCGCTTAGACTAAGAATATCACTTTTCCCACCAGGTAATATAACTATCCACCACAGACTCGAAAGATTATTATTATATGCTTCGATTATTTTAAGACAGACGATACTGTTATCATTTAACAGCCTGTCGAGTGAATAGATTAGACTATTATCAAATATGACTGAACACCCCGTTTCCTAGAATAATCGTGATCAAACTTATCAGTTCAAGCAATAATCACATGACTCACAGACTCACACATAGATATGTAATAATGCCGGAACCACTGCCCGGAACACATATGAAAAGTGCAATGTAGACAGCTAGCATTCTTATTAATAGAATTGCATTCTTTATAGTTGCACAATTTTAATGAGCACTAATTTTACGATGCATTTGGCTTTTATATCTACTTATAATTATAATAATATCAATAATAGTAGTAGTAGTATAAGTAATATTAATAGTAATAATAATAATAATAATAATTGATAAAATTTATGGTAAAATTTCATTTTTCCTAAGATATTACTGTAACTGAAAGAGCAAAAACAATGATAAAAAATATATGTATGTTGTACATGTAAAAAAATTAAGCTTTATGGGAAAATATATCATATGGGTCTCACGTCGAAATACCTTTAAAGCCGTTATCCTTTGCAGTTTTTTATACCTGATTATATATTTCAGAATCAAACGATTTCATCTCATTTAGGATTAATTAAATAAAACTTATTTTAAATCAGCAATAAAAGTTATTAAGGAAGTATTCCAAAATATAATTGATTCGGTGTGTTTACGTTTGTTCATTGTTTACGTTTGCTCAGTGTATCAGCGGTCAGAGTCGAGAGAGGTTGCGGCGTCGTATTGTGTAGCTTCATTACACAACTGTGGTAACAAATTAATGGCTGAAAATTCGTTTTTGTGGTAGTTATGCAGTAGAAAGTGAGTTTGTGTATATGTGGCTTTAATTGTCCAAAAGAATAAAATTCTGCCCAAGTGTTGAATGAGAATTGCCAAGCCAAATTTGGCTTTAGTATGGGAAAGTTTGTGATTATTACTATTGAATGGACACCAGTAAGCAAAAAGTACATGGGTTTTGATAGTATTCTAACACCTATGTCATTAGTATATCTATGTTAAAGGTAGTTTTATTGTGAAAGTAGAAACCTTGGTTAGAAAGGACAACTTAGCGAGCTTGTGATCTGTTGCCAAGCAGTGTCCACAAACAAGGGCTATGTGACGCATGGACACCAAATAATACAGGAATGTCTCACCCCAAACCTAACAAGCAGGGAGCTTAGGCTGAAAAATTATAGAAGAGAAGCTTAAAGTACCAGAGATACCTTTGTCTCTGAAATCTGATCGTTTACACAGGGATTCTCCTTAGTCCATCTGCATGAAATATATGTGTAAAGTTGATATAAAATCATAACTTAGATTAAAAAACCTTTATTTGATATGAAATATATATCCTTCTGTAATGGTTATAAGTAACTCTAACAAGTCCAGAGTTCTTGTCAGTGACATGACAGCATATTTATCTTTCCTACAGATCTCTGAATTGAACTTTCTCATAAATATATTGACTCTTGATCCACTTGAAGCTTGCTATGCTATATGATAGTTCCTTATTTAATGATAAGTCACCTGGGAGTGATAAAAGCTTTCTTGCAAGAATATGTGTCACTGGTCCTCAACCTTTTTTCTACAACTACAGTTATATACACCTATTCATGTCACAACCTCTTTATTTTTGAGGTGAATTATTTATTTATTTTTTTATTTGCATTAACCTAACATCACTTGGAAAATGTCACTTTAGTGAAATGTCTCTGTACATAAATTGCTTTGTAGGTGCTTAGCCACAGAGGAATCAGTTAGTAGACCATGTGACTACACCTGATTTTTTTTTCTAATACTGTCAATACTAATGCTGTTATTTTTATTACAGATCTTTTAATTATTAAAATGTTATTGACATAACTAACAGCAATATAAGATACCAGATTTTTTTTTTCAAAAATCAAGGTAAAGCACAATGAGGTGAGACAGGTAATATTTGTAATTGGCTCTTTGGTGACAAGGTACTTGTGGAGCCTATGTGTAAAGATAATAAATTAGACTCACAGTGGCCTTGGCATACATGCCGTTCCTGGCAACCTCACGTTAAAAAGAATCCTTCTAAGAATGAGAGAAAAAAAAAATTATTTAATAAACAAGTATCAAAAGTAGATAAACAGAACATTTCCTTCTAAGATGATATTCTGTAGCATACCACAAACTATCTCGCTAAAATGATTTCTAAAATAGGCAGGTGCCAGATTAGTGATCATAAAATTAATGCTTCTTTGAACCATTGAAACTGTTTAACTAGGCAATGCTAAACAAGTGAGGATCAGCATATGAGGCATCCATCAAGGGGCAACATCACTATAACCTGAATTTGTGTAAATTGCATTCAATGTTTAACTTTTATGTTCTCACTTTTCTCTTGCCTTATTAAGTTATTGTCTGTACCCATTTTATTGTTTGGCCCAGCTGATTATAAAGAGGAAAAGATATGGATATTGAAAAATAGTTGTGTTAATTTTTTCCATTAAATTACTATCTCTACTCTGAAAATTAGTTATGAATATTGGAATATTCAATATTTATATTGTTTCTTTAGGCTTGTGTTGTTTCCAAAGCTAAGGTATGGACCATTTAGTTTTAAAACAAAATGCTGATTTTTCATGAATTTTTTGGATAAATTAATTTAAAGGTTCTACCACATAGAATTTTTTTTATATAGTTTTGTAATTGTGCAAAGGTATTGTCTAGTTAACTGCAATGAACACTTGCTGTAGCACTACATGATATCAAAGAATTCTTGTTAGTTATAAGAGCCAGAAAAGCTTGCACTGTATTTGGGAGTCAGAGAAGAGGAGTTGGTTAATCTTTATTGTATGGATGCGCTATGCTAATGCAAATTGAAGATGGTATTCTTGTAGAGGACTAAAAGTGGCAGACACTAACATTAATACCACAAATAAAGGAAAAGGATCACAGAGAACGCTGCTCACAGTCTAAGTCCACGCAGTGCTCTTGAGTTTCAGCTCTACCTTACCATGCACATCAAAGTGAAGACAATGTTTGTCAGGGGGGTATTGGGGGGCAAAGCCCCCCCATCAACCCTCCCTTCACCCAGTCACAGCAACTTAGATTGTTTAATAAATTTTGTGAAGTGGATATGGGGGAGCAATGAGATTGCCTATTGCATGCTATACTTAAAAATGTCAGATCTGGTAATGTAACCCCTTACTTCCAGATGCCTCATATATGATGAAAATAATTGATATCTCAGGACTTACACAACAATACTTATATTTAAAGAAGAAAACATAGTACTGTGTTGTTTGTATGTATACTTCTACTGTTAATATCAATGAATTATTTTTCTTTCTTCTCAGGGTCAGAGGCCTGTACTGAATTTTAACTTCATTATGTTTGGGAAACCTGGTAAGTATTCTGTTTGACTTGTTATACATGGTTTGATTTAATGTCATGAACTGGGTGTTTATTGGAAAGATATGGATTCTTAGATTTTTATATGATCCTGTCTTTTGATTAAGTAGAGATATCAGGTATGTGTATAAGGCATAAACTTTTTAGTAGGTGTCTTAGTAATTGTTATTTTTCATTGCAGACTTCCCAGAAATTTTACCCTCACCACCTTCTGCAGCAGCAGAAGGTCTTCTTGGACCAACTGATTTTACAATGGCTCCAGAAAGTTCTGGAAGAATAGAAAGAAATGGCAATGAATTTTATTATAATTCTAATAATGACATCAGCCAGTCTACAGTCGATACTGTAGAGCAGTCATGGCTGTGTAAAACTAAAGTAACTTCAGCAGAGTGCAAATGGTCAGTTAAGAGTATTGATAGCATTGACTATGCTAGGAGTAGTTATGTGAAGAACAATGATAGGCTTTATCCAGAAATTGAAGTAATAGATGGAAAGGAAATAGTAACATTAACTACATCAAACACTACACAAGCAAGTTGTGTCATATCTGCTGCTCCACAGAAAATTCTTTCACTTCCTACCAGTGTAGGAAATTGTATTAACTGGAATTCAGAGAAGCAGGGCCAAGGATGTGAAACAGATTTGGCCAATGAAATGTGTAATTTCAATAGAGACTCTTCAAAAGAAGAAAACCCACTGTTGCCCTTGTTAACCCCAGAAAGCTTCAAATCTCCTTCTCCATGCTTGACCCAAGAAATTTATAGTGCAGCTTATATGAATTGCATAATCCCTCTAAAGAGAGACACAGATGAGAAACTGGAAGATGAAAAGGATAGCACATTACTAAATATCAGTGAAAGCACATTGCTAAATGTCAATGAAGATTCCTATTGCACATCACAGACATTGCAAACAAATTGCAATGGTCTGACATACAGGGAAGAGGAAAGCTCTCAAGCTGATATTCTAACTCCAGAACAATTTACACGCCCTTTGTACCAGACACAGATAAGCAATGATTTAAGTAACTTTGGCTCCTCATATTGTGGGAATGGAATAGATGCTGATTTAATGAGTTCCGATGTTGAATATGAACTTGAACAAGAACTTGCTGCCTTAGAGCAAGGTGAAGATGATGACGACAACAAGGAAGATCAGGAAGGACAGACACAAAGTAAATCATGGGCTGCTTATAACAGTGATCGTCTTCCTCCTATTGGGGTCTTCTGGGACATTGAGAACTGTCAGGTAACGAGACACCTGTACACATGTGCACTCAATCAATCAGTCACACCTATCTCTCTCTCTCTCTCTCTCTCTCTCTCTCTCTCTCTCTCTCTCTCTCTCTCTCTCTCTCTCTCTCTCTCTCTTTATTTCTCTCTCTCTCTCTCTTTCTTTCTCTCTCTCTCCCTCTCTCTCTCTCTCTCTCCTCTCCCCCTCTCTCCCCCTCCTCTCCCTCCCCTCTTCTCTCTCTCCCTCTCTCTCCTTCCTCCCTCTTCCCTCTTCCTCTCCCCTCTCTCTCTCCCCTCCTCCCCCTCCCTCTCCTCTCTCCCTCCCTCTCCCTCTCCCCCCTCCTCTCTCCCTCCTCCTTCCTCCTCTCCCTCCCCTCTCTCCTCTCCCCTCCCCCTCTCTCTCTCCTCCCCGCCTCTCTCTCTCCTCTCTCTCTTTCCCCCTCTCTCTTTCCCCCCCTTCCTCTTTCCCTTTTTCTCTTTCTCCTCTCTCTTTCCCTCTTTCTCTTTCTCTCTCTTTTTTCCCCCTTTTTCCCTTTTCCCTCCTTTTTTCCCTTTTTTTCCCCTCTTTTTTCCCCCTTTTTCCCCTTTTTCTCTCTTTTTCCCCTCTTTTTTTTCTCTCTTTTTCCTCTCTTTTTCTTTTTCTCTTTTCCCCTTTCCCTTTCCCTTTCCTTTCCCTTTCCCTTTTCTCTTTCCCCTTTCTCCCTCCTCTCTCCTCTCTCTCTCTCTCTAAGCAGCCTACCCTCGTTCCTCTTTCTCATTTGCTTCAACAATGTTTTCTTGTCTTTTCTGTCCATAAAGAAAAGAAATTCAGTTATTGGTATTGTAGGGAAAAAAATATATATATTGGTTATTTGTTCTTGCAGTTTATTTTGACTGAGAATTAAAATCCCTGCATGGAAATTTTCATGATATTTTCCATTCATATTTGAAGTCTCGTTGTCCATAGGTTTTTTTCATTTTCCTGGGGGTTATTTTTATCATCTTCCTTTTTGATTTTTTCTCATTTACGGTCCAAAAGGCTGTCCCTACCCTGTGGTTCAGGCTGTAAGATCTCGTTTTTTTACTGGTTATCGGGAGGCTGAGTTTATGTGTGTTTGTGATACACTTAAGGAAAACTCAAAAATCCTTGAGGAATTGAATGATGCTCAGGTTTGTATCTTCATAAAGATTAATTACAATAATGTGAAACTAACTGACTATTTCATTATTCTTAAAAATGTGCCAGAATATGAGCCTCCTATATTATATATTATGTTATCTATGTTGTTATGAGATAAATACTTACATATCTAATGTGCAGCCATGTTACATTAGAAGATGATTTGCTAATTTGATTCCAAGGTAAACGTTGTGCATGTGGGGAGCACTGTGAAGAATGCAGCGGACGACAAACTCCTTCAGAGTATGAGGAGGTTTGCCGATATCCATGGAACAGGTGCAACCATTGTCCTAATCTCAGGAGACTCAAACTTTGCTACAGAGTTGTATGATTTAAGATACAGGTAAAGATGAAAAATTTTGATATGATACTTTTTCTCTCTCTCTCTCTCTCTCTCTCTCTTTCCTTTCTCTCTCTTCTTCTCCTTTCTTTTTCTTCTCTCCCCTCTCTTTTTCTTCTCTCTCTCTCTTTTTTTCTCTTTCTTTTTCTCTCTCTCTCTTTCTTTTCTCTCTCTTTTTTTCTCTCTCTCTTTTCTCTCTCTTCTTCTCTTCTCTCTCTCTCCCCTTTATCTCTCTCTCCCTCTCCCCTTTTCGTTCTCTCTTTTCTCTCTCTCCCTCCTCTTCTCTCTCCTCCTCCCCCCCCTCTCCCCTTTTTTCTCTCTTTCTTTCTTCTCTCCCTTTTTCTTTTTTCTCTCTCTCTTCTTTTCTTCCCCCCTCTCTCTCTCTTTTCTTCTCTCTTCCCCCTCTTCCTTTTTTCTCTTCCTCTCTTTCCTTTTCCCCTTTTCCCTCTTTCTTTTCTCTCCTTCCTCCTTTTTATCTTCTCCCCCTCCCCCTTCTTCTCTCTCTCTCTCCTCTCTCTCCCCTTCTCCCCCTCCCCTCTCTCCCCACCCCTCTCTCCCCTTCCCTCCTCCCCCCCTCCTCCTCCTCTCTCTCCCCTCTCTCTTTCTTCTCTCTCTCTTTTTTCTTTCTTCCCTTTTTTCTCCTCTCTTTCCCTTCTCCCCCCTTCTTTCCCCCTTCTTCTCTCTCCCTTTTCCCTCCCTCTCCCTTCTTTTCTTTCTTCTCTCTTCTCCCCTCTCTTCTTTCTTTCTTCTCTCTCTCTCTTTCTTCTCTCCCCTCTCTCTTTTTCTCTTTTCTCTCTCTCTTTCTCTCCTTCCTCCTCTTTCTTTTCTTTCTCTCTCTCTCCTTCTTTCCTCTCTAACTCTCTTCTCTCTCTTTTTCCTCCTCCTCTTTCCTCTTCTCTCCTTTTTTCTTTCTTTCGTACTTTCTTTCTCTCGTTCTCGCTCTCTTTCTTCTCTCTCTCTCTCTTTTTTTCTCTTTCTTCTCTCTTCTCCTTTTTCTTCTCTCTCTCTCCTCTTTCTCCCTTCTGTCCTCTCTTATCCCCTCCCTCTCCCCTTTCTCTTTTTTCCCCCCCTCTCCTCCTTTTCCTTCTTTCGTCCTCTCTCTTTCTTCCTCTCCCCCTCTCTCCCCCCCCCCTTCTCTCTCTCTCCTCTTTCTTCTCTCTCTCTCCTTTTTTTCTTTCCTTTTTCTCTCTTTCTTTCCCTTTCTCTCCTCTCTCTCTTTCCTCTTCTCTCTTTCCTTTTCTCCCTCTCCCCCTTTCCTTTCTTCTCTCTCTCTCTTTCTTTCTCTCTCTTTTTTTCTCTCTCTCTCCTCTTTCTTTCCTCTCTCTTCTTTCCCCCTTTTCTCTCTCTTCTCCCCCTCTCTCCTCTCTCTCCCCCCCCTCTCTTCTTCTCTCTCTCTTTCCCCTCTCTCTCTCTCCTTTTCTCCTCCCCTTTTCCCTCCCCTCTCTTTCTCTCTTCTCTCCTCCTCCCCCTCTCTCCTTCTCTCTCCTCTCTTTTTCTCTCCCTCTCTCTCTCCCCTCTCTCTCTCTCCTTCTCTCTTCTTTTCTCCCCTTTCCCCCCCTCTTTCTCTTCTTTTCCCCTTTCCCCCCTTTTCTCTTTTTCTCTCTCTCTTTTTTCCCCCTCTCTCTCTCTTTCCCTTTTTTTCTCTCCCCCCCTCCCCCCCCCCTTTCTTTTTTTCTCGGTCTCTTTTTTCTCTCTCTCCTCTCCCCTCTCTTTCCTTCTCTCTCCTCTCTCTCTCTCTCTTCTCCCCCTCTCCTCTCTCTCTCTTTTTTTTTTTTTTATATTCTTTTTTTTTTTTTTTTTTTTTTATTTTTTTTTTTAATTATTTTTTTTATTTTTTTTTTTTTTTTTTATTTTTCTACTTTTTTTTTTTTTCACTTTTTTCTATATTTTTTTTTTTACTTTTATTTTTTTTGTTTTTTTCTTTTTTTTTTATTTTTCTTCTCTTTATTTTTTATTATTAAAAATATAAAAATTTTTTTATTTAAAAATATTTAATATATATATATTATAAATTTTTTATATTTATAAAATATAAATATTTTTTTTTTATTTTTTTATATTTTTTTTTTTTTTATATTTAATTTTTTTATTTTTTTTTTTTTCTTATATATATATATATTTATATTTTAATATATTATATATATTAATTTTATACATTTTTATATATATATATATATATATTATAAATTTATATATAATATAAATTATTTTTATATTATTTTATATATATAATATTTATCTTCTATATATATTATATTTTATTTATATATAATACTATAATCTAATTATCTATATATATTTAAAATATTTATATTAAAATTAAAATTTTATTTTAATATTTTTATATAAATACAATTTTTATAATATATATTTTTAAATATATTATATAAAATATATATAAAATAAATATATATATATATTATATAATCATTTTATATAAAAATTATATATTTCTAAATTTATATATATATATATATATATTATTTATATTATATATATAAATTAAAATATTAATAAAAAAAAAAATTAAAAAAAATAAAAATAATAAAAATTAAAAAATTAATTATTATTTTAAAAAATATATTATTTATACATACATAATATAAAAATTTTTTATACAATAACTTTTATAATAATTAATTTTAATATTTTATATAAATTTTAAAAAAGAAAAAAAAAAAAAAAAAAAAAAAAAAAAAAAAAAAAAAAAAAAATTAATTTTTAATCTTTTATATTAATAAATTTTTTTATTTTAATTTTAAAAAAATTACAATATTTATTATAAAAATTATATTTTTAAAAAAATTTCAAATTTTTTATTTTTAATTAAAAAAAAAAAGAAAAAAAAAAAGAACCAAAAGGGGAAAAAAAATTCTTCTTTTGATTTTTTTAAATAATAAAATTTTTTATCCCATTCAACAAAAATTTTTCTTTATTTTTTTTGAAATTTTTCCCTTTTTCTTTTGTAAAATTTCCCAAAATTGGGTTTAAAAGTCCATTTCCCCGCCGCTAAGGGTTTTTGGGCCCAAATTTGGGACCCAAAGTCCTTTTCACGGATTTTTTAAAAACCCCCGGGAGTAAACAAAAAAGGTTTTGCCAATTCCTTTTTTGTCTTTTCCCCTTTTTCAAATTCCCTTCCCCCATCCCCCTTTTCCCTTTTTTTTTTTTTTTTTTTGGGTTTTTATTTTTTTTTTTTTCATCCTTTCTCTAAAATCTTAAAACTCCCTTTTTCCTCCTTTGTTCCCCCCCTAGTCTTCGGAAAATTTGGGGGTCATCCCCCCACGGGTTTCCTTTTATTTCCCCCCGGCTCCTTTCTATTAAATTTTTTTTCTTTCATTTTTTTCATTTCTCTCCCCCTCTCCTCTCTCCTCTCTTACTTTTCCTCTCCTCCTCTCTCCTTTTCCCCTCCCCCCTCTCTTCTTCTCTCTCTCTCTCCTCTCCTCCTCTCCCCTCTCCTCCTCTCTCCCTCCCCTCCTCTCCTCCCTCCTCCCTCTTCCCCCTCCTCTCTCTTCTCCCTCTCCTCTCTCTCTCCCCCTTTCTTTCCCCTCTCTCCCTTCTCTCCTCTCTCTCTTCCCCCTTTTTTCCTCTTCTCCCCTTTTTTCTTTCCCCCTTTTTTTTCTCCTTCTCTTCCCCTTTCCCCCTCCTTCTCTCCCCTTTCCTCTTCTCTCTCTCCCCCTCCTCTTTTCGGTTTTTCCCCTCCCCTCTCTCTTCTTCTCCTCTCCTCTCCTCTCTCTCTCTCTCTAAAACTTTATTGAAAAACAGTTGCATCATATTTGGTTATAATTATTAGACGTGTGACAGTCAAAACATTTTTTTTTTTACAAACTAAATGAATTCTTTAGTGACTCCTATCTTAAAGTCTAACCTCATCTCATTGCGCCACGTACTCATGTACTATAACACATAATATACAAATCATATAATTTTAAATATATTAGTGGTGTTCAGCCACACATGTGCTTTGCATTTGAAAGATCGTAAGGACTGAGCTTCCACATCGATGATAGAAATCATTAGTTTCCATAATTTGGAATATCTGGAGAGAAACTGTCGCTGGTGGTGCGCCGTGCAACAACGAGGTTCCCCCAGTGCGGCGGCGCTCGTTCCGTGTTGGCGACGGATGCGGAACATGGTCGTCAAGCCAGCCACGTCTCTCCTGTGTTGAAGGCTGTCGAGGTTCATTTCATACTGTTAGGGCCCTGTCTTCGATGTTTTTCTTTGCTCATTCTTGTATTCTATCCAAAAAAAAATGAGGCTAGTAATGTTTGCTCCTCCCCACGCGAGGCAGGAGTAGTCGAGTGAAGAGCGATTATGTGCCTTGTAGAGGAGCTCCTTCCCTTCACCGCCCAGCAGCCAGCTGATTCTTCTTTGGGATGCGAACTTTTGCGAAACTCTTCTCGACAAGCTTTCTATGTGATTTTTTTTTCGTCGAATATGATGCCCAATACTTCAATTTCCTCTTGTTGTCTTATCCCCCCCCCCCCCCCCCATTTACGTGGACATCACCGTTCGTCCTCTCGACAACCGTAAGCTGGGTTTTATTTGGGGTAAAGTAGACCTGCCATTTCTCCCCGTAAGTCGAGACTTGTGCGAGTCTGTCATTTAGTTTATCTATGGCCACATCCTGTTCCCTGGGCGCAAACCTAAAGGAGTGTGTTCCATCATCCGCCAATGCTTTGGCTTCAGGAATGAGGTGGAGCAAGTCATTGAGGAAGTCTCTCTCTCTCTCTCTCTCTCTCTCTCTCTCTCTCTCTCTCTCTCTCTCTCTCTCTCTCTCCTCTCTCTCTCTCTCTCCCTCCCTTCATCCCTCTCTCCCTCCCTCTCCCTCCCTCTCTTTCAATATGTCTCTCTGTTTCTCTCTCTTTCTCTCTTTCTCTCTCTCCTCTCCTCCTCTCTCTCTCTCCCTCTCTCTCCCCCCCCTCTCCCCCTCTCTCCCTCTCTCCCTCTCTCTCTCCTCTTCTCTCTCTTCTCCTCTCTCTCTCTCTCCTCTCTCTCTCTCTCTCTCTCTTTCCCCCCCTTCTCCCTCCCTCCCTCCCCCCCCTCCCTTCCCTCCCCCTCTTTCAAGATGTCCCCTCTCTGTGTCTCTGTCTCTCTCTTTGCTCTCTCTCTCTCCTCTTCTCTCTCTCTTCTCTCTCTCTCTCCTCTGCCCTTTCCCCCCTCCCTCTCCTCTCCTCCTCCTCTCCCTCCCTCCCTCCCTCCCTCCCTCCCTCCTTCTTTCATTCCTTATGTCCTGTCTCTCTCTCTCTCTCTCTCTCTCCTTCTCCCTCCCCTCCTCTTCTCTCTCTTCTCTCTCTTCTCTCACTCTGACTTTCTCTTCCCTCTCTCTCTCCTTCTCTCTCTCTCTCTCTCCTCTCTCTCTCTGCTTCTCTCTCTCTCATCTCTCTCTCTTTCTCTCTCTCTCTCTCTCTTTTTCCTCCTCTGTCTCTCTCTCTCTCTCTTCTCCTCTCTCTCTCTCTCTCTCTCTCTCTCTCTCTCTCCTTCTCTCTCTCTTCTCTCTCTCTCTCTCTCTCTTCCTCTCTTTCTCTCTCTTCCTCTCTTTCTCTCTCTCTTCCTCTCTCTCTCCTCTCTCTCGTCTCTCTCTTCCCCCTCTCCTCTATCTCTCTCTCATTCTTCTCTCTCTTCTCTCCCCCTCCTCTTCTCTTCTTCTCCTCCCTCGTTTCTTTCACTCCCCTCCCCCCCACTCCCTTTCCTCTTCTACCTCCATCCTATGTTTTTCCTAACCCCCCTGCATAGCTCTGCAGCTGAGTGGGCTTCCACCCCAATCGCTTTTCTTCTTAATGTCATAACTGCTCTTTAAGTTAGTAACAGGGAAAGAAAAGTGCCCATTCAGTGTGGGAAGACGTTTTTTGAATGTCATATCAAGGGAAGTAGTGTGCATTGAGTGTATAAGGCCTTTTTTTCAATGTGGTATCTGGACAAGAATAATGTCCATCTACAATGGAAGGGTCTTTTTTCAATAGAGTATCAGGGAAAGAAAAGTGCCCAATTATTGTGGATTTACCTTATTTCAGTGGAGGTCATGCCCTTCTAAAAGTATGTGCAAGTTATTACTGATAAGCTGTCTTCCTCAGATTGTAGGAATTTTTGTTTCTGACTGAAATCATGAAACACTTAAATGCCCCCCCTCCCTCTCCCTCTCTCTCTCTCTCTCTCTCTCTCTCTCTCTCTCTCTCTCTCTCTCTCTCTCTCTCTCTCTCTCTCTTCTTAATTATTTTTTAAAGTAAATTTTGGTTATTTGATAAACTATTCTACATGTTGCATAAAAGAACCGTTGATTTACTTTTCCTTTCATGAATAGGGGGGGGGGGGGACTTAAAAGAAAGCTGGAGATTTTTTTAAATTATTACTTATAGTATCGCAGTCCAAAAATTAGATCAGATGATTATACTGTAGGCATAGTTACTAGGTATTCATAATTCTTTCAGCATTGACTGATTTACCTAGTGCCATGGTATCTCTAATCTAAGGGCAGTTTCTCCCTTCGGTGTATCATGATAATTTACACCGTGGAAACAACTCATTCTACCAGTTAGTATTGTTTTATGAAAAGGATAACAGTCTTTGTAATATGAAATTTGATAGCTTTATTACAGTTATTTTGAGTAACATTCGTTGTATTCAAGGCACAATGTAATCTTGGGAAGCCATCTGCAACTTTACATTTTTATATTGTTTTCACTCCAGTAAATCTTGAACTCCGCTGGTTAAATATAATGATACATTAAGTATTGTCTCTCTCTCATATTCTGTATTGGTTTAATCACATTGTTTAACCTACTGAGCTTCCGTCCTGGCAATCATTTGTACTGGGATGTCCTGGTTTAGTGTTTCCACCTGTTTTTGTCCAATATCTTCCATATTTTTTTACATTTCAAATCATAAAAAGTGTTTTATAAAAGATAAAAAAGAACACGTTCATTATACTGCTTTTCGTTTTACTTTTCTTCATCATTTAGAAAAGTAACTTAAAAAGAAAGGATAAAAATGATAATGATCAAAATGATATGCAAATTTTAAAAGGGAGAGATTTTTTTCAGTATTTAGTAATCACTTCAAAATTTATGACCATTGTGTTTGCTTTCAAATTATGCGTACAATTATCCGCGTATGTACGCCACGTATCCAATTTGACTACGGTATTTTCACATAATGTTGCCAGTGCCGTTCTGACCTTGCAAATAGCTGGCGAGGTAAAAGAAGTCTACTTTGTGTCCACTATTTCAGTTTGTATTTCATATTCTTCATATGACCAGAATATTTTTTCGGAATATCTCGCATTCGTCTTAAACTAGCACTCAACACTTTCGGTACCTCACAAAATCGCTCATTATACAATAATTGATGCCAGTTGAATAGTAGTGTTTAAATATTGTCTTGTTATATGTTGTTCTTGGACGACTCTGCTGCAGAAGGCATTTAATAGAATTGGTTTGATATACATACGGCAAGGGATTTGCAATTCTTACCATTCAATGTTTTTTTCATGTTGATAATTGCCTGTATTCTTGTTTATGACTTTTATTTTCTCCAAAACCATTCATGAGTCTTTTTTATCATTTTGATCTACTTATACGTTAAACAGCATGTTGGAGTTAGCAATATCTCACCATGAAATTAATTAATCAAAAATATTGACGGCCACGCTCTCTGTCCTGAAACAACCCTAACAACCCATCCCCGGCTTGACCTTAACAACCGTTTGGCTTGCAACCTGGGTGTTTGGAGTTGGCGCGTCGCTCATTGGTGCGCACACGTCGAGGCAAGTGCCGGGCCTGCGTTGTGATTGGCTGAGGTCGCACGCAGTGACCAACCAGCGCTTTCGGGAGGCGTGCACGCGGCCGCAGGCACCAACTTGTCACACTTGCCCGGTCGTGCGGGCAGATAACGTGTACGTGTGTGAGTGTTCGTCCTACTTCGAAGTTGTCAGTGAATCGTGACAACACTTTTAAATTGGAAAGTCAGCTATATTGTTGACATGTTAGAAGGATGTTACTACGACTCATGGTGCGTAATGCAGGTACACGCGGTCTTGACTGCATTGTTGCTAGGACGACCTTTTTAGCTGCGACGTAATTTTTGGAAGGCTATGACTTGGTTAAGCAACTTGCTTGAAATTGCCATGAAATACAACCGGTAGGCAATTTGTTAGGTGACTGCAGTGGCCTTTGATTGTCGGTCGTGTAACTAAATTGTTACAGTTGGGAATCATAATTAGCTAGTTATTTAGACATTAAGTGGCATTGTCATTTTTCTAACATGTTATTGCTTAATAGGAATTCGTTCATCGCTGTTTGGTCTCTTTCCAAAGTATATATAGTTTTAAATACCCACCAAGTGTAGCGTCTCGAGAAAGATGTTCACGCTCTTTAAACTCCGATCAAGTTGGCGGTCACCTATTTAATTTCTAATGCAATTCATGGATTTCCTCCTTGTCAGTAACAACCCATGACGTTAGGACACCGAGAACTTGAACAATGACCCTGAGAATATATATTATGCAGTTCCACTTTACATACCTATGCTACTTATGATTCAAAACTGGATAAAACTTAGATATGAAATTGTACTGGCAGAGAACTTGAGGTTTAATTATATTTTTTTAGGGCCAAAAAGAGGCTAGATGGTGAAGACGTTTATGGCAGCAAGATATATTGTACATTTGGCAAGAATTTTGACAAGGAAGGATCCCCAAAAGTAGATAGTAAGTATTACCCTTTTTTTTCTAAATAGATTTGAAAATTAAAAATATGAAATTTGTTCATGATAAAACAGGATTGTGTGTGTATATATACAAGTACAAGTTGTTGCACAATGATTCATGCCTTTTTTTGTATTTGGATCTCTTAACATTTTTTTCCTTGCACCTTCTTCAATACAGTTAAGCACCTTCAGCACCAGATCTCACGGGACAGAGGGCAAGAATCTCTGGATACGTGGAAACCTGTCCATTCCCAGATATTTCCAAATCCATCCCAGACAAGCATGGGTGACACTGGCACAACAAGCCTGTCATGGAGGGTGAGAGACCCTGTCAGTGATTCGGCTCTTCAACCCTACACTGCATTCAAAAGCTATGGCAAGAATCCTGCCATGTCCTTTTCAGATCAGCATTTTGGATCATGGTGAGAAATGAAGTTCTTACTAGATCTCCTTTTGTGTGAATGATTTTTATAGATTAAGTATAAAGTAGTCTGTGGAGTTTGCTGTTCTTTTTTCTATGCTTATAGGCTAAAGACTTGATTCATGTCACAGGAATGGAACCAATAAAATAAGTGAATGATCAGGTAACACATTTGATAAGAAATGGGCTTATATTTGATGTTTTATGGAGTTGATAAACTGATCACTTTTGCAGAATTTAGTTTTAGAAGTAAGAATGATTTGTTCTGTCTAAGTCTTTTTCTTTCAAATGTTTTTCAGTCAGCGTGCTTTTAGGAATAATTGTCGGATTCAGAGTCAGTCAAGTATGTCTGGATCTAATTCAAATTTTGGTTTGTCAAGAGTTGATTGCAATTCGCATAATGAAGGAAACAGTCGTGATGTAGTTCAGCCTTTATACTTGGACAAGACCCCAGAGCAGTTCAAGAAAGGACGATCCCAAAGTAAGTAGGAGCAAGTTCTCAAATATTTACAGTAGTATTGTACCTCCCTATTTTTTTTAGTGTCATGGTTGATGGTATTGCATTAAATTTAATCTTGTATTTTAGGAATACAATTTCGGATGAGTTCCCCACCAAGCTTTTCATTCAACACTCGAACTCCAGATTCTTATACATTGGATTCTTCACTTAGGTAAGGTTTTGATACTGATTTGTATTTTATGTATAATTTGAGACTTGCTAAATACTGAAGGTATTAGAAAGTATTATTATTGTTTTATTTTGAAATTTATCTGATTGTATCCTTGTAACTTTTTTTTCTTTTTATGAATTTGTAGGGCAAGAAGTCCCTCTCCTTTGTTATGGAGTGGCATGAGTCCTGTGAAGCCTGTTTGGAGCCCCTCCCCTACAGTTGATGCACAAGGACAAATCCTTTATGGACTAAAGGAACTCTCCCTTGGGGAAGGTGTTATTGTAAGTCTTGTCTTCACAGTCTTTAGTCAACTTGTAGATTGAATACCCATAGTTTAGTATAAATGGTAAGATGTTAAAATGTAAAGTTATTTCATGTATCCTAATTTACAAGAAACAATATATACTGTAATATTAAAATGTGAATAGCACTTCTCTCTTTCTCTCTGACTTCAGCATTCCCTGAGCTGTGGCTCACACTCTGGTGTAATATTTTGAAATGACTTTCCTGGCTAATCTTGTTTGGAAATAGTTTGAATTGAAAGTTTTCCCATTTTACTCTTCAAAGGGGTTCTGTGTTTCACATGGAAATTCTGATATATTCTTTTTCTTTCCAGGATACAAGTTTAGCTAGTGTCCAGCAAGTCCCAGTAGAATTACAAGTGACAAATCTCGATCAAAACATTGATGCCAGGGAGATGAAACGCATCCTTTTCACAATATTTAGAGATCATGTTATGGTAAGTGGCTTATGGAATTTTACGTTTCTCACATAAAATACCATTATAAGGGAGATTGAAAATTGTGGAGGCATCAGTCCTTTACATTTTATTTTCCAAGTTAATTTTTTTATTTTCTCTTTAGGTATTGCATGTGTCAGTGTTTGTTCAATCTGACGGTAACTTGGCTGCTACCTTGCGGGTACCCTCACAGCAAGATGCTCAGTATGCCATTTCTCAACTTCACCGTAAAAAGATTGGTGCCAAGAGGATTATCATATCCTATGTGAATCAAAATCAGCCATCACCAGAATTGAAAAGGTATAATACTTGCAATGTGAATTGACATTGAAGTATTGTTATAGAATTTGAATTATTGTAGTTAATAAACATGTATTCCTAGATGTTATTATAGTTTAATTTTCAGGTCTAAGGTCATAGCTCTGCTGCAGGAAGTTCCTGGAAAGAAGCTTCCTCTTTTCAAGTTTCGGGAGCTCTATGAGAGACGCTTTCATGAAACCATTGGTGTATCAGAAATGTATAACATGCGGGATATAGTAACTGTATCTGATAACAGTACAGGTAGGATGGTCTCCCTTCATCCTGAGTTTCGACACATGAGCTCCCCAATCTTGACAGAGTCAGCACAAGAGGAAGTCAGTGGTAGTATATCATCCAGATACTGTAAGATCCATAGTTCTGGTCCTGATGATTCCATTGGTTGGGCAGAACGTGATCAAAGTTCAAGTCTGCCAAATGTAAATATGACTTTGCGGACTTTGGCTGGAAGTATACACTCTTTGCTTCAGTCCCACTCTGGTTCACTACCGCTGGCAAGCTTGGTAGATTGTTATGAAGCAGAAATTGGCCCAGTTGATGAAGCAGAGGATGGTGTACCTTTGGAACACTTGGTCTCCTGTTTGCCAGGAGTATGCATAATGACAGCTACTGGTGGTTTCAAATATGTGCAGTGGGTTGAGAATAAAGTAACAGATGAAGCTGAAGAGCTAGCCCGTTGTGTGAGTCCTCCACTTGTTGGACAGTTGGCACTCTTTTCAAGAGAATTGGTAGATCTCCTTAAAACTTTCCCATACTGCCGTTTACCTTTTTCTCGGTTCATACCAGCATACCATCATCATTTTGGCAGACAGTGTAGAGTAGCTGACTATGGATTTACCAAGCTTGCTGACCTATTTGAAGCTCTCCCTCATGTTGTGCAAGTTTTGGGGGAAGGAAATAAACGCATTTTGACATTGGCACACAAAGCTCAGGTCAAAAGGTTTTCTTCAGATCTATTGAGGGTGTTGAAGGGCCAGCCAACAAAAGCCATAACACTTGAGGCTTTTCCAGTTGCTTATGAAAAGGCATTGACAAGAACATGGAATGTGATTGATTATGGAGTATGTGATGTTGAGGATTTGCTGACTGAAGTTAGTGAAACGACAGTGATAGTCACCCGATCTGGCACTGAGACTACAATTGCTATTCCAAAGCGCGAACAAACTCCTGAAGAAATAGAGCGAACAAGACAGTTTGCTGCAGAGGTTGTTGAGTTACTTCGGCACTCTCCACAGTGCAAAATGCAGTTCAATCGTTTCATTCCAGCTTATCACCATCATTTTGGAAGACAGTGTAGGGTGGCTGACTATGGGTTTAGTAAGCTGATTGAACTATTTGAAGCCATTCCAGATGTCCTTCAGGTAAACTTTAATCCTGCCATTGTGTATACAAATTTTAAAGTCTAGTGTATGTTATTGAAGATTGATTAATATTGAGTACATATCATAATACATGAAATAAGAAATTATGTTCGCATATTTAGGTCTATGATGATGAAGAAGATGGAGAGAAGCAATTGCAACTGGTGGAACGAGAACGTGTCCGTGTACTAGGAGATCAAGTAGGGGCAGTGGTAAGAGGAGCTCCTAGGCAAGCTATCAGGATTTCTGCCTTAACTCAGGTCTTCACTCGTTATTATGGGTATTCTTTGAAACCCTCCCACTATGGTGCCAACACTTTGGAAGAGCTCATAGGAAAGCTCAGAAATCATGTGAAGGTAAGTTTAATAGGTTAGGTGTTTACTTGTTTAAAATGTTGAAAAGCATTGCAAGTGCATTATCATTCAAAATGTATCCTTTTAGTACTATAATTACAATTGTTGACCTGCACAATTCTAGCTGGTGGAGACAGGTGATGAACCTGTAGTCGCCCTTGTTGACCGTGGATATGTGCATGAAATCTTGGTGCGAGCACGGAAACTTCTGTGGGAGGACTCCAGTTGTACCTATCCTCTTGACAAATTTGTACAAACTTACACTGACCGCTATGGCCATCCTCCAAGCATAGAAGTGATTAGGCGGGACTTGGAAGATGTACTTGTGGTAAGTTTCTAGCTTTCATTTTTGCTTATTACTCCAGCCCTACATTCCATATATATGTAATATGTGTATGTATGGATATATATGTTTTTATATTTCTAATAGAAATCTGATGTAAAATTGACCCAAATGCAATTTATTTAGATTGAAGGTGAAGGTGAAGAAGCCAAGGTTAACCTAGTGCCACTGCAGATGTTTGCGAGAGACCTCTTGACACTTCTCCATGAAGCAGGGGGACGTATGCTACTTCTGAATTTTGATACAGCCTATCTTGACCGTTTTGGTAAGTTCCCAGCCTTTGACTGTTAATCAGATATGTATTGCATTGTTATGATAAATAGTTTGTAGGATTGGACTTGAGAATCTTTTGACTATTATTCTGTATATCTGTACAGACTTTTTTTTTTTTTTTTTTTTTTTTTTTTTTCACCAGGTGTTGCTTGTCGACCAGCAACTTATGGTTTTCCCAATATAGTAGCTCTTGTTCAAGCCCTTGGAGATTTGGTGGCAGTTAGAGGTCGTGGAACAAAAAGAATACTTGTCTTAAACAGAGACTCGGCTCCTTCCCCACCTAGTTTCCACATTCCTACATCAAGGTGAGTATATTGCTTCCATTTTGGAATATTCACTTGTCTTTCCTGTCTTTCTATTACAAGATAATTCATGACTTTTTTTAATTTGGCAGTTCATCTTTCTATGGAGACAACACCGAGGTTGCAAGTGCCAATAATGATACCAAGCCACCACCTCCCACTCATCTTCCTCCTCCAAATAAGGTCACCCCACCTCAGCAGTGCGATTACCAGCGCTATATACAAGGTTTGTTTGTATAGCTAATAAGATTTACCAAATTTTACTTAATTTCACCTTTGTTTGTGCCAATATCCCTATGGATCCTGTATGGAGAGAAGGTTCAGTGAAGGGATGGGAGTATGGAGACATTGTGGATGTTTGGAATAAAACTTGCCAACAGCTAAAAAGAAAAATTTCAGTGGGGGGGAGGGGGAAACGCCAGTTGTTGATGGGCTTTACCTGACTGTGGCAAATAGTAATACCAATGCATTATCTAGAAACCTCTACAGTGAACAGAACAATAGGGTTTAGATATAAATACAGCTTAAAAAAGAAAATTTAAAGGTGAAGCAGTGATATAGTGTATGCATAAACAAATATTTGGCAGACTCGTTAACTAGTACATTTTGATGATCAGTTTCTTCCCAAGCAAGATTACCAGGCACAAATTTCAGCCATAAGGTCAAAGTATCAAGAGGTTAAAGACCACAGAAGTGGTCACCCAGAATCAGAATCGCCATATCAGTCTGTGTGAAGAATTTGATATTTCTTCCAAAAAGTTGTAGCTGCCATAAGCTAAAACTTGTTTACTATGTTTGAATTTGTTTTTTAAAATCAAAGCAAGTTCAACAATGAAAGAAAATCAGATTTTCACAATTCTAATGCATAGATTGAACAATGACTAAATGCAAAATCACCAAGTTAATGTATACATCTTGCCTCTTACGGTTTTCAAAAACAGGCCTTGCCAGAAAGGATTATAGATGAAATGCTGCTAATTCATTCATACACCCTCCATCATGATTCAAGCAAACTAAAATTAACAACCATTTTTACAACTGCATGAGATTATGGCATTACATTATTCAGGTATTCGTGGGGAAGGCACAAATTTTTGGATAGATTTATAAAGAAAGACCCTATTATTGTTTAACCTTTTCCCAATGGGTAGTATTCATAGTGGCCCGGGCCTCGCTGCCGGGGGCATATACCGTCGCCCTAGCATGCGCGACCACCATGCCAAATACCAGCATCCCATGCCGTTTCTTCGCAATACTACGAGCATATGTTGTATTTTCAGTTTTCATTATTTTCTAAAGTCTCTACTTGCCATATTTCCTGATAAATGGAGACTGACGGATATTATTGTTATATAGACTCCATAGTTGATCATTATTCGGTCTATAGTCTGAATAGAATAAGCAGTGTGGCATCATTGAGTTTTTTTTTTTTTTGGGGGGGGGGGTCATAGTAAAAATGAGTTAAAAATGACTTAATCACACTTTCAGTGGCAGAAAAATAATCTTTTGCAGTGATTGTAACAAAAAAAAAAAAAAAAAAAAAAAAAAGTGGAATGTCCATACATACACCATGGCATGTACGTACATGCCCCCGGCAGATAGTCCGGCCATGCCATGGCATGTGCGTACATGCCACCTATCGGCAAAGGGTTAATATTCTTGTTTTTCTTATTGTTATTATTCTTACTATTATCTTGGTTATTCTTTTTTTTTTTTTTTTTTTTTTTTTTTATTCTTGTCTACTTTTATCTTGTTCTTTTTCTACTTTATAATTTATTCATTTGTTTATTAATAATAATAATAATAATAATATATATATATATATATATTTTTTTTTTTTTTTTTTTTTTTTTTTTTTTATTCATAACCAAAGCGGTGTTCTTTTAACGGTAGGTTCATGTCTGAGCCGCCGTGGTCACAGCATGATACTTAATTGTAGTTTTCATGTTGTGATACACTTGGAGCGAGTACGTGGTAGGGTCCCCAGTTCCTTTCTACGGAGAGTGCCGGTGGTACCTTTTTTTTAGGTAATCATTCTCTCTATTTATCCGGGCTTGGGACCAGCACTTGACTTGGGCTGGCTTGGCCACCCAGTGGCTAGGTAGGCAATCAAGGTGAAGTTCCCCACCCAAGGGAACAACGCGGCGGTCGGTGACTCGAACCCTCGAATTCAGATTGTCGTCGTGACAGTCCCGAGCCCGACACTCCAACCATTCGGCCACCTCGGCCCCGACGATCATGGGCCTCCATGATTTTTTCTTAGCAATTTAGAGCGGCGGCCTGCCATTGCCCTCCGCCCGGCGCTCCCATCGAGTCACCATCCCTACCCACCCGGCACCGACCTGAGCCGGCTTGGCCACCCAGTGGCTAGGCAGGCAATCGAGGTGAAGTTCCCTAAAGCGGTGTTATCAGTCCATTATTACATAGGATGATATCAGTCTTTGAAACACCCCTCCCCAGAAGTCCCATCCCTGAAGTTTATGGGATCTTTTGTGCGTGTTTAGGTATTTATAATACATATTAATATATATATATATATATATATATATATATATATAATATAAATATATAAATATATATATATATATAAATATATATATATATATAATATATATATATATATAAATATATATATATATAAATATATGTATATATAAATATATGTATATATAAATATATAAATATATATAAATATATAAATATATGTATATAAATATATAAATATATATATATATATAAATATATATAATTTTACTTGAACATTCAGTTTTAGAAAATATACCTCTGTCTCTTGAACAGTAGTATATAGTGCGTATATAGTGGTTTTAGGCAAGTCATTTGGGACCTTTTGACTTTCAGCTGAAAAAAGTCGGCTAAACAGAACTTTGTTGATTAGAAAACTCAGTGCATGAAAATGTTTGTACCAAGTTGGCACATTTCTAAATATCCATGCCAAGCTACATTTATCATGCTCATGAATGTCATCATAGACCAAGTTGTTAGAGATATATATTAAATTCTGTGTTATTTGGAATGATGCATAAATTTAGTCATAATTTTGACTAACATTTTCTTTTTGCAGAAGCTAATTCAAACAGTCACTTAATGATGGGAATGAATGCTCCAACCCCCCATCCCTCCTACCAGCCTTCATCACCTGTGGTATGTCCTGTTCCTTTCAACATGGTTGTATACCCATGAATTTTCATAGGTTCAGACTTCCTTGTCACTTTAGTGCAGGGAAATGTGCTATAAACCAGAGAAATTAGCAACATTAACATGTAAATTTTTACTTGTCGCATTCAACAGTTTTAGTCTGTGTGTGTGTCAAACCTTTGATTTCTTTTTTAAAGGTTTATCCTGGCTCTCCAGCACCAACAGGGGGATCAGTTATGTGGGGCCAGATGTGGTCTCCTCAGTACCCAGTTATGCCCCCACTGTCCCCTGCTCACTACATGGTAAGTGCATGTATACTGCTAAACGAAGGAGGAACATTTTAAATTTTTGTTTTGAGTTTTGATTTTCCCAACTGAATTACGATGAAAAGGAGAATTGTATGCATGGGATGAAACCCATTTCCATGTTTAGGTGCCAACACTTCCCATGAGTTGGGGAAGCATGCCAGCCTCTCCTGCTGGTCCCCTGGGATCTTCCACTCCCCCAGCCCCATTGCTGGGCACCATGGCACCCCCGATCTCCATACATATGCTCGATGAGCTCTCCAAGCAGGTACAGTCTGCTGATGTAAAGCAGCCTCATGTTAGGGCATGATGATTTGACCAATACAAGTCTTGAAACAAAATTGGGGTTGCCCTGGTGGTGGGACTCGTAGTCCAGCAAATTTCTGTAGATAATTCAGTCCTGCATGCCAGATCTTATGGCTAGTAATTAGTAGGAGAGCCGTCCTCCCTGTTTTCTTTGAATGTACTCGAAGGCCTTTTGATTTTTTAATTAAATTCTTTGTTGGTTATTTTGAGGCTCTAATATTCCCTTTTTTCCACCACACTGCATTTCACCATGGTGATCTGCATCCGATTACATTACACTATACTAACATTTCATACCAAATGAATGGCACATGGTATTAAATGATAGTTGTATATTTTCTCCATGACAGTGGTTATATAATGAAGTATTGTAAGCTGTGTAATAACCGTCTTTCCCCCCAGCTTTTAGTTTTTTGCAACAATGTTAACCCTCTCTCTACAGTTTGATGAATTTATGTAGAAAGACATAGATATTCATCAAACTTATCAGCAACTCCAAAGACAAATTGGTTCAGAAGGTGTTATCCCCCCCCCCCCCATGTCATATCTTACAGCATTTGAAAGTTTACATAAATATTATGCTTAGAAAGTGACAATTAGTTTTACATTATGAACTCCCTTCCTAAGGAGTATGGGAATAGTTTTTTTGTGGCAGCAGGAGTAATATGAAGATGCTATATTTAGCAAACAGGCACTAATCACTATGAAAAGAGAGAGAGCGCACTTTGTTTTTCTATAAATTTGGATATTTTGTGTATTTTAACATCCTGCATCCTCGCAGGCAATGGTGCCCTCAAAAAACAAACAAAATAAAAATCCTGTTTCCGTCTACATACGGCTTGTGCTATTGGTCCACACCAATGTATTTTTTGTAGAGGGTGGGGGAAGGTGGGGATTAGCATAAACCTGGATTGATTCTAAAGGATTCTTGTAATATACCATAGTTCCCTTAACCATCCAAGCAATTCATTGCTTGGCCCAAAATCCAGGCATGGCTTACTTGAGCAGCCACTCTGAATGTGTGGCTTGTAGGTTGAGCACACATGAATACTCCATACTTCCCCTTTGTGGTGTTATTTTTACTTTTTCTGCATAAGCATCTTTAGCTTTTTTGCCATTTTTCTAATTTCTATGTCATTTGATGGGCTGTATCAAGATGGTAATAGTATTCCTTGCTGACTCCATGTCTTTCTAGGTACTCCATGGCTCAGTGCAGTGATAATAACAATAAAGAAGATTGTCTTTTTTTTTTTTTTTCTGTAATACAACCTGTGCTGCCAATCTGAGCATGGAAATAGCCTCTTCCCTAGAGTGGCACTCTGCTTGTCATGGCTCATGGATGGTACATTCCACATGATATGGGAATAATGCAAAAATCCTTTCCTAAGTACCCAGCATGTGGATTCATTGCATCATGGAGAGCATAAATGCCAAGTGACATGTAGATTTCATCAGTGCATGAAAGTAAAGGACCCGTTTCTAAAATGTGCTCTTTTATGCTCCATTTTTGTTGATTTGACTTTATCTTGGAAAATTGATTGAGGCTATATTAATGGAAGAATGCCATAAAGTGACTGAAACAAGCAAAATATGTGAAGCATCCCATTTCTGTATCATATACTGTCATAATAGATTTGTAAATGTAAAATTCGGCACATGCTGTAGTGTAGAGTGATTACTGTACACTGCATCTTGAAGTATGCAGAGATTTTATAATCGGAAGCAACTATTTTGGCCATTTTTCTTTTGTTTGAAGAAGGGATGTGTATACATTAGACTAGATTTTTATTGCTCGTATTGCCACATCATGAAATGGTTAAAAACTATGAACAACATAACCAAATGTGCATGTGTAGAGCAGAGCAGTTTTTAATGTGTGAAATTGCTGTATATGGTCACTAGAAAACTGATTACATAATTTGTTGTGTTAACTATTGATATGTAATTAAGTTCAGGTTGTGGTTTTAAAAAGTTGGATATGAATTAAAAGATGATGCATCTTTATCTTACATTGTTTTAAGGAAATATTTTTAATGCTTCTTTATCATGCATCAACAAAGAATTGTATATATTATATCCTTATTTTAAAGTAAAGTTGTTATCCACTACAGGCAATGTATTTTTGGAAAATAGCAAGCAAATGTTGCAGGATTTTGCAGTTTAATTTTAAAGTGGGCAACACCTCATGCTTTCATTTTCAGGCGGGTAAATTGAATGAAGAGTATGCAGCCCCCCCAAGTGCTAGCGAGTTGCCGCCCCCAGAGCTTTTCACACAAATGCATCCTCAGGAGCAAATGGTAGCCCAAGTATCTGCACCTGATAATTGTAACCAGGTAATCATTTCAAGTCACACACACTATTAAGATTCTATAGTCATGACTTAACAATTTTAATTTCTCTAGTGTGGGAGATGTCGCAATAATTTCATGGTCTATTGATATTAATGCTTTAGTTTTATTATTTTCTCTCCTCTCCTCAGCTAGAAATAAATTATTTTGATATGGGCAAATGAAACTTTTTTCTCTCTCCCACATAGACCTGCCTAAATTCTTTTTATTTGATAACAATTATTTAACTCTTTTTTTTTTCTCTCTCTAACTCTAATTTGTGAACAATTTATAACTACAATTTAGAGCCACCTTTTTTCTAGCAAACTTTATTTTTTAAAATACTTGGAAATGACATTATTACTTAAACCTCTCTATCATCACCAAAAACCCTAACACTTTGATACACTTTGGTGCATCCTTAAAGATGCTAGGCCCTTATGCTTACATTTCTGAAACCTTTTGAAACCTTTGTTTTGTATGCATCTACCTTGATAGTGATAGTCCTAGGCAGCCATTGAGAGCATAACCTCTGCAATAAGTTTGTAAATGTCCCCGTTAGGGATTGGTTTTCATTAATCTCGAATCGCATCATGTCTCTTGATATGAAAATCTTGTATAAAGATGCATAGAAAGTTTCTGTATATTAGATACATGTTCACTCAATGAGTAAAATATGAAGTAGTCTAAGTAGTTTGCATCTATGAAACAACATGGTAAGATTTTTTATTATGCCATGACACATGATGTGGTACGGACTTCAGTGGGATGAATATCTTTTAAATTATCCTGTATTACTATGATGTAACCTTACAAATGCAAAAATGTTAAAGGAAAGGCTGTGCTCCTTGACTTGATATATTGTAGGCACTAAGACAAGTAAATATATGTGATCACTGGAATTATGTAGCTGTGTCAGATTCACTCTTTGTAAACATAGTGTTCATTTGCAGTGGATATAGTAAAGTAAAACTTCAAAGGCTACTTCTGTTTTTCATATGAAGAACAGGGGATGTAACACAATAATAAGAGAAATCCAAGCATTTGAGATTCCATTACCTTGCAAGTTGGAGTGGTATGTATAAAAATGTTATTCATTCCTAGTCAGGTACTTTTTTCATTTGAAGCTCCTTTAATCATTTGCTTCCAATTAAAGATCATACCAGCTTGTTAAGTACTTAAATAGGTTTATATTGGTTTTATGTGAAATAAATATAAATAACTTTTTATGTCATAAACTTTGATCTTAAGATCAAACAATATATTAGTGCTAGGAGTTACAGAATTCTACAGTAAAGGCCTTAAGTATTATAAGTGTCAATGTCTGATAATACAAAGCTTACAGGCAATATGGATAACACTGTAGCCTCAGCATGAAGGGCTGTCAGCTCCATGTGTCACCTTTGACATTACCATGGTGACAAGAAATTTTCTTTCTGTTGATACCTTAACCCAATGCTGCTGAGCATGGCATGTACGTACATGCCATGCCAATTCAAGGAAAGGTGAAATCGGGTAAGGTCACAAGATCATGTAATTGACTCCTTTGTGGCTAAGCACTAGCAGAGCCATCTATGTGCACACACACACACACACACACACACACACACACACACACACACACACACACACACACACACACACACACACACACACACACACACACACAAATTAAGATAAATTAAAGATGGGCACTGCATTTTCCCAGCAGCATTGGGTTAAAATTCTCAGATGTGATTGTTCTAAAAAGATGGTTCACATTATTACATGTCACCTTGATGGAAACCTGAATTTTGAGTGGTTTCATGTATATTATGCTACTTTGCTTTTCATATGCTTTCTTTTTCTGATATTTAAAATATTGAAGTGTATAGGGTATCTACCAGCATTTCCCCTATATTGTTTAATATAAATTTGTAAATCTTTTAAGTGTTTTTGGAACTTTATCTCTCAACATACAAGGGGACTTCAAAAAGTTGGTTGGGGGTTGGGTTGAGTCCATAACTAAAAATTGTATGGAAGGATTTTGATTTCAGTGCACTTGAACATTCTTTTATCAATATGTTATAATGTATTCAAAACATGAACTCTTAAATGCAGGAAATAACACATTGCCACCAATTGAAAGTCATGTGGTTTGAACCATGTCAGAACAGCTCTTTTTACATCTTCAACTGATGGAAAATTGGTACCTTTCAATTTTTTTAAGGTTTGGAAACAAAGTCGGATGAGGTTATATCTGGGCTGTAAGGTAGGTGTCGAACAATTTCCCATCGAAATGCATTCATAATAAGCAGATGTTAATTGCTTGCTCTCGAGGAAGTCAACCAGCAAAATCCCCTCTGCATCCTGGAATACAGTGACCATGACCTTTCCTCTTGAATGCTCACATTTTGCTTTGACTGGTCCACTTCCACCCCTGGGCAGCCACTGCTTTGATTGAAATTTGTCCTCTGGATTGTACTGGTAGAGCCTTGCTTCATCTCCTGTCACAATTCTTTGCAGAAAAGCTTCTGCAAAGATCTACCTTTGGTTGCTGCTGATCTGGGTGCAATAGCCTAGGGACCCATCAAGTAGAAAGCTTGTTTTGCCCCAAACTCTCCACCAGAATTGTGTGTGCAGAATCAAGAGAGATGAGTGTCTGCTACTGATTCATTGGTTTTGTCTATCCTTTTCAATAATATTACGAACAGCATCAGTATTTTCCTCAAACTGACGTCAAGGATTCAAGTTTGAGCACATTATAACATGTTGGTACAAGAATGTTCAGTTGTATTGAAATCAAAATCCTTCCATATTATTTTTAGTTAAGGACTTTTTCTAAAAATATTGAAGCCCCCTCGTATAAAGATTTGGCCAGAAGAGTACGATTGATGGCTAGAGGATGGGATTAGATTAAGTGTGATTTGTTTTCCCAAGTTGTTATTTTATAGCTAGTATTGAAAAATATAGATGTATACTAAGCTTGACCTTATTTTAACAGACATCAAGCAGTGTAATCTGTGAAGAGGCCGATGACACATGGTCCAGCTGCAACAGTGATGCTGACAAAGGTGAAGTTAACACCACCTCCACACCAATGGCACCAAAACTTCGCACAAAGCGACGTTTAGCAGCACAATTTGCAGCAAATTGATTAAGGAATTTTCCAATAAAGTACAGCATTGTGTTCATCACAGTAGCCTAGTTCCATAAGTACTGGTTTAGGTGTGATTTTGTGCAATAATTTTGAGGTTTTGTAAAGTATTAATGTCCGTCCATAGACCATGTTCAGTATCAATTCCTATGACATCTCAGTTATGTGAACTGATGCATTTCTTATTTAACTTGTTGGTTAATTTTTCTTTGTATTGTTGAATTTTTTTCTAGATATATCTAGATTTAAAGCATTCTATAATTTAAATGAAGAGAAATTTTAAAATCTCTTGGCTATTTACCACGTTGATTATGGTGCAACTTTACATAAAATTATTTAATCATTCCAAGAATGGGCGGTTATTATCATAAACATAGTTGTTGTCAAAGATAGACCAGGAAGGAAGGGGATTTAATATTACACAATTTGTTTTCACTGTTCATCAGTATATCAAGATCTCTTAAAAGTGCAAATGTTTACCTATTTAGATTTAGCAAATGTCAATTTGCAGTCTCCGCTAATGTAAACCTATAAACAAAAGAAAAAAACATAGTACAAATGGTTGGACAAAGATATGTTAGTTTCTTGTTCTAAATGTACAAAGACAGAAGATGAACTTAACAAATGCTGTTGTTTATTGGGCATTTTGAAGGCAGCATTGTATTATGAATTAGTACAGGAAGTATACTTCAGAAATGTTTCTGTGATCTATTAAAGATTGTTGTGTTTGAAGCTTGTTGGTCATTTTTTTCTAGTTTTGAGAATTGAAGATTCCCATAGAAGGTTAACAACTAATTTTGGACTGGGCGAAAAATGGAAGGGAAGTTAAGCCGAGGCAGTTTCGTTTTTCCTCAAAGCTGGGGTGTATTGTGATGTAGAATAATTTAATTCTATTGAAGAAAGTTTAGAAGCACTTATGAAGTAACTTCCTTAATGTTCTTGTTTCTTTGATACAACTTTTTATATATTTGAAAAGTAATGCAAGTTGTTGATCAACAAGCTTCCATCTGTTTTGTTCCTAAGTAGGAGTAAAATGCCTCATTTTTTTATGACATTTCGTTAATCTTGTATGGTTATTCTTATGAATACAACTACAAATGCCATTTTACTTGTCTTGACATAGCCTGACATGCTAGTTTTGGGTTACCGGTACAATATTTCTGCTGTATTATAGCATTATAGTATATAGCATTCAAGAGTTTGAGAATGCAAGATTGCATATTTCTGTGCTGAAAGTGTTATGATTAGCTTAATCACAACATCTAGTCTGTTATTTATTTTGATATTTTAGTCTGATAGCAGACTGTACAAAAATGCATCAGCAGCTGTTATTAGCCAACAAGTTTGTCAGGGTTTTGTCAAGCTTTTGTCAGTGTTGGTAATGGGGTTCTCAGTGTTACACTGAAACATTCCTTGTTGTGGAAGTTGAAATAAATGTTTATTATAAAGGAATCTTTTTACTATTACACTTGTTTAAAAACGTGTAAAGGGCAAACTACAAAGTCCTGAGGACAGTATTGTGAACAGATGTGAAGAGCTTTATTTTTCTTTCCCTCATTGTTTGCTGTCAAATCTGTTCATTCCAATTCCTCCATCCAGGTTACTCAACTTTCAGAATACACCCCTTCCTCTCCCACTATCCTTAACTCCTCCTATTAATACCCTTTCTCCTTATTTTCCTCCTCCCCATAGTACTACCTCACTCCACACCACCCCATCATCCTCCTACTGCTTCCATCTTTGCAAACCTTTTTGATTACTCTTTTTGGCTTAGCCAAGTAAGATTGATTCTTTGATTCCCCCTACAGCCCCTTACTCTGACACTATCCTCTTCTAACAATGTCTCCAAAAACAAATGGATAGTTTCATTTTGCAGTCGTTCCAATCATTCATACCTTGTCACGATTACATCGAAGTCCCAAGCTTGTGCATTATATCCCCTGACTGACCTCACTGGCAAACCTGTTCCTGCCCAACCTCACTCCTCCCTTAATACTTATACGAGAACTGTTTCCGTCTCCCTGACTGATTGTCCTGTGTAAGACGAGGACTGGTCAGACTGTGAAAAAGACTTGCTTGCCTACTTCGTCATCTATGAGTCGGTGACAGTGCAGTGCTAAACTATTCCTTCCAGAGTTGAAGTTGATTTTGTTGGTGTGTTGCCCTATCCAACCATATTGACCCCTTCCCCATCAATGTCAGAAATGTTGCCATTTTGGCCACCTAACTAAATACTGCCCTCTGTGCCCAACCTGGTCATGACCATTCAAATTGCTCTGCTCATTCATGCACATGTACTATTTGTGGTGTACTTTAAGACCTTCCTTTATACCTTGTGGGAAATATCCCTGGTCAAGTCTTCTCACTAATAAATTATATACCGTGAAACTGTCGCTCTCCTCTTGGTCAGCTCCATTTCATCAGAACAAACACTGGGAGACGGCTCTTGTCAGTTACGTATGGGCCACACCAGCTTTACACATTCCTATCTCGTGTCACATTCCAATCTGCCCCTCCATTCCCAATGTCATTCTGTTGTCTTGTCCTTAACTAAAGCCTGTACCTCTGCTTTCCCTCACCTACCCCTCCCAATCCCTTGCCTGTTGCTTGGAGACAGGGACTGGGACCCAATGTTGGGGATCTCCCTTGCCTGGGCCTCAGCCCTCGACTCAACATCTATTTCCAACATAATCTAGGCATACCATGGCCAATAATGAAGATTTTATACCCTTGTTAGGGGCAATGAGACAGGCAGGCTTCATCAAATAGCCCCGCCAGGTCGAACTCTCCTGGTTCCCTGACTCCAGGCTCTCCTTTGACCACGATTCTGATCACTG
This sequence comes from Penaeus monodon, assembly GCF_015228065.2. Lineage (NCBI taxonomy): Eukaryota > Metazoa > Arthropoda > Malacostraca > Decapoda > Penaeidae > Penaeus > Penaeus monodon. The sequence continues at coordinate 15,783,920 of NC_051391.1, read as the reverse complement.
CAGCTACAACCCCCTCCTCAATGCCTACTAGTACATAATCCATCCAAATCAACATTCAACCTCAAGGAGACACTCCTACTCTCCCAACATTATCCAAGTTATCCCCTCTACCCCTACAACCCTCTTCAGCAACCTCCTTTATTTACTACTTAGAGCTCTATTGTCCACCACTCCATTATACTACCTCTCTCAACATTACTCCCTCTTCCACACATCCATGGCCTTCTACTACCTCCATCTCTACAAATATCTTAAATACTCTATTTAGCCTACCCAAATGGGACTTGATTTTTCATGATCCCCCCCCACAGCTCATTACTCTGTCAACACTTGTCTCTTCCAGCAATGTCTCAATTATCATCCCTAATTGATCTCTCTAGCAACCCTATTACCGTAAAACCTCATCCAACCCTCAATACTTGTACCGGAACTGCCTCCATCTCCCAACAAACTGCCCTATCTAAAGTAAAAATTGGTCAGATTGTGGAGAAGAATTGCTTGCCTGCCTCACTGACTATGATGTGACATCAGTACAGTGCTACTCCATTCCTCCTAGAGGTCATTGTAAGAACTCCACCAACATGTCCAGCTCAGTCATGACTGAACAAACTGCTCTGCACAGTCATGCATATGTGCCAACTATGGCAGCCCCCATAATGTATTTTATAGGTGCTGCCCCACCTACAAGTTTGAGTCTGAGGTGGCAACTCTCAGATTCAGACTTGGCCTTGCTCTGCGTGAAGCCAGGCAGGAAGCACGTCGACGATGTTTTTCTCTTACTCCTACTTGCTTGCTCTGACCCTCCCCCTCCTTTCCAAGATGTTCCTACACTCACCCCTATACCTATCCCTCCTACATCTTGCTTCCCCACTTCTACCTCCTACCTTCCCTAGTCAAATTCTTTTGCCATTTTAAATCCAGACACTCCAATCTTTACTGCAGCTCCAACACCTTCCCCTCTCCCTGTTCCATCCCTTCTCCTACCACACACTCATCTCCACCTACCTTTGCCTCTACTCCTCAGACACCAGTCTCCTCTCCCCCCCCCCCCATAAGAAAACCTCTACTCAACTCCACTACAGAAACAACTCCACTACAGAAACTCTTGAAGATATTCAAAACTATCTACTTGAGTCCCTAATGGACATTGAAATCCCTCATCCACCTTCCAATTCCACAACTCCCGCTCCCTCCACACTCAAAGTGACTGCCGATATCCATCCTCCTCCTACTCTTATTACCCCTACAACCCTTCCTCCTACTCCCTCTCAACACACCCCATCTCCCCCAGCTCCAGATCCACCTACATTAACCTTTGCTCCATCCCCACTCTCCCTTCCACTCCCTCCTGGATACATACGTGAATCCCTTATGTCACAACTATGCCCTTCCCCATTTCCTTCACCTCCTGATACTTCATCACCTTCCCCCTCTCGTTCACCTAGCTCCTTCCCCTTCAAATTCTCCAACACGTACTGTACCCGTCATCACTTGTAGATCATATAAGCAATAGCTCTCCTACACTGGAATATTTGTTTCCGTTCTCACAGACCTGACCTTTGTCATATCCTTTCTTATAACTCTTCAATTATCTGCCTCTAAGAGACTTTTCTTACACATCCTCCTATACCAATTCGCAATTACCATTTTGTTTCTTCTTCACACTCTCTTTGTCTTGTCTATATCTATCTATCAGAAAACACCCTATGTTATACCTCCCTTTCAAACCACTGTCCTTTGCACAGTTATTTGCATCATTCTTCATAGCAGTTATTTCAGTCTAATTCTCCCCTTCCCACCCCATTGACTTTTTTGCTGTTGAAACTGATTTCCCAATTCCAGCTCAAAATTACCTCTTCCACATTATCATCCTTTCCTCTGGTCGAGGGCTTCCCACAAGGCAGTGTGCTCAGCATCATCTTATTCCTTCTTTCTGTTCATGACATTGTATCAGTTCTACCACCAGGGGCCCGGTCATCACTATATGTTGATGATTAAACCATCTTTGCCACTGGCACCTCCATACCAATTCTCTCTCATTGTTTCAGTCTTCAATATCATTAGCATCCCTCTGGGCCACTAACCATGACTCACTTTTCTACCTCCAAATCATCATCCACCCTTTTCTCTTGTGCACGTGTAGGTCTCCAACCTCCACCTTTCATATATGGCGTTCCACTCCAATACCGTTCTTCTGGCAATTTCCTTGTGGTTATTTTTTACTCCAAATTGACCTGGCAAGACCATATCTTTTATATTAAAGAAAAAGCTCGCCACCGCCTCCGAATCTTACCTATATCCATGGGCTCAAATCGCAAACTCTCCTCCATCTTCATGATACCTTGACCCTCTCCACTCTTGATTATGGATGCCATAGCTACTCCTCTGCTTCAACCTCCCTTCTTGCTCATCTTGATACAATCCACCACTGTGGTCTTCACTTAGTGTACAGGCTCTCAACTGGAGAGGAGCAGAAGGCGCCTAGGGCTGAGTCAGGCACGCCATCTCTCTCTCCGATGCTATGCTTGATTCCACCAACTGTCCCTCACCACTCTAACTATCCCACAATACCTACTTCCTACCTTTGCTTCTCCATGTTTACTTGTTCCTTTTTCCATTTGCATGAATACCCTCCTCTCCCATTCTCCAACCTCTTCCGTTTTCTGTCCATTCCATTCCTCCAATGCTTATACCTTACCCCCTTATTGGTCCCTCCGTTTTCCCTGACCCACCAAAATCAGATATCCCCCCTTATGTCCTTCTCACCCATTTTCTGGACTATGTCTCCATTTATTCCTCCAGTATCCATGTTTACACTGAGGGCTCCAAAACCACTTCAGGTGCTGGTTTCACAGTAACCTTCCCAAATACCCCATCCCTTCTGAATCCAGTATCCTTACTACATTCATGCCTCACCTCATTCCTCCTTTAATACTTGTACCTGAAGTGTCTCCATCTCCCCAGCAGTGTTCTGTCTACAAGTATTGGTCAGACTGTGAGGTATCTTACTCACCTGCCTTGTTGACTGTGGTGCAGTATCAGTACAGTACTACACCATTCCCCCTAAATCCTCCACCAATATTGCCTCCTCCTTGATGTTTATATTTATGGAGAGTCCCTCCCTGTCCGATCATATCAACCCCTCCCCACTAATGTCAGAATAGTTGGCATCAAGGATACCCTGCCAAACACTGCCGTTCCACACCTCGAATCCTCTTGTGCCCAACTTGGTCATGATCGATCAAATTGTTCTGCACAATCACACATGCCAATTGTGGTGGCTCCCATAACATATATTATAGGGGCTGATATACGTACGAGTTCGAGTCTGAGATTGGAATTCACAGATTCAAATTTAGTCTCACTTTATGTGAGACCAGACAGGAAGCATGCAGATGAGTTTTCCCCTACTCCAGTACTGTCCCTTGCTCTGACCCTTCCCATTGCTCCCAGAATGTTTCTACATCCTCCCACTCGTATCTCTTCCTCATCCCACTTCTACCCCCTCCTTCTCCCTCTCCCAGTCAAATCCTTTTGCTATTCTGAATCCAGCCACCCCAATCTCTACCACTATTCTAAATCCAGACATTCCAGTCTCCAATGCTCTGGTGCTTACCCATCCTCCTCACTCGACTAATTGCATAAGACAAACTAAACGTACACCCAAATATCCCATCCTCTCTTAATTCAGCCTCTTCCTCAGCCCCTCAAATGTCTGTCCCCTCTTCTCCCCTTCATAAGAAACCCTTGGTTTCTCAGATCCTCCCAACCAACTCCACTTAAGAAATTCAAAACCATCTAATCATGACCCAAGATAACATGCCTATTACACCTCATCCATCTCCCAATCTCTTTGCTCCCATTCCCTCTCCACTCAAAGTCACTGCTGACATCCATTCTTCCTCCTATTTATCTTACCCAACATTCCTTCCTCCCACCCTCCACCAATGCAATGCCTGTGTTGCTGTGGGGCGGGGGGAGATGGAGACATAGGACAAATACCAGGGGGTCACCCCTACCTTGGGCTTCAGGCCTTGAGTCGATAAATTCTGTAGTCTTCTCTTCCTCTCTCCTTTTCCTTCTTGTCTCCATCTTCTACAATCTATTTCCAGAGGAGGAGAGCCGTGTTGAAGGAATGAAAGGCTGACTTTATGCCTGTCATGAATGGCCTAGGGGAGCCATGGGCACAGTATTCCCCCTTTTAATTGTCTAGCCCTTACCCCTCAAGGGGACCCTGAGGGGTAAGACTTACCATGGCCAGTGATGAAGACTTTGTACCCCAATTGGTGGTAATGAGGCTTTGCCCTTCTCCTTGGACCATGATGCTGAACACAACTACTGTCACCTCAGTCCAGCACACATGATCCACCCAGATCATTACTCAACCCCCAGGAAACATTCCTCCTCCCCAACATCCTCTACTTAATCTACTACTCCCTCCTTCCTTGTTACTACTTGTACAGTCTTATTATCCATTATTCCGCAGTACTACTTCACTCAACATCACTCCCTCTTCTACAAACCCTCACCTCTACAATTTTTAAGTTCTCTGTTTAGCCGAAATGAATACAGTTTCGGTACTAGTATAAAGGGAAGGGCGAGGCTAGGAAGGGATAGATTTGCCAGTGAGGTCAGTGATCGAGCTTGAGTGAACGATGGGACCGGCTGCGGAAGGAATCTCTGTCTGCTTGTTTTTGGAGACATTGATGGAAGAGAAGGGTATTGTAACAGGAAGGGGCTGTAGGGGGAATCACAAAAAATTGACCCCACTTAGCAAGTTATTACTTCTACCTCTGCAAACCATTTGAGTAGAGGATGGGATGAAGAGGGAGTGTTGTGGAGAGAGGTATTACTGGGGGGAGGATAATAAGGCTGAAGAATGGTGATAAGGGTTTAGAAAATGAAAATTGCAGGAAGAGGAGATAAAGTGGATTATGCTGGGAGAGAGGAAGGGATATATTCTGGAGATTGAATAATGACCTGGATGGATGATTCAGAATGGATCAATTTATCAGCAAGCATCGAGGAGGGGGTAACAGTAGCATTTAGTAGGAACCGTGATCAGAGTCAGGAGTCGGGAAACGAAAGATGTTAAATTTGACTTGGAATGGTCTGAGCTGACAGCAGGTATCAAGGAGGAGGTAGTAGTAGCAGCAGTATTCGGAGTTGTGATCAAAGGAGAGCCGTGGGTCAGGGAGCTGGAAAAAGTTGATATAGGGTATGGGCTATACAAATAAACAGGAATACAGTGCCCATGGATCCCCGAGGCTGTTCAGGACTCACCCAAAGCCAGTCTTTTATTCTTACAACACAGCTCTCACATCTTAAGGAGTGGACAGGAGAAGAAAGAAAAAAGGGTGAGAAGAGAAGGAAAAAATGGAGAGAAAAGAAAAAATGGGGAGAAGAGAAAAAAAAGGGAGAAGGAAAAATAGGAGAGAAGAGAAGGAAAAAAGGGGGGAAAAGAAGAAAGGGAGTGAAGGAAAAAGGGGGTTAAGAAAATACATTGCAAAATTGATTGAGCCGTGGACTGAGGAAGAAGGTAGGGGAGATCCCCAACATTGCCCCCCCCCCCCCCCCCGGACAATAACGGGCATTGGGGAAATGGGGACTACAATTTTAAAATCTGGCTATCCTCATGATGTACAAAGTATAATGATTGAGGGTTTCATAAAACATTTCTTTCAGACCAGATATATGTGGGAATCTTCTCATGTAACTGTTGCCAAATTCTAATATTCAGATATTCTAATATTCTTTGGGCAGGTTTACTATATCTGTAGTCATATTTTCACCTGCACTGCCTTGAGCACCATATTGATGTATTCAATCATTTTATCAAATGTATATTTTTTGAGCTCTTCCACATTTTACAGGCACAAAATGTATATTCTATATTTCATGGTCTGAAATTAATTTCAAATGACTGAATTACATACTGTGGATTTTTTTTTTTTTTTTTTTTTTTTTTTTTTTCAGGAAGCTAGACTCAGAAGTGATAAAGCAAGATTTCCATTAGGAATCTGAATTAGAGTCAGTGTTCATTTACAAACTTCAGTAAAGTTTTTGTGAATGTCAGTGATGTACTTTGGCTTTAGTAGTGGTTCTCATTGGACACTTAAGTCACATATTCTGAAATAAGGAAGAATAACATACAGTTTCTCTTCATGTCACATTTATTCTACACACTGTACCACAGGGCTAATTGATGTCATTGTCTGTGCTCTCATGCTCTCATGATCAGGCTTCAAATAATTGATATACATATTAATAAATTTTCTGAGTTTGAGAGTACAAACATACCACAACCCTGAGTATAAGGAACACACGCCTTCTCACACCATGGTCCAGCAAAATAAATTAATATTAATTAACATTAGTTTCACTTGTATGCATGGCAGTGGGTACACTGTTGGCTTCCAAACCTTGGCAGTGATGGACCTACAATGAGCCTCTATTAGTAATCATTGTAAGAGATCATTAACATCACAAGCAACATCAGCGCACCATGGCAGATTTCCATATGAACATTATCAACACTTCCCAGGCAGGCAGCTTAACTCAATTTTTTTCCTTTTCTGTTAAGCACATTTTACATTTTTCAATTAATGAGAACTATGAAAATGAGTTGGAATAAAACTCAAATGCATGGTTTATCTCATATCTCCAAGGCACCTCATGGGCACCTTTGCAATGGAATGTTTTTTCCTTGCACACCACAAGCACCATGAGATGAGTAAAATTATCAGAAACTTGCATCACAAAAGAGCTGTTTCATTTGCAATAATAGGCAGAATATGTAGCTGGCACACTTGTTAACGACAGATATCCTTAGTGTTAATATTAATCCATAACCTGACTGTTACTGGCAGTGCTAGTTTCAAGTATCACTATATTAACAAAGGTATCTGGAACAGACACTCAAGACATAACTAAAATTAAACATTCAAACAAACCATCTAATGTTTGAGATCTCCAGTTTTAGGGATACATATATACTGGGATGAATTTTGAACAACCGGTACATGGAAATGGTCAGTATTCTGTATTCTTTTGTTGTTTCTTGTTTTATGGATTATATGTGATGAATAACTTGTACACAGTTACCATTAACTTCAGCTCCTGGGCGCTGACGTGCTGAGATAAGGGGCTTTGAAAAATGTATAAACAGCAATGTAATATAAAATTCTGAGTACAGGTGCAACTTGTCCCTAGCACCGATGGCCTCCTGCTTGAGGTTTGTAGTCATCTTTACTTTTACTTGGCAATGATACCTGCTTTGGAGACAGATGACCTGTACTTAGAAAACACTTACATACATTTTTCAATGACACCCAAAATTCATGTGTATTAAACTTGCTCCAGCCCTACAATACAAGTAGGGACCCAAATGAACATAAGAAGCTGTGATATGTTCCCTACTGCAGAGGAAAGGCACTGGATATGCTGTGGCCAGGGTTATGAGTGTATCAACAACTATGGGGGGAGGGGAGGTATTGAGACAGTATCCCATAACAAAGTCTGAAAGTTTCTGTCATGGGATCTAGGAATGAGTCATGGAAAATATTTTATAACTGGTAGCAATATGGCAACAATTTTGCTATATTTCAACAATTCAACTAATGGCAGCCAAGAATGATAGGTAATATGGACTGTTCCTTTGATTTTTTTTTTTTTTTTTTTTTTGTTCTTTTTTTGTTTTACTACAAAACAATTATTTATTCACCTACAGTCTTTAAATGTATCTAATGGAAATCTAAATAAAGTCACATACAAATGTACATAAATGTGCCAAAGGATCAACCTTCATTAACTATCAGTGACTGTACAATTCATGAATTACATGTCTTTTTCTGAGTTGCCCAATTGGTATAATTCTAAATACTTTCTGTACTGCTGCCACTATAAATTACTATGTGTATCAATATCATTAATGTGTATAAAGTTAGCTATTGTGTAACAAACCCCCGGCCTTTCAGGGATTACACAGCCACATAGATAATAATGAGAATCAAACTAAATTGAGCACAAAAAGATTTTTCAATACACAGTACTTGAGCGAACTGAACATAAAAGGGAATAAATAATTATTGATTCTTTAAATTACAAAAAAATGAGGATATTCTGAACTTAACCAGTACTAGCATGGTTGTTACACAATTAACACAACAGTGAACATGATATATATCCACCCTTTTTAACAGTGATGTTCGGATATCATTAAACCATTATGGGGCACCCCTAAATTAAGTACATCAGGAGCTGTGCCCTGTAACTTACACAGAAAAAAATGTAATAAATAAATAAAAAGTAAATAGTATTTGAACATTAGTCATTACAATTAGTACTGCCTAAAAATACAACCTCATCATATTAATGGCATCATCTACCACAAGCAGAACATGTTCAAATTGGCCCATGTTGTGACAGCCCAAACACCACATCCACTGTCTGACCAATGCTAACTGTTTATTATTACAGCTCCCTTAGTATATCTAGCTTAGAACATCTCTCATACTAAGTCTGTCTTGGCACGTCTTGTCTTTCTACATATGCGATAGTACTTGTTTTCTAAACCTATCTCATGACGTCTGTCTCACACATCTGTCTTGGCAACTTATTACATCTGTTTTCTTGTATCCCATTACTGCTATATTTCATCAAAATGAAGAATATACTGTACACTATTCTTTCTGATCTGCCTTGCTTCCCATTGTGCTATGGACACTGAGGGTGAGTATATAATATAAAAAAGTACAAAAAATCAACATAACAGCAGTAGTGTCAATGGTAGACACATGACATTGACAGAAGATAAGTTACATTGTACTGAAGGCAACAGTCAAGAAATACATAAATAAATACAAGAATAACCTAATCCTAACAGGCTAACAGGTTAGGATAAAACATATGAAACAAACTTGAAAATGGATGTATATTTTGCATATGGCATAGGCTGTAGCCATCCCCAGGGTACTAAAACAAACGATGAACATGCCAACGTATGGGAATACTGCAGGTGTACCTGGTGGGTCCAGGGGGATCCTACACTCTCACACACTCATTGCACACAACAAAACTGGTTGAAAAAATTGATGCAATTTTTTCATCTAAATGCATAATTTTTTTTTTTCTTTTTGTGCAAAATGGTTAGGCTGCTGATACAGCAGAAAATGTGCCAACTGGATATATGCCATAATGTTGTACAATTGATAATCATCCAAGAGGTGCAATGGCAAACATATTTGATTCTTGTAACCAGTTATGTAGAAAGTTTAACATATTTGTTTGCATTCCAGACAATTAAGGCAATTCCTTTATCTTAACCAGAATCAATCTTTTATGAAAACAGGTATATTAATATCAGCACAGGCGTGCAATTGTGAGCCTGGCAGAGGTGCAGGACCCATGGGGAGGGGGAGGGGGCGGGCAGAGGGGATGGTGTGTAGGGTTGCAGGTCATTAACTTTAAAACTTAAACAGGCACCAATAACAACCACAGTTTAATAGGAAGTAAAATTTTGATTCTTAGGAAGAGCTCATCTATTCTAATATTCATTGGAACTAGCATTCAAGTGGCTTGTTTGATTCAGTAGGTAAAAAATGCCCAAGTTTTGTCCAAAAAACTATTTAGAACAGCTGAGGTAATACATATCACATAAGGAACCTGAGACAGCAGATCCATAACTACCACGACTGTTTGTCGCATTAACACCAACATGCTGCATTTTTCTTTCCCCCTAAACAACAGTTGAGATCCTTACCTTTTTCTGGCTATCAGATAGAGCTCTTCCCAAAAAGGAGGGAGAAAAAAAAATTAAGTAAAAAAATAAATAAATAAAATGAAATAAAAACTGCCTATCATATAACAAGGTAGCAATCCTACACACCCCACAGTGACTAGTACAACGGAGCAGCTCAGCATTATGCTGAGCTAACCAGGTTTCTAATGGTCCAGTAGAAGATAATTTAGGCCAAAGATGGTATTCATAATTTTTACATATTAAAATCAATTACTATAAGCAAGGCAATGTTTTCAAAATCATTACAGCATGGGCTAAAAAATCAATAATCTTATAAATGAATTATTAATGAAAATCAAATAGCAGCAACAATCCAATCCATTTAAAAATCAATTCACAAAAAATATTCCCAACTCAGGCCTGCAATTTTCTTCCACCAAACTCAATGTTGGGGTCAGGGTTCACAGTCCCTGCATCCTACAAGAGATCACATTGAGCATAACTGCTGTGTATCTGTTGGTGAGGCGGGGTATGTAATGTGGGTATGGGTGGGCAAACTTTTTAAAATATGGCACCAATGTTGGGCTACGACAATATGGGAGGCTAAAAATGTTCATAGAAATATCAAATTACCTTCTGCGAAGTAAATGACAGAATGATCAAGCACAGAAACTATAAAAGAAATTCTAAAGATAACAGAAAGTGATTAACAAATAAAACAATGAAAATACATAATATTAACACATTACATGTTAGGGTTTTAAAAAGATGCAATACAAAAAAGATCATAAAAACTTTAGCTGTAATTACCAGAAAGTGGTAATATCCTTCTTTCAGGTATTCCATAAGAAAACAACCCTATGAAGACAGCATACAGGAAACATCAGCAGAAGAATAAAACATTAAGATAATATAAAATACAATAAAATAATAATTAATCTTATCTTACTGGGCAGTGTTGGCATACGTGGAACCATCTGCAGCCAGACCCCCACTTTTGTCCAAACTTTGAAGGACTCAAAAAAAAAAAAAAAAACATACATCAACAACATTTATCTTAAATTAATACATAGTAAAAAATA
>NC_051391.1:15763099-15765599 GCF_015228065.2 Penaeus monodon | reverse complement strand
GAAAAGGAGAGGAGAGAGGGGGAGAGAGAGAAGAGAGGGGAGAGAGAGGAGAAGAGAGAGGGAGAGGAGAGAGAGAAGAGAGAGAGAGGAGACGAGAGGAGAGGGGAGAGAGAGAGAGAGAGGAGAGAGAGGAGAGAGAGAGAGAGAGGGGAGAGCGAGAGGGGGAAAAGAGAGAGAGAGAGGAGAGGAGAGAGAGAGGAGGGGAGAGAGGGGGAGGGGAGAAAAAGAAGAGGAGAGAGAGGAGAGAGAGAAAGAGAGAGAGAGGGAGAGAGGGGGAGAGGGGAGAGGGGGAAAGAGAGGGGGGAGAGGAGAAGAGAGAGAGAAGGGGAGAACGGGGAGAGAGAGAGAAAGAGAGAGAGAGAGAGAGAGAGAAGAGAGAGAAAAGAGAAAAGAGGAAGAGGAGAGAGAGAGAGAAGAGAGAGAGAGGGGAGGAGAGAGATGAGAGAGAGAGAGAGAGAGAAACGAAAGAGAGAGAGAGAGAGAAGAGAGAGAAAAGAGAAAAAAAGAGGAAGAAAAAGAAAAAGAACAAGAATGAAAGAAAAATAAAAATAAAAGAGAAGAAATGGAGTATCAAGACGAAGAAAGACAGAAAGAAGAAAGAAAGAAGAGAGAGAGAGAGGGGAGAAGAGGGGAGAGAGAGAAAAGGAGAGAAGAGAGAGAGAGAGAGAGGGGAGAGAGAGAGGGGAGGAGAGAGAGGAAAGAGAGAGAGGGGGGGGCGATGGAGGGGGTTATCAATGTTCTTTATAACTTTTTTTTTTTTTTATAACTTGTCCATCAAGGGAAAAACCTTCATTCCAGATTACTAAAACACTGGACAAGCTGACGGTTGGATTTTTCCTTTCTTTCTTTCTTTTAGGCAAAAAATTTATTTCCAAAATACTTAATGATTTCTTTCATTTGCGACACAAAAGCAAACATTTGAATCCATAAAACTTCCAAAAAAGAGAACGTAGTCGCCTCAAGTGACTGTGACATCAAAAACCACAATGCCTGGAGACAAAAGACCAAGACAGAGCAGTTAGTCCCACTTTATTGATCAAATGTCATTTTTTCTTCTTTTTCTTATTCCCATACTTGATCTCATTATCATTACCATCATATTCCTTTTATCTTTTACATAAGGCTGTTAGCTTTATTAAATAGTATGGAGTTCAAAACTTATTCTGTATCACTTGACTGGGTGTAAACTGTTTAAGTAATATGCTTAGAAGTAGAAATTCTTCTCTTTTCTCTATTGTTTTTAATGACATTATATATTTTCCTTTTCTCTTCTTTATTCAATGGAAATATATGTCAATTATTTCCTTATTCTTCTATTGGATAAATTGCATTTTACGCTAAAGAGGCTTTCATCTTCCATGTTCCCATGCTTGTGACATTTCTCGTCATGGCAGTGTTAATAGCATATGCCACAACTAACACAGTAGCGTGTCATGAGCATAAAGAGGAGGAGGAGAGGGAGAGACAGATAGGAGGCAGGGAAGGAGGGAAATTGGGAGGGGAAGCAAGGGAAGGAGGGAAGGAAAAAAAAAAAAAAAAGGGGGAATGAAAGAGGGAGGTACGGTAGCAGAAAAGAGGAGAATGAGATGGACAGAGGAAGAGAGAGAGGTACGGTGGGGGAAGGAACATAACATTAGAGAAGGATAAAAGGGAGGGTGGTAGGGGAAAGGAGAAAGGGGGAAAATCAGGAATAGAGTAATGACTGACAGGGAAGGAAGAGATGACAGAAAAATAGAAAGCCAAAGAATCAGACAGAAGTCACCAGATGCTCTTTTTGCTTAAAAATAATAATATTAAAATAACTAAATTAATAAAACTACTACTGCATTACAAGAAATGCCATCAATCAGGATACGGTAAACAGATATCCCAACCCTTCGGCATGCTACTTTACTGAATAATTACTGCGATAAAGCGACTGTAATTATCTCGATTTGTCTTCCTCAATTACAAATGACATGACCTTACTATATATATATATATATAAAAATATTTTATTATATATTTATAAAATATATATATATATTATATATATATATATATTATAATATACATATACATATACATATACATATTTCATATACATATACATATACATAACATATCATATACATATAAAATACATATACATATACATATACATATATATATATATATATATATATATATATATATATATATATAAATATATATATTATATAAAATATTATAATATATATATATATAAAATTATATAATATATTATTATATAAATAAAATATTAAAATATATATATAATAATATAAAATTTTATATATATATATATAAATAAAAATTTTTTAATAATATAATTATAATATATATATAATAAAATTTATATATATTAAATATAAAATAAATATAAAAAAATATATATATTTTTTTATTAAAAAAATTATATTATATATATATATATATATATATAGATTACAGTAAACCTTTTTAAAAATTAAAAGATGTTAAAATTTGCAATCTTGTAACA
>NC_051391.1:15748099-15758099 GCF_015228065.2 Penaeus monodon | reverse complement strand
TAATAATAACTACGCCAAAACATCTAACAGCATAACTGTAATTCAGATATATACAATCAACCCATTTGCAAATACCGTGAGAGCAGTAATCTTGGGCAAAGCTGCTATATAGCAACAACTTCCACATGGTATTAATCTCCACGGCACCACCACTCCAGCACATGGCTCTGCCGTGGTTGCTCAATTCAGGCAGGTGTCATCAGGTAGTCTTGTGACGCCGCTTATACAATTGATTTGTTGCAGCAGCACAATATCTTAAATATTACGTAAAGTTTGGGTTTCCACTAGCCATCAGCAGCTCAGCGCCTCTTTTCCACGCTCTTATTGGCGAGTTTCTCTCTCACTCAAGTTACGTCATAATACATACACTCGCTGATTGGTTGCCGCGGCTCCGCCTACCAACGTCCTCTCCCTTGCGATTGGTATCCTCGGTAGCCAAGCAATGACGTCATCCGCGCATCATGTGACCTTGAGGAGGTGAGGACGCGCGCCGCAGTAGACACGACCCAGACACACTCAAGACGGCAGCGTGTGAGGCAAGACGTTCTGTGAAGCTCCTTCACACTACTCCCCCCTCTCCTTCCCTTCTCTTCTCTTCCTCTCCTGCCCCACCCCCTACTGTGACTGACGATACACTACCCCGGCCTTGTCATCAATATTCGTGGCGGTGGCAATAAGGTGGTAACTAACACGGCCAGGTATCATGGTGGTGCGTGCCGGACGGTCCCGGTCACTACCCTCTCTGTTGATGGGTACACTCACGTCTCTCTGGCTCCCTCCACCCCCCTCCCCTGACCCGCCCATCTCTCTTCGTACTCTCCCTCCTTTTCTTTCCAATGCCTACTTCCCTCTTTACCATTTACGCTTTCCTCTCCCCTCTGTTGCGTGATTACTTGGACATTTCCCTCTTCTCTCCATCCCTACTACCGCGCTTTTTCCGTCGGCCCCGCCCTTGTGCACTCCTACGGCTATCAACTCGCCTTCCATCTCTACATTCCTGCTAGCGCGCATTTCCTTCTCCTTCGTTTTCCTCCTCTTCCCCTTCCTTCCTCTCCCGTCCCGCCAACACCCATCCTCCTCACCACCGTCTCGTTCATCACCCTCTACTGCTCCATCGATCCACCTCTCCCGTCTCCAACCTTCCCCTCCCACTCTCCCCTCCTCTCTCGGACCCATCCTTTCGGGGAGTAGGAACTAGGGTGGAAGCGGTGGTGCTGGGATCCACACGACCCGGGCCGCGTCTACCAACGCCATTTCACTTACGCCGCTTGTAGTCACCACTAACCTGCACGCAACACCACTGGCTTTGTGTACTTACCAAGAAGTTCTAGCAGTTCTAGTACAGACGCAGCGGATTAAACTTAAGCGTCTGTTACTTTTTAAAACTTATTCCATCTCCAAATCTACGTCTACACTTTATGTCGAAGCTGAGTCTACTTATAAAACTATTTCAGACCTCTCCACTGGATCTCAATCTACTTCTAACACGGCAACCACATTTACCGCCCCTTGATCTGCCACAGCCACTTTCATAAGCATTAGATCTATTCCTACCACTTCAACCAGCTCTACAGCCGCCCCACTACAGCCATGTCAGTGTCTCTTGTCAAATAGAATAATAAAGAGGCGACGTCCGGCCTGCGACTGACCCCTCGCGCGAACACTGCTGACGGTGCTCGTGGCCCTTCGCTCTTCGGATCCTTGTAGCGACTGTAACAAGTCAGCTTCACACACCGGTGCAGCGGTTGACCTTTGCTGACACAAGAGGCTGACTATTAACGGAACGGGAAATCACCTTTAGACTCATCAAAGTAAGACTGGCTGGTTTCGTGCTATCAAGTTTTGTTCTGAGCTAGCCACTGACCTTGTGTTGATGCAAGAGGCTACTACTTGTTTGCCTTAGAGGGCGACCCTGTGCTGACACAAACAGTTAACCCTGCACGCTATGAACCTGGTAACATAAAAAAAAATGCCGAGTCACATGAAATACGAGCCTTGTTTTGACATGACCTCGTGTAAGATGAAGAGGTCAATATGTCCAATAATCTAGGAGTCTGACCTTACACTAATGGGGAAAGGTGTCGTCCACACAACGGGCTCTGCAGATGAAAGCATAGGCTGGCCTTCCAATGCACACGCGGGTGATCCTTCACTAACCTTTGTTGACACTGAGACTTACCCGTGCCGATATGAAGGCTAAATGGGAAACGGAAAACCTCGAATCTTGTACTGCCATTTTCACCACCAACTACAGCCAACATCTATACGAACCACGACCAAGCGCAGGTCCTCCTGCAGTATTTATCCCTCCGCTGCCGGCAACAGAAAAGGCAACTTGTCCACGCTGTGTTACGTAACCAACATACAATCCTACCCCGCAAAGTTTGGAAACTGAAATCCACAGTAAAACATTTTTTTTTTTTTTTTTGGGGGGGCAACCCCAACTCCTTTTAAAACAACACCACACTTTCTCTCTTTTTTTCTGTTTCCCCTTTCCTCCCATCCATCCTTTTTCCTCGTTTCCCTCTCCACACCTTTCTTCCCTTCTTCCACTGCCCAGCACTCCGCGTCTTCTCTCTGCCCATCAGGGATTCTACTCCAGCAAGTCTTTCCTAGGCTTCCGTATCGCATCTTACCTCCTGGGGTTAAATACTCTTTTATCTTTCTGCTTCACACACTATGCTCCGCTTTCTTATCTCTTCCCATTATATATCCCTATTACTCTTTTCTCTCCTCTTGTTTGAACAAATTGCTCTCCTGTTCCTTCCTTCCTTCCTTCTTTCTTCCTTCCCTCCTTCACGTATTAAATATTTTACTCCTTTTCTACCACAAACTATGTCTACTCTACTCCAGTTTAGTCCACCCTACATTCTATTGTTCTCTCTCTTTTATCTAATCTATTCTAATACCTCTTCCTCTTGCTTCTCTCTCTCTCTCTCTCTCTCTCTCTCTCTCTCTCTCTCTCTCTCTCTCTCTCTCTCTCTCTCTCTCTCTCTCTCTCTCTCTCTCTCTCTCTCTCTCTCAATAATTAATAAATGATACACAAACGCAGTAAGTAAACACTATGCGATAACATAAACCAGAGTAAAATGATTTTTATAAATGAATGTGTAATGAAAAAATCGTACAAAACGTGGCAAGACTGATTTGTTGTGGTAGTGGCTGGGGACGAGATGCGGCTCACACCAGCTGGGGACGACCACCTACGCGGTGTTGGTGCAGCTCACCATCCTCACTATCATCAGCGCAAAAAAAAATCAGGATGAACATGAAACAATTACGTCTATTGCCTTATTTGCTACTGCCAGTGCTTCTTCTCCGACTTTTCTTCCTGCTTCTCCTTCTCTTCCTCTTCCTCCTCCTCTTCCTCCTCCTCCTTCTCCTCCTCCTCTTCTTGACAGCTCATAACATCTGGGACCCTCAGCCACTCGAACTTGAAACCTCAAACTCGGAGGGGAAGACGGGGCTCTCACATATGCTTATGCGTTTAATGCCGAGTCTCGCAATCCCTTTTCAATGCCACTGCTACGACACAGCGGGAAAGCACACGAGAGAAAAAGAGAGGGGGAGAAACGGAGAAAGAAAGGAGGGAAGGAAAGGAAAGAGAGAGATAAGCAATATGGGGGAGAGGAGGAGGAGAACAAGAGCCCAAAAGCTCTCAAATGACACAAACACATTTCACTTTCTCAATTCTACTTCCCCCTCTCCTTCATCCGGGCCTTAAGCCAGTGCGAACCAGAGAGCCGCGCCCGTCCCTGAAGAAGTCTTCCTTCGGCCAAGGCTCCCTCCCAACGACGAAACACTAGCAAGGTACTTCTGCATAATGCTTCCAAGGTAGCGCTTTATACACGAAGATTCCTAGCGTGAACTTAAGGCCTTTAATGCGGTCTGTGATCTTAAATTCCTTATCCTGAATGTTAATAGATATATATGATGACCCAGCAGGAAGAAAAAATAAATGACTAAAACAAAAGCTTGAAACTCAATATCTCTCCGACATACTGCCATTACTGGAACATATTCGAGCCATTCCTTACCTTGCTAAAATGCAAACTACATCAAGCACCTTGAGAGATAAACCTCAGAGACATTTCCACCTATCCATGAGCGTAATGGTCCCTGACTCACACCTTCAATGTTTTGAACATGGAGAGTGGGTTTCCAGGCGCTCAAGAACACAAGAAACAACTGGACCAGAAATACATAAACATTTTCATAAAACTAAAACAGGATTTTTTCCAAAGTAATGGAATATAAAAAAAAAATAAAAATAAAAATCTGTTCTCTAACCACAAGTGCGTCAAGAATGAGAGTGAAGTCCAACCGTCATTAACTCTGAGAAAGCCTAAAGATGCGAATTTTCATTAGTATGACATATATGGGCCTACACAGAAAACAAGGGTCCTTCCTCGGGTATGCATAGGGAGGTTCACTAAGGTAATTCCTAAGAGATGGAAATCGAAAAGGAAACCGCCGAGGATTCCAATCGTCGTCCGGCCCGAGACACCCGCCCTCGAGGGGCTCGGAAGCCGCGGGCACAGCTGGTCGTGCCCCGCGAGGACGGAGGCGACACGTACCTGTATGTGTTCGAGCAGGGAGGTGGTCGGGTCCAGGACCTGGTTGCAGTCTCGCCAGCGGCACACGTCGGCGGCTTCCTTCTTCTCCGGGGGCGGGAACCTCACGGTGGGCGTGGGCGTGGGCGTGGAGGTTCCGGAACTGGGGGCGGAGCTTGGGGCTGGACTCGGGGCGGGGCTGGGGGCGGGGCTAGGAACAGAGGACCCAGCGCCAGAACTGGCCGAGCTGCTCCTACTCTTGCAGGTGGTATGGGCGGTGCCGTTGGTGTAGGCGGGCGGAGGGGAGGACTTAGCCGAGCAGCGAGCCGAGGTGGGCGAGAGGGGCGGCTGGTGGGCGGCCGCCGAGGGGGTGTGGGTAGCAGTGGTGGGCGGCGTTAGACCGGCATCACAGCTCAAAGTTAAGCCCTGAGTGGGGTGTGGGGTTCCCTGAGATACACGCTTGGCGGCGTTGGGGGGGTGGGGGCGGGGGTGGGGGGTCCGGGCGTCATTGAGGAGAGTGGGCGTGGTGGGCAGGACCATGGGCGGTTCAGTGTTGTTGTTGGTCTGGAGGTCTGCCTTACGCCTGTGATGCTCGCCGCTCACTCGCCGCACACCATTGACACGTTCCGGGCGAACAGCGCCGTTCAGGCGCTCACTTCTGACCGTGCCGTTCACGCGTTCACTTCTCACGGTGCCATTTATACGTTCACTTCGTATGGTGCCATTTAAACGTTCAGACTTCGCCGTCCCGTTCACGCGTTCGGGCTTCGCAGAGCCGTTCATGCGCTCGGGCTTTAGCGTACCGTTGATTCGTTCATTGAGTGTCCCGTTAAAACACTTGACACCGTTCTTACCTAACAAGTGGTCGACGTCATTGTGCAACGCGTCACCTGCGATCCCGTTGTGTTTATGGTTGTTGTGGGCGTGCGAGGTGCGGGTGTGGTGCCGCCCGCGCTTGTCCCCCGCGCCCGCCAGCCCGCCCAGCCGGTCGAGTAGGGCAGCCTCGCCTTCCACGCTCCCGTTCATGCATCCGTTCACGCGCCGCACGCCGTTCACGGGCAAGGGCGGGGGGGACGCCCGCGGCAGCTTGGCGCGCCTCTCACCACCCATGGTCGCGTCCTCGCCGGTCCGCTTCCGGATGTGCCCTACCTGCAGGCGGCGGCGACGGTGGGCCGCCACGTCCTCAGGGGTGTTGCGGCGCGTGACCCGCAGGGGCAGCGCGGAGGGCGTATCCGGAGGCCGGTCCTTGTGTGGCGTGTGGCCCGCTTGGCCCACCTGGCCGCCCGGGCCGATCCTGCCCATTAACTGGTCCCCGTCGTGACCGCCTTTCCGCCCCACCCGCACGCCCGAGCCATCATTGGGCGCCATGCACGTCAGCTGGCCCGCATGGCTGCCGTAGGAGTGCGGGGTCGGAGTGGGTTGGGCCCCCGGCGTGGGCGTGGGCGAGGGCGTGGGGTGGGCGGCGGGCGGGGGTGCTGGTCCCGTGCAGCAGTCGTCGAGATCCTCGGGGCGGGGCGGCGGCGAGCAAGTCAGGGAGGAACACGGGGACGACGCGCTCCACTCTCCTCCCACTCCACTGCAAAGAAACACAATCACGTCAAGGAAACTCAACCACAAATATGATCTACATCAAAACAAAGACAAATGTTACTATAATAAGCATAACAATAACCCCATCATGGCATCAAAATCAACAACAAGTAAGTCATGATATATTCATAACTTCTTGATAACCGAACAGCATCTGTGCTGGAGTCTGCCTACGACGCGACGCTCGAGTGTCCCGGGGAACAGCAAGGCAAGACAGGGAGCTTGCACAGGAATTTGTGGCACGATGCACCGCGGCCCTCTTACGGGAACGTCTTGCCCGCTAACTCCCTCACTGACGTTACTGTAAAACGTTTTCCAGGATATACACACCACGATGCAAGGGCTCGCGTACGGGCACCTCCGCTGTGTCCGCAGTAAAACTCATTCTACTCATTCTCCAAGTGAAATTGAATATACGAGAACTCTGCTTAAAACGGAAGCGTAGTGAAACAAGTTAGGGGAGATAATCCATTCTTTACTACATCCTGCCCGATAACAAGTTTTGTAACTGGGTTTTTCAATATGAAATAAGTTGGGCCTATCTTGACTGGTTCAACGAGAACAAAAGTTACTTAAGGATCCCTATACAGTATCCTGCATATTACATAAAACCATTCATTCACACGCACCCTAACAGAATAAAGCACACGTGAACCTACACTTGCTTGTTTGTTTGTTTGTAATATAAAGTACTGAACATCTTTGTGAACGAGCCTAAAGCAGATCGCTGATGAGTCACTTCATTCCCTGCTGTGATTATGCGTCTGTTGAATAGTTTATGGCGATTCGGGAAACAAATTATTCCGCAATACTAAGGGCTCTAATAGTGTGCAAGATCTGGAACTTGGCTGTCCACGCTTGAACGCACGCTTTCAGAGACGCGGCAAGACGGATCGCGGACAGACGGCAAGCCTACGCTGCGTATCACTCGCTGCTTGTATAAAAATAAGCGTTGGTAGAATGGGAAGCCGGCGAGTGCCCGTCGCTCGTCCCCCAAACCTTCCTGCACTCCACGTTCCTCGTCTCCTCACTCTTTCTTCTCCTCTCCCTAACCCTTTTGTCCTTTATTTCTTTTTCCACATTCCTCGTCATTTATATCTACTTCATTGTCTAATTCCGTTCTCTACCTCCTTATTCCTTTACTTCACAAAAATTCCGAAGAAGCTGTTTTTATCTACTCCCACCCTTCCTCTAACAAAAGAAAACAACAACTGCGGGTACATCAAAAACGTTGAAAAATCCTAAACACAACGTGCGCGGATGTCCCCTCGCTCGGTAAGTAGCTTAATTTAAGAGTTAGATAAAAGGGAAGAGGTAGACTGGATCAACAAGCAAAGACGCAAAAGACAACAAGCAGAGATAAGCCAGGACTGAACAAGCCGGGAAGGGTGGCAAGCGAGCGGCACGAGGAGAGGACTGGCAGAAGGGGGAAGGGCATCTTGATAGGTGGTGAGTACGTAAACATGGCATGCCCGGAGGGGGGAAATGTCGCATATGATCTTCAAGGCGATGCGAGTGAGAATGCGTCGACCTGCAACAGACGGCTCTTCTCAACAAGCGTATCATTATGGTACGATGTCCAGGCTCGGGGACCACGAGGCGTACAAGTGGGCTTCTGTCTACATAAACAGCACGGTTGCGACCTTACCAGTGCTGCAACACGCGAGGGAACTCCAGTGACAACTCTAGACATTTAGCGTTTATTCACCGGGACAACTGCACTCTACTAGGCAAAAACTTTTATACTAATCACTAAGATACAAAACCCTTTTCCTTCTTTTTACTTATAAAATAATGAGAGTATTGGGTTGACAAACTCGAGTACACATCTCACCCAATTCTCCCTCCTCATCGCAATCGAATCACTCTCACTTAACCATTCTCGTACCTCCTCCACTCACTCATCCACCAGCCCAACGTCCTTCCACGAATATACTGTTAAATTAAAACAGAATGTCTATTCCGGCAATCAGCAGACGGAATAAGAAACGAGAGGCAGAAAAAAAAGTGTTTGACGACTCAAAGGAACGCACTACCTCAGTCATGCACGATAAAAATGGGTTTACCACGAATGAATGACTGAATGGAGAATCACAGGAAAGCTACAGGTGGGGGAACTGGACTTTGTGGAGCTGGAGGAGGAAAGGATCGCACATGATCAGGCCCGGAAGGAGGTTCTGCCGAGATGTGGAACCGATCTCTGCCTTCCACCGAGGGCTTTCCTCTCCTTCGCCGGCTGATCTGTTGTTCAGCAAAAGACCTTTTGTTCACGGCAGATGACCTTTTTCGCTCACGGCTGGAAACTTTTGTTATCAAACAACAACCTTTTCATTCACTACATAATCTTTTGTTCATGCCGCACGTGTGCTTGTTCACCTTTCGTTCACCAAGCGACCTTTCATTCACTACACGACCTTTTGTCCTCCCCAGATAACCTTTCCTTCACGAGCAACGGCAGGCACGCCAAGTCAAGGTCAAGGAGCAGGAGGATGCCACCTTCTCATGCACGCCTGGGAACAAACGCGCCAGTGTCGGCCCTCTAATGCATGCCTCACCTCGCGTAACATGCACCGAACTCGCCCGAGAACAAGGCACCTGTTAAGCCCACAGAAACCTCCTCCTTTTAAGTGTCTAAGGAATTCTAAGCAACTCTTTCGTGGCAAAGAAAACACAAACTACAAACAGCAAACGTGGCAACAGCAAGCCGAAGCGAGAACACTTGGTAAGTAACATGCCGCATGGAATAGTAGGTACGATATCAGTGACCTACTTAGGCAAATGGGATAAGGGAGAGTGTGGGTGTTTGTGGGAGGGAAATGAGTGAGAGACTGTTGGTGGGTTGGTGACGAGCTGAGTTACTGGAGGAATATATAAATAAAAAGTGATATAGATAGAGGAATGAGAATAATTGAACATGTGACCGTAGTTACCCCTATATTCGTACACGAGCAAGAATATACTATTCTCTGCAATATCAGCTGCTGAATTCTATGCTTATCATTGTGAAGTCCAAATAATGCTCAACTTATAGCCATTATAGGCGACATATGCATAAACATACATACAATCATACACATGTACATATATATACATACATACATATATACATACATACATGCACATGCATATATATATATGTAAAGAGAGAGAGAGAGAGAGAGAGAGGAGAGAGAGAGAGAGAGAGAGAGAGAGAGAGAGAGAAGAGAGAGAGAGAGAGAGAGAGAAGACAGACAGACACATAGACACATAGACACATAGACACATAGACACATAGACACACACACACACACACACACACACACACACACACACACACACACACTGTGTGAGTGTGTCACATTAGGTGCCGACGCCCTGTAGCACACTCTTCCCCCAACCTCTCGCACCGTCGCGAGTGCCATCCGGCAAAAGGACGCAGTACCTGGAGTAGCGCACGTAAAAGCACGGGAATCTCGACCTTCAGGGTAATCAGGATAATTGCTTCCCCGGAGAGTCTCGAGGAGCGCGAGTGTTTTCACAGATCTTACGACCCGCCTGCCGCCGACGGGGCATCGCAGCCGTTCGGTGTCCCGTGCGCTTGGGTGCGACGGGGTGGCGGTGAGGAGTGGGGGCCAGCGACCCCCTCGACCTTGGCGGACACGCAGATGCTAAACACTGGCCCACATTCGAGCGGAGCTTGTGCCTGCGCCCCCTTCGTCTGCTATCCTGGCGGAGGAGACGCGTCAAATGCCTCGGTACAGCCCCCTTTCCTAGGGTACTTGAGTTAAAATACTTATTGCCTGACAAAATGTCTGCTGATCAGAACAGGTGGTTTCATAAGAATCATGTCTTCGGCTCTGGTTCTTTTAAAATTTAGT
>NC_051391.1:15720599-15728099 GCF_015228065.2 Penaeus monodon | reverse complement strand
TCTCCTACTCTACTCTCCCTCGCTCCCTTCTTCCTTCTCTTGCTCACTCCCTCCCTCCCTTCTTCCCTCCGTCTTTCCTTCGTTCGCTCCCTCTCTCCTTCCTTCGCTCGGTCGCTCTCTCTCTCTCTCTCTCTCTCTCTCTCTCTCTCTCTCTCTCTCTCTCTCTCTCTCTCTCTCTCTCTCTCTTCTCTCTCTCTCCCTCCCTCTTCGCTCTCTCCCTCTCCCTCCCTCCTTCGCTCGCTCCCCCTCTCCCTCCCTCCTTCGCTCGCTCCCCCTCTCCCTCCATTCTTCCCTCCCTCCTTCTTTCGCTCCCTCGCTCCCTCTCTCCCTTCCTCATTTCATTCTTCCCACCCTCTTTTGCTTCCTCCCTTCCTCCCTCTCTCTCGCCCTTCCTAAACTCCATCAGAAACTTACTTTGTCGGAAAGTCACCCTCTGCCTCCCTCCCCCCTCTCTCTCGCACCACCCAATCCTCCCCCCTCCCCCTTCCCCTCTCCTCCTCCTCCTCCTCCTCCTCCTCCTCCTCCTCCTCCTCCTCCTCCTCCTCCTCCTCCTCCTCCTCCCCCCCCCCCCTCGCTCACCAATATCGACCGTCACCAAGACCACACCTCCCTCACACTGCAAACTCCATCACATTTTATATCGGTCTCACACTAAAGAGGAAAAAAAACTGAACCTCGGCCACATCACAGCTTCTCATCCTCGCACCACCTATATAGTTAAAGAGAATCTGTTAACAACCTCACAGTGCAAACTTCCACCAAAATTACATATGGTCGCAGTGACCCAGAACATCAAACTCCTTCGACCGCGGTCCCCTCGACACTTCACCCTCCTCTTTCGCGTTTCGCCATTCTTTTTAACCCCACAACACACCGTCCACACCCACTTTCCGACGCCCATGTCTTCCACAGCCGACACACACTTCTTCAAGATGTTCGCAACCGAGACTCGCCACCCGCGGCAACCCTAAGGACGCGGGGGCGCAAGAGCGACCCTCACGCCCCCGCCCCCTCCCTTCATCCGCGATCTAATCCGCCCACTTTCCACCCAACAAAATGGTGTCTACCTCCCTCCCCGCCCACGACACTCTACCCACTCCGGAAGGCATAAGCACTTAAGAGGCAACACTCGAGGCGAAGGCCGAACGCGGGCGGGATGGCATACGTCGTCTGGGCCGCGGTGCTGTTTGCCTACCTGCACGCCCGTGGCCTCGCGTGCTGGACGGCGACAGCCCCCGCCTCTCGCTGTGGGCTCTCTCACGCCCACAATGGCGGGGAAGTTCGCGCGAGCACAGGCATCTTTCTGCCACGTGAGACCTGGTGCTTTATCTTAATAATCCCATCGATTCTTCTAGCTATTGTTCTTATTCTTGGATAATCCAATTAAAATTCGTAAAAATAAAAAAAATACGGAACTCAAAGCATAAAACATTTCGCCCGGCCCCATGAGATAAGCAGCTTCCAAACTCCACTCAAACACCCGGGCTAAACAGCTCATAAACTCCACTCTACACCACTCCGGATAAAAACTCCACCCATAAAACTCCACTACAAAGCGCCAGGCAAGAGGCGCACGAGCTCCACGGACACTGAAAGCTCCACCAGTCCCCTCAGGGCGGCAGGAGCACAAGGAGAGACTACACACTGCGAAGAACACTTGTCAAACTATTTGAATGAATGGCAGACGCTTCCCTTCGTCGCTCCAGCCCGGCCGGGCCCGAGGTAAAGCCCTCGCCCAAAAACAAGGCTTAAAAATACGACCAAATGAGCATTCCCTTCTTGCTTAACTTCTGATATTCACTCTCCTCGCAGCGGCTTCCTCGGCGCGACCAGCAATTAGTTGTTGGCTGGTTTTTTATCATGAAGTCTTATTTAAATCCAACTTTCTTTTGATGATAATGATGACGGCGGTAATGTATGTTGGCAAAATAGCTGCTAAATGGAAGTGGAGCCGCCTGCAAGGATATCAAAGATGGATGCAAGGGCGTGTGCGCGCGCAAGGATTTCGCAGGTGGGTATGGGTGGATCGCGAGGTGGAGGGCTGTCCGAGGGCAAGAGAGGTCAGTGGAAGAAGAGATGAATGGGAGAGCCGCTTGTGGATACGGTGGCTGATGAATGGATAAAGGAGCGAAAGTGTGAGTGGATGATAAGATAAAGTGGATGAGCAGATGTGGCCTGTAAGTGCTGTGGTGTAAGCGCGTTAGATATGAACCACATCAGCCACAGACCGGGGTTGCCAACTCGGAGGAATACGTATTTCAAAGCCAGCAAGACTCACTGGACTCCAAGGTGCCATATCTCACGGTAGACCTAGGGTGCCACAACGTACAGTAGACCTAGGGTGCCAGCCAGTACGAAGACGCCATTCGGTGGGCCAAGAATCAATACAGGGAACCAGCCGTCGACCCTACCAACAAGGCCTGCCTGTCTGGCTACATCCATGGCTACACACGTGCTACACTCCCACACTGCATTTTTACCTCTGCTGCCACCAGATTACACCCGCACAACACGCTGATTAAACCACACTAGGGTATTCTCAGGTAACACCGTGTTTGGGATTGAAATGTACACCTACAGTTTCATAAAATCAACGCAGTGCTGAATACAATGACCATATTGACGGGCACAAATTCAACGTTATTCATCTCGCTACGTAGATATCTCAGCATCCACAATCGTATCCAAATCCAGTTTTACAAATCCACATCTACGGGATGTCCACATCTACCTACAAATGCTCTTGAAAATAAATTGGATCGTCTAAATCTACACGTCCAATAACATCTCCGCACACACCCGGCATTATCTAAGCGCTCGGTCACTGTCAACCAGATGCGAGTCCTACAACCTCTGTGCCACATGCACAATATCCAGTTCATTCGGCGATGTCAAGTGACGTCTATGGTGCGCACTCGACCGGTAATGGTTAAAGAAAACCCGTAACCATAGAAAAAGCGATCACAATAATGACTATGCTACATTAATATCTGCCTCTAACACCTACACACCACACACATACATGAAAATACACAGGCACATACACTCACTAAAGCACACACGCATATATACTCACTCCCACTCCCAGTCCCACTCTCACTCTCACTCTCACTCTCACTCTCACTCTCACTCTCACTCTCTCTCACTCTTTCTCTCTCACTCACTCACACACACACACACACACACACACACACACACACCACACACCACACACACCACACACACACACACACACACACACACACACACACACACACTCACTCACCACACACACACACACACACACACACACACACACACACACACACACACACACACACACAAAGAGTTAAAGGCCGCACGAGAGACCCAACTGGGCGGGGTCTAGCCTCACCTCTGCCCTCACCTACCATACCAGAATACAGCCAATGAGAAGACGTATACAAACCTGCAAGGAGAATAAAAATGGAAGAATTAGTACATGGTGATGACCAAAGGAGGGGGAGGCAGGGGGAGGGAAGGGAGGAGGTGGAGGAGGGGGGAGGGGAGGGGAGGGGGAGGAGGGGGGAGGGGAGGGAAGGGAGAGGGAGAGGGAGGGGGAGGGGAGGAGGAGGAGGAGGAGGAGGAGAAGGAGGAGGAGGGAGGAGGAGGAGGAGGAGGAGGAGGAGGAGGAGGAGGAGGAGGAGGAGGAAGAAGGAGGAGGAGGAGGAGGAGGAGGAGGGAGGAGGAGGAGGAGGAGAGGAGGAGGAGGGAGAAGGAGAAGAGAAGAAGGAGGAAGGAGGAAGGAGAAAAGAAGAAGTGAAGGGAAGAAGAAGAAGAAGAAGAAGAAGAAGAAGAAGAAGAAGAAGAAGAAGAAGAAGAAGAAGAAGAAGAAGAAGAAGAAGAAGAAGAAGAAAGGAAAAGAAGAAAATGAAAGGGGAGGTGGGAAGAGGAGAAAGTGGCGGGGCGTTATGGTGGACATAAAGGAGATGAAGGGAAATGAGTGGATGAGTAAAGGAGGAACAGGAGGACGAAGAGGAAGAGGTAGTGATGCGGATTATGAACGATGATGATGAAGGTAATGAGAAGTTATTATCATTATCTAGATAATGATAAGCATAAGAAGAATTATTTTATGCGAGAATATTGAGTTAAAACACAAGGTGTTTCTTCTGCAACTTGACACACCTCTGGTTGGCACAAAACAGATAAGAACAAAGAAAAGGGAACAAAGGGTACAAAAACTGGAATAAAAGAAGACCACTGTCAATTCTAAATAACATGGCACAGTCAAGCTATCAAAGATAGTCAACAGTGAAATTCAGCCTATTATTGGAACAATAAAAACAACGACTCCAGGCACTAGAGACATCACAGGAACCTATGATGTAAACAAGAGTACATACGTCACGCGAAACTGGGTACGGAAAAGCAAGCGATGCGATGAGAAATGACTTTTTTCGCTCATTCATTAAATCACTTCACCCTCCTTCCCTTGTCCAACATCCTCTCTCCCTCGCTCTTCCTCTCCCCTGCCTCCCTCCCTTCTCCCATCGTCCTTACCTCACAACATCTCCACCCTTCTTCCTCCCTTTACCTCTATCTTTATTCCTCTTTCCCTTCCCTCCCTCCCTCCCTCTCTCTCTCTCTTCCTCCCTCCCTCCCTCCCTTCTCTCTCTCTCTCTCTCTCTTCCTCCCTCCCTCTCTCTCTTCTTCCCTCCCTCCTTTTGACAAGAAAAGGGCCAGCAATATTGACCGGGACACGTCGCAGTATCTCCTCCTGATGGAAAGAATCGCACAAGAGACCCGTGCTTAGCGACCTCCGCAAGCTAATAAGGGGACAGATGGACGAGGCGAGGGATGGGCCGGCCGGACGAGGAGGGGACGAGGAGGGGACGAGGAGGGGACGAGGAAGAGACGAGGAGGGGACGGGGAGGGGACGAGGAAGGGAAGAGGAGGGGACGGGGAGGGGACGGGGAGGGGACGGGGAGGGGACGAGGAAGGGAAGAGGAGGGGACGGGGAGGGGACGAGGAGGGGACGGGGAGGGGACGAGGAAGGGACGAGGAAGGGACGAGGAGGGGACGGGGAGGGGACGGGGAGGGGACGAGGAAGGGACGAGGAAGGGACGGGGAGGGACGAGGAGGGACGAGGAGGGACGGGAGGGGACGAGGAAGGGACAGGGAAGGGACGGGGAGGGGACGGGAGGGGACGAGGAAGGGGACGGGGAGGGACGAGAGGGACGAGGAGGGGACGAGGAGGGGACGAGGAAGGGACGAGGAGGGGGACGAGGAAGGGACGAGGAGGGGACGGGGAGGGACGAGGAGGGGACGGGGAGGGGACGGGGAGGGGACGAGGAGGGGACGAGGAGGGGACGGGAGGGGACGAGGGAGGGGGACGGGGGGGGGAGGGGAGGAAGGACAAGAAGGGAAGGGAGGGACGGAGGACGGGAGGGGGAGATGGGAGAGGGACGGGGAGTGAACGAGGAAGGAAGAGGAGGGACGGGAGGGGACGAGGAAGGGAAGAGGAAGGGACGGGGAGGGGACGGGGAGGGGACGGGGAGGGGGGAAGAGGAAGGGACAAGGAAGGGACGGGGAGGGGACGAGGAAGTGACAAGGAAGGGACAAGGAGGGGACGAGGAAGGGACGAGGAGGGGACGAGGCAGGGACGGGGAGGGGACGAGGAAGTGACGAAGTGGGGGCGGGTGAAGAAGATGAGTGAGAATGGTGAGTGAACTGAGTCAAAGCCCGAGCCAGTGGGGATGGCATGAAGAGGAGGGGGAAGTGAGAGGAGTCCACAAGTATGGTGAATGAAATGAGTCAAAGAACGAACCAATGAGAAAAGAGATATGGAGGAGAATGAGCGATGAATCCACGAATGGTGGAAGTAAAGAGAGGAGTAGAGGAAGGGAAGGGAAGGGAAAGGAAGGGAAGGGAAGGGAAGGGAACGAAAAGGAAGAGAAGGGAAGGGAATGAAAGGGAAAAGGAAGGGAAGGGAAGGGAAGGGGAAGGGGAAGTGAAAGCGAATATAGGAAGGCGAAGGGAAGGGAAGGGAAGGGAAAGGGATGGCAAGGGGGGGTGAGCGAAGAGAAGGGAAGGAAAAAGGGAAGGGAAGGGTTGAAAGGGGAAGGGAAGGGGGAGGGGGGAGGGAGGGTAAGCCAGAGAGGGGAGGCTGCACTTTCCTCGCGCTTCCTCACCTCCTTAAAATTCCTTCTCGCTCGTTTCCTTTAAAGGGACACGTCGCTTCTTTTTCTTTCCTTCTCCTCATAGTATTCGTAAACTTCCTGTTTGTCTTGCATCCTATAAACATTCTATCACCTTTTATATTCTAACAAAAACAAACAGTGAACATGACCTTCACTTGTCTAAAAGCAGCATAAAACATATTCCAACGATAATCCTCATTAACAATATCACATACAGAAGATAAAGAGGAAGAGAGGACTAAGCGGGGTGGAAAAAGAAGAGGAAAGCACAGGAAAAGATAGGATGGCGAGGGAAAGGAATGGGAGAAGGGAAATGACGATGGCGACAAGGGAAGCAGGGAAGGAAGGGGGGGAGGGAGGAATGATGGAAGGAAGGAAGGGAGAATGAAGGAGGAGAAGGGAGGGAGGAGGAGGAGGAGGAGGAGGAGGAGGAGGAGGAGGAGGAGGAGGAGGAGGAGGAGGAGGAGGAGGAGGAGGAGGAGGAGGAGGAGGACGACGACGACGACGACGACGACCACCACCACCACCACCACCACCAGCACCAAGAGTAGCAACAGGAGAAGGGAAAAACAGAGGAGTTGAAGAACGGGGGCAGAACAAACAAAAAAGGGGGAGGGAGAGGAAGAACGAGAAGAACAGCAGGAGAGGAAGGAGCAGGACGAGATGGAAAGGGGCGTGCCACACCTTCTTGTCACTTCTCCAAACTAAGTAGAATCTTAATCTATATTCAATGCCTGCATCCCCAAGCCCGGGTGTGTGTACTTGTGACCCAACGCAGTAATCTGCGGTGTGTGTGCGTGCGTGCGTGCGTGTGCGTGTGCGTGTGTGTGTGTGTGTGTGTGTGTGTGTGTGTGTGTGTGTGTGTGTGTGTGTGTGTGTGTGTGTGTGTGTGTGTGTGTGTGTGAGAGAGAGAGAGAGAGAGAGAGAGAGAGAGGAGAGAGAGAAGAGAGGAGAGAGAGAGAGAGAGAAAGAGAGAGAGGAAGAGGAGAGAAGAGGAGGAGGAGAGAGAAAAGAGAGAAAGAAGAGAGAGAGAGAGAAGAGGAGGAGGAGGAGAGAGAGAGAATGAGAAAGAGGAGAGGAAGAGAGGGAGAGAGAGAGAGAAGAGACAATAAGTAGAGAAAAGAGAGAACTGAGAAAGACCCCGGGGTGGAGAGAGGTGAGAGTGAGGAGATGAGAGAGAGAAGATAGAGACGAGAGAAAGAGAGGAGAGAGAGAGAAAGAGGAGAGAGAGAGAAGAGAGAGAGAAGAGACAATGGGGAGCAGAGAGAGAAGAGACAGAAGAGAAGAGGAAACCTGAAGATGACGGAATAAAGGGCAAGAGAGGTACGCAGTAAAGGAA
>NC_051391.1:15710599-15715599 GCF_015228065.2 Penaeus monodon | reverse complement strand
GCTGGAGGTGCGTACATGGGCTACAGGAGGGCAGGGGGCACAGGGAAAGGAGATACGGGGAATAAAAAGTGACATCACAAGGCAAGTGTAGCGAGAGCAAGGTGGCGTCGCAGGACATATGGCACGCAAGCACGAGAGGAGGAGGATGCACACAAAAAAGACCCAGCAGGAAGACCATGCTGGAGGTCCTCGCGAGCTCATTTAACTCAAGTTTTTACTCATGGCAAGAGTAAGGAGAGCGTAAAGGTGGGAGTTGTTAAGGGGAGCTAACATAGCTTGTGGAAAAGCTGTTGTACTTCATTCAGAATGCACTTAGTCCACAAATACGCCTGGACAAATAGTGCCTTTTATATAGTCGTCGCTAATTCTCGTTAGCATGTAAGCGTTTATAATTTCATTCCACCTCCCGATATCCACACGCACTTCATCCCTTACGTGAATCTCAGCAGTGCCAAGATATTTAAGGTGCAAATAAAAACTAGGAAACTCTTCTCATAAAAACGAGGAGGGTCCTGTTTGCGGTCGGAGATACTTCTGAGCCCTTAGGTTACCATGTGTGGCCCTCGGAGTCTCCCACCTGAAAAAGTGGCAATAGGCCAAAACTATTTGGCTTCATTTAGTAGGGTCCAATGGCCGCCGTCTCACCACGCCTTAGCAGCCTGGACCAGGCTATAATGTACACACGATTCGTCTCAAGATGCGTCCTATATCCTTCAGGACAAACCTCCATGGGGAGAGGAAGGACACCCATGGCAGGACTCTCATCAACATCTTATCTGCCAGGCGTTTCTGGAGAGGAGACACCTTCCTCAGGCTGAGGCTGACATTCCGACAGGGACGGATGAAAGACTCGGTGGTCATCTAGCACTCCATCACGCAGTTGGCCCTCAAACCTTCAGGCTGACACAGTGACGGCATGTGCAGACAGCGATAGGTGGTCAGTCCCGCAGACAGTGATGGTCCGCGTGCGTGCGTGGGCAGCACCGCGTGCTCAGCCTACCAAGCAGTGATAAAGTAGACAGGAGAGTAGCGCCATGCGGTCTGGGTATGGCCAGCAGACACCCACGCGTGCTTTCACACTCAATGCTCCTCTTTGGCTTACTCAAGAGCACGAATTCGAGGAATACGCGAGGCCGTTCGAGCGATCTAATTAAAATAATTCCCTCCCAGCACTGCTAGGCAGGACGGGAGATTCGTCGGGAGGGAGCGCCTGACCCTGAATACGTCCAGGTAATCCATCCAGGTAGTGTCCGCTGGGCAAAGGGGGCGGGGAGGGGGGGGGGAGACACGTCGCTGTCTCTCGTTCACTGGAGGCGTCCCAACATAACATTATCGAAGTGCCCTACTTGCCAGCTGACACAACATCTCCTAGGTCTAGGGCCAATACTTTCTCCTCTTTCCCCCCTCCCCTCTCTCCCTCGTTCACCCAAGTTCATTCGACCTCTATTTTATAAAATTCACGACTTTCCTTTTAGTAATATATCTCTTTACTCCATTATTTACGGTATTAAATCAACACCTTTTCGTTCGTAGAGGCACCCACAAAAGACTTATGTTTAACCCACACAAACCTATGCCTTCTTTACTCGTTTAATCTAATCTTAAATAATCCAATCAGTGATTCAAGCAGAATATCACGATGATAAAGCCAAGTCGAGACAACGTCTCCATTTTTTCCATTTTTTATCGTATGAGACTTTCAAAGAAAGGTTCCCAGTTTCCTTGCTAGACGTTTACCAAATATCGGCGAAAAGGGAGGGGGCGAGCAAACGCAGGTTACATGTGGGCACTGGGTACGGCACGAGTTCGGTCGAGTACGGGCGATGATTAGCATACGATACAGCGATCAACAAATGCCGTGTTATCGATCAGCCAAACCTAAACTCGTATCGATTCGATAAATTAATAATAACTGTGTTTCCTCTTTAAAGAGGAAAAGGGCCGTAATGGATGTCTGTGCAGTTACCTCGGGTGCAAGCGTGCGTGCGTACGTGTGCATGTGAGCGTACAAATCCAGGGAGCAGAGCAACAACACTCTCCGCACGCCGCACCAGACGAGGCAGGAGAGCAGCGACCCAGGCTGCGTGGCGGCAGCTGTGGCTGTGGGCGGTGAAGGGCAGGGGACGCGGCCAGGGGCGGAGGGAGGGGGGATTGGGTCACGGGGGTCGTCACTCCGTTAGAGGAGGTGGGGAAGGGACGCGGTCCTGGTATAGGCCTATGGCCTACAACAACGACGCCGCGACTAGAGCCACAGTATTTTATTCCCGTTTTCTCTTGCGCTTTTATGTTTTTATCTCCCTTTTTCTGAGACTGGCGGCATCAGGTGGCGGCACAGGTATGAGGAGAAGATATGGACCTTGGCTGGGAAACCGGGGAATGCGCAGAACGAGACTGTTATGGTACAGAGGGTACACAAATCACAATCAAAACAGTGTGTCAGATCGGTTGGCACGCCTGCTTGCCTTTCAACATAAACAAGACTACTCAGGCGCCATGGTACTTCCGAGGAGATAACCTAGCCATGAAGTAACAGGTGACGCAGGGAGAGAAGAGGGTAGTGAGAAGGGACGTCTGTACAAGATTCTGGTAGGCCTAAGTGAAAAGCACGTGGTCCTGAAACTTTCTCCGGTGGACCTGCCGCCATGCCAGTTCTCTTCCTGTGGCCACTAACCTCTTCCCCTTCCCTCCCCACCCCCACCCCTTACCCGCCTCTTACGCACCAGCCCAAACACAAAGGACACTCCCTCGATACTCACTTTATATGTAAACAAATAGATGAGCACATGTGATGGGGCGAACCGATAAAATTCGTTGTCAGACTAAAAGCTGTCGAGAATAAAAAATATATTCAATCTTCGTAAGTTTGCTTTGCTTTCCATTACACGAAAAATATTGCTGCAAGCGTTCTATTATGTCCACAAAATTATACTTGCACAAATGGTCAAGGTGATTTAATTTACATCTGAGTCCATAAAGAGCCTGTCTTGTAATTTCTGGCCTGATTTGCAACGACAGCCCAAACCCGATCTGGGCCTCACTACGGTAAACTGCAAACCGACAGCATTACAAGATTATTTCGAACTGAAATACACGTCGATGAAAAAGCGACACGCACGAGGACGCGCAAAAAAGGCCGCATCAAAATGCGGTGTGCGAGGAGATTTCCTGCGCTAACGATCACAGATGTCGACCTCGACGTGTTAATTTCGGTTGCCGTGGTAGACGAGGAGCCGGCGGTTTAGAAATTATATTTGGTCCGTTTCGTTTCCGGGAAACTCGAAATCCATGCGCTTTGCCAGATTGAAACTAAAATCATAATATTAAATCTATAATGTGCAGTGTTTATTACGACAAATGTTTGCATGAATGGCCATGAATACGTAAACATTATATAAACGAAAAGCTATGATTTTCTCTTTCTTTTTCTCTTACACATAAATTTCTCCTCTCATCATTACACAAACAAACAAACACACACGCACATACATACATATATACCCCCAAACTAAAGAAAGCGAAGTGCTCTGACTATAGTAGAAAAGCAAGCTTGTGCCACAATGACTCAACATTAATAAACCGTAAATGAAGCTTAAATATCAATCACAGCCCTAGTGACGCTAGCGTGTGACATAACGGCTCCATGAGCGACAAAACCCAACGTGAACTGTGGCCATCACCCAGGCGGGACAGGGGGGGGGGGGTTGGGGGTACCGGTAGTCAGGGAAAGGATCTTCCCCTCCCTGCCGCCCGATTCCCCCTCACCCCCCTACCACTCCTCCCCGATCCGACCCCGCAATAACGACGGCACGTACGCACGGCGATAAATACGAGACAAACTTCTATGTACGGGATTGGATCCTCGAATCTGAACAACCCTTGGCGAGGGGCGAGATAGGCTGGAGGGAAGAGGAAAACACGCAAATGGAAGGAAATGGGACGGAAAGGGAAAGAGAGCGGGTGCGAGTAGATGGCAGAGACAGAGAGAAAAGGAGAGGGAGAGGGAGAGGGAGATGAAATAAAAGAGACAGAGCAGGGGAGATTAGCAGGGGAATAACGAGGGGAGGGGGAGGGGTGAGGACGGAGGGAGAGCCAAAGCGTGAGGCCTATTTATCTTAGGTCCGAAGGGTAGCCTCCCCATCCCCCAACTCTTCCCCCCATCCAGCCCTCCTCTTTCCTCCCTCCCCTTTTCCTCTCCTCCCTTCACTGCCTGTTCGGTCTGCCACCCATCACTTCCGCTGCCCTTCCATGCGGCATCACCGGCGTCCCTTGCTCCCGGCAATTATCCTCACGCTTAGCCTGTGTCACTCTCGCCCATGGCCCACCCTCGCCTCCGCTTTTTAGTGACAGAGGCTATGAGAGAGGGAAGGCGAAGGGAAGGAGGAGGAAAAAAGGAAGGTGGTGGAAGGAGAGGGAGGGCTAAAGGGAGAGACGAGGGGACAGGAGCTGGGAAGCGAGAGAAGGGAGAAAAGGTGTGAAAGGGAGAAAGGACGTAGGAGAGGGAGTGGGAGTGGGACAGAGGAAGGAGGGATGGAGACCTTTTGACTTTGACAAGCTTATTAAAACAAAACTTAAATCTCAAAAGGGTGTGGCAACTTAGGTTATCCTCACCCCCATCTTAGTAAGTCCCTCTGAGGGGGGGGGGGCGCACGCGCACACGCACACACACACACACACACACACACACACACACACACACACACACACACACACACACACACACACACACACACACACACACACACACACACACACACACCAGAGAGAGAGGGGAGAGAGAGAGAGAGAGAGAGAGAGAGAGAGAGAGAGAGAGAGAGAGAGAGAGAGAGAAAGGACATTAGTTTATTCCTGACACAACACAATAGGCATCATCGCTTGATAGATCATCTCGCTAACCATAAAACAGTAACTCTGAGAACCACTCGAATAAAGAAAAAATACAAAACAGTTCAGGTAAAGTACCAGAGAAAGACTTAGCATAGAGTTTTTTCCAAGTATTATCA
>NC_051391.1:15703099-15705599 GCF_015228065.2 Penaeus monodon | reverse complement strand
ATATTTATTCTCTCTCTCTCTCTCTCTCTCTCTCCCCCCTCTCCCTCCCTCCCTTCTCTCTCTTCTCACTCCTCCCCGCTCGCTCCCTCTCGCTCGCTCACTCGTCTCTCTCTCTCTCTCCTCTCTCCTCTCCTTCTCTCTCTCTCTCTCTCTCTCTCTCTTCTCTCTCTTTCTCTCTTCTCTCTTTCTCTCTTTCTCTCTTTCTCTCTTTCTCTCTTTCTCTCTATCTCTTCAATTAAGTATCATGCTGTAATCACGGCGGCTCAAACATGAACCTACCGTTATAAAAAAAAAAAACATGTATATATGTGTATATGTATATATATATATATATATATATATATATATATATATATATATATATATATATATATATACATATAAACATATCCCTTCCCCTCCCTCTTTCTCCATCTCCCCCACCTTTCCTTCCTCACCTCTTTACTTCGCTCGCACACACACAAAGATCAGGGGTGGGTGGCAGGCAGGAAGCCCACACAATTTCCACCGTATTCGGAAGTCTCCCACCGCCCCTGCCACCCCCTTCCTCTCGCTACCCCCGACCCCATTCCCCCGCCCCCTACCACTACCGCCCTACCAGCCTGCTCCCACCACCCTGGGTCCATTCCCCCCTCCCCCACCTCCCTCCTCGACCCTTCATCTGACCAGCGGGAGGCGGATGGTGGGGTAGGGATTAGCGAGGGAGAGGGGGGGTAGGGGTAAAGAGGAAGAGGGGGGTAGTCAGGGCGTAAACAAATCACGGTAAATCTCAAACGCGCGTCTGATGTCTGCTGACTCACTCGGAATTCGTATTCACACGCTATGCAGAGACAGACAGACAGACGGGGAAAAAAGGGAGATGGCTGATGCAATATCACTTGCCTAAACCAGCTTTAGTTGTGTAATATATAGACATAATAATAGACACATCGTTCTAACTCAAGAAAAGGAGTGTGAGTAAAATATTCAGAAGGGAATTTGTATATTAAGATACGTGCTGCTCAAGCACCCCCCTTTTTTTTTTTTTTTTTTTTTTTTTTTTTTTTTTTGTGTGTGTGTGTGTGTGTGTGTGTGTGTGTGTGTGTGTGTGTGTGTGTGTGTGTGTGTGTGTGTGTGTGTGTGTGTGTGTGTGTGTGTGTGTGTGTGTGCGCACGCGCGCGCGCGCGCCTCTAGAGAGCGGGCTCCTGATATTTCTCCAGTAGGTTACGTGTCCGTGGGCTGGGTGGAGAGAAAGTTTTGTATGAGAGTTTGGGCGCGTCTTAGATAAGAGCGACATTGAAATGTAGGGGATTCGGTATTCAGTATATGGTTTCTGTCTCTTTCTCTTCTTGTCTCTTATTCCCGCCTCTCTCCTCCCTAGTTTCACTCTCTCATCTCATTTTCCCTTCCTTTCTCTACTGTCCCTCCATCCCCTACACAAATGAGTGAATGAGGGCGTGGCAACTTTATGGGCGAGAAGGGAAGGTGCGATGGGGTCGTAAGTGGTACCCCTGCGCAGGGAAGGGCGAGCCCTCGGCGCCCCGGCCCCGAGGAACGACCGCCGCACGACCGGTACCGAAAGAAGGGCACCACCCCCATTTGAGAGATACTTAGGGCCGGCGGAAAAATCAATAGTCTACAGGGGAGAACAAGAGAACGAAAAATAATACCCCTGTCTTGTATATCTGCCAGAGAACCTGATACAGTTGGACCCTCCCTCCCTCCCTTCTCCGTCCTTCCCTCCCTCCAACCCTCCCATTCTACCTCTCGGCCTCATCCTCCCATATCCTGGTCCTTCCTTCCCCTCCCCTCCCTCCGCCCCTAACTCGACCCCATACTCTACCGCCCTCGGCTGTAAACGCTCATTCCCCTTCCCCTACTCGCTTCCTGGTTCCTCTCTCTCAGGGTGTCTATCGGCCCCTGATTCCTCCTTCCAGGGGGGAAAACAACCTTATACGTGTTGATGATCCTTCCCTCTCCTTACCCTGGGAGAAAAACATTACTTTTCCTCCTCATTTCTTTAAACTTTCTACGGTTATCATCGTAAATATTTCTTCTCTGCTAGGCTTCCATCTCGCCATAAGACTCACGCTCTCCCGTCACGCCATCCATACAGAAGAGACACTCCGAGGGCTCCGGCCGTCGCGTAAGAGCGGTGAACTTGGGAAGAACAGCTGAAGAGCAGTGCGGACGTGATCCGAGGGATGCCCCCCCCCCTCTCCCACCGCTCCCGTCAGCCCGCCCGCGAGCTGGACCTGACGATGTCCCGCCGACACCACGTGCACGAGAGAGTCGAGAGAGGGGAGAAGAGGAGAGAAGAGGAGGGGAGTGGAGCAGGGGAAGAGACGAGAGAAGAGAAGGGGAGTGGAGGAGGGGAAGATACGAGAGAAGAGGAGGGGAAGGAAAGAGTGAAAAGGAGGAGGAAAAGGAGAGGAGAGGAAAGGAGGAGGGAAGGAGGAGGTAAAAAGGGGGTGGAAAGTGAGAGGAAAGATAATGATGATGATGGGGAGGAAGAGGAGGA
>NC_051391.1:15695783-15697999 GCF_015228065.2 Penaeus monodon | reverse complement strand
CGACAGGAGGAGATAGTGGAGAATAATAATGATGATAATGATAGTCATAAAGATATTGATAATAATGATAAAAGAGTGAAAGTCAGACAGAGAGAGAGAGAGAGAGAGAGAGAGAGAGAGAGAGAGAGAGAGAGAGAGAGAGAGAGAGAGAGAGAGAGAGAGAGAGAGAGAGAGAGAGAGAGAGAGAGAGAGAGAGAGAGAGAGAGAGAGAGAGAGAGAAAAAAGAGAAAGAGAAAGAGACAGAAAAAGAGAAAAAAAAAACAGAAAGAGAAAGCGAGAGAAAAAAACAGACAAACACAGAAACAGAAAGGCAAAGGCAAAGACAGACAGACAGACGGAGACAACCGAACAGCCAGACAGCCAGCCAGACAGAGCCAGCGAGAACTCGAGAGGTGGCCCGAGGCAGGAGCCACCGACGGCGCGACGGAGGAGAGGCGAGGCAAGGGTAATCCGTTCCGTCGAACAGGATTCCGCTTTTGTGCGCCCTACGCGGCCTCCCCGACCAAGATGAGGACACAGAGGCAAAGGAGGGGGGGAAGTAGGGGACGGGGAGGAATAGAATCAAACGCAGGTGGTAAAAAGATGATAAATCGACAGAGGAGGATGGAGAGAAGGAGGAAAGGGAGTTGATTCAAAATACATGCTAATGGGATGATGAGGATAACAATGGTAATAACAGTAATGACGATGAGAGTAATGATAATGATACTGACAATGACAGTAACAATAATGTTATTAATAATAAGAGTGATGATGATGATGATGATGATGATGATACTAACAATAATAGCAACAACAATAACAATTATAATAATAATAATAATAATAATAATAATAATAATAATAATAATAATAATAACAATGATGATGATATCAATAAGAATGACAATTACATTAACAATAGTAGTGATAATGTTAATAATAATACCGTTAATAATAACTGTAATGTTAATAACAATAATAATAATAATAATAATAATAATAATGATAATAATAATAATAATAAAAATAATAAGGGATATTCCCGAACAACAATGGGAAAATATTACTATTGAAGAAATTCAAAGCGCACTAAAAAAGTCCCATAAATGGAAATCACCTGGGGTTGACCAGATCCATTTTTTTTTGGCTTAATACTCTTTCTTCAGCGCATGCCAAATTAGCATCTAATTTTAACTCAGTTATGATAGAACCTAACTTAACACCTAAATGGTTATGTCAAGGGACTACTTATCTCGAAACAGATAACCCAAAAAATTACAGACCCATTACATGCTTATCAACTTCCTATAAATTACTTACTTCAATCTTAACTGAAAGAACCTAAACATGGAAGAACAAAATATTTTTCCCAACGAACAAAAAGGGTGTTGCAGAGGATCATACGGATGTAAAGATCAACTGCTCATAAATAAAATTATTCTCGAAAATGCTCACACTAAACCCAGACATCTAAGTACTGTTTGGATCGACTATAAAAAAGCCTATGACAGTGTCCCACACTCTTGGATCCTAAAATCTTTAGAAATTCTCAAAGTCTCTCCTGTCTTAATCAACTTTCTTCGATGCAGCATGACATTATGGGAGACGAATCTTACTCTCAGCCACGTAAACGGTAATCTTATTTCAAACAACATGCGAATCATATGCGGAATCTTCCAGGACGACTCTTTTTCCCCTCTTTTATTTTGTATAGCACTTACCCCACTCTCCCAGCTTCTTAACAACACAGGGTATGGATATAAGATCATGGACAAGAAGATCAATCATTTTTTTCTATATGGATGACTTGAAACTTTACGCTCAGAATGATGGTGAACTGGAAGGGTTGCTGAAAACCGTAAAAGATTATAGTGATGACATAGGCATGAAATTTGGTCTCGATAAATGTGCTAAAGCAACCTTTAAGCAAGGAAAACTAGTTACATCTGACAATATAGAGTTAAGTGTTGATACTGTAATAAATCAATTAGATCAGGAAGAAACCTATAAATATCTAGGAGTAAACGAAGGAGATGGTATACAACAATCGTAGATGAAGAAAAAAATATGTACAGAATGCATCCGAAGAGTAAGGTCAATTCTGAAAACGGAATTAAACTCGAAGAACAAACTAAAAGCAATCAACACTCTTGCAATACCTATGGTTACATATAGTTTTAATGTGATAGACTGGAACTTAAGTGAACTCAAACAAATTGACACCAAAATTAGGA
>NC_051391.1:15683283-15688283 GCF_015228065.2 Penaeus monodon | reverse complement strand
ACACAAAGCCGTAGAGGATGATTTAAGAATAACAAAATGTATGCTGACTATAAAATGAAAGTTTACAAAGTTCATACTAGTCCGTAAATTTAGCCACACGAGGGCTTGTGTACCTCATGCACTCTAAAAACGAAATTAGCAAATATTTAATGACTTCGATGTCACGGAACGAGAAGTCAAGCCAAAACGTAGCCCAGAATTGGAGCCTAAACGAAATTTTCTCCCCTCCCGGGCTAACACTTTCACTTAAAACAAACCATAATGTACACATGAAAACATGCACATGCACACGGACACACACACACACACACACACACGCACACACACACACACACACACACACATACACACACACACACACACACACACACACACACAAACGGAAACACACTAGTGAACTCGCGCATTTGCAGCATTGTTCTATGCTTGCATATCTATGAACTTGTGCTACACATTCTCTCATATTGATTCGTGTGCCAAAAAGTCTGTTAGTGTGTCACTGAGCATGCCGGTGTGTTGTACATAAGCGTGTGTTTGCGTGTTTGTGAGTGTATCTGTTTGAGTATGTAGGAGTGCATTTACGTTTGCTTAAGGGGGTTGTGTGTGCGTGTATGTGTGTGCATACGTTTCTATGTGTGTGTGCGCACATGCGAGCGTATCCGGAAGGAGGGTGAAAAAAAAGTAAGGAAGGGGAGAGAGAGAGAGAGAGAGAGAGAGAGAAAGAGAGAAAGAGAGAAAGAGAGAAAGAGAGAAAGAGAGACAGAGAGGAAGAGAGAGGGAGACAGAGACAGAGACAAGAAAGAGAAAGAGAAAGAGAGAGAGAGAGAGAGAGAGAGAGAGAGAGAGAGAGAGAGAGAGAGAGAGAGAGAGAGAGAGAGAGAGATAAAGACACATGCACAAAAGGTAAAAGATAGGAACAAAGAAAGAAAGAGAGACAGCAGAGGGAAACAGACACGGAAAGAGACAGATAAAAGAGAGAAAGAATCAGTTACACTAAATGCTTGTAATGCTGCGTAATGTATGCGAATATCAGTGCATGTGTGTATGCATGTATGGATATCTATGTCGTAAAACTGACAGGTCATGACGTCATAGCCTCGTACATGATAAATGATCCTGGTTCTGACGTCACTAGTATACCAACAGCTTAAAGGTGAGTTGCATCACTGTGCGTGTGTAGGGTAAGAGGAGGGAACAAGAGAAAGAGAATAAAGAGGGAAGGAAAGAGAAAGAGAAAGACCAATAGCTAAAGCGGGTGGAGAGATGAGGAAGAGGTGAGCAGGAGGGAAAGAGGAGAGGCAAGAGGAGGAAAGGGAGAGGGTGCGGAGCAGGAAAGAAAGAATAAAAGAAAGACGGAGGAAAAAGGGGTGGGGCATAAATAAGAGAACGAGAGAGGAGATTTGAGGAAGAATAACGAAAAAAGCTGAGGATGCACTTGAGAGGTTGGTGATGGACTGATGACACGTTAATAGCGACATGTAACTGATATAAACGATGTCATTAGGATATGTGACATTCGGCTAACCATCATCAATCTCAATGAAAATAAACAAACAAATAAATAAAAACAAATGAAATACGTTCGAAACAGAATAAAGATGGATGGAGGAAGTCTAGAGGAAGCAGAGGCTGGGGTTCGGAAGAGCGTAATGAGACCAGGAAAGGAAGAGGAAGAGGAAGAGAGGGCGGGGAAAGCCAAGGAGGGATTAGGAGAGGTTTGAGGGATAAGAAGGCTAAACTGATTGCGAGAGGAAGGAGGGCGGCCGGCGAAGGCGAGGAGCGAGGAGCGACGGAGCGGCGGCTGGGTCGAGGTTCGGGCACGGGAGAGGAGCCATAACGACAGACAACAGAACTTAATTGATGGGACCTTGGCGACGACAGCGCCGTGCAGGGAGAGCGAGCGCGACAGAAGCCAAGGTATAACGGGCAGGAATGTGTGACAAGCATCGCCATGCAGGCTGTCATGGCCATGTAACGAATACGTCCGCGCAACGTACACACATGGAAATCGTTTAGGTGTAATGGGTGGGAGGGGCGCCGCGTCACTGAGGATGGCAGTCCTTCAACCTGCAACACGATAATCGACCATGTAGCTCCCCGCGCACGTCGCCCTTCTGCCTCCACCACCTGCGCTACACTGACACTGAAAAACAGCCCAGACTTACACCCTTGCAATCCCGCTCCCCCTTTTCCCCTCCCTCCCTCTCTCTCTTTCTCTCCATCCGTCCCTCGCTTCTCTCCTCTCCCCTCTCCATCCCCACCCTTCCCCTCTTTTGTGTACACTGAGTCTAATCAGCGGCTTCGCACTCATTTCTCTGTCACTGTGTGTCTCAGCCAAACAAGTAAACGGCTATTGATTTTCAGCTTAATGAATCTTTGGAATGTAAGAAGCTGAAGTCATGCAAGTCCTTTGCCTTCAGCGTGTGCGGATGCCGTTGGTTTTATGAATTTCTGTTATGAATCTGTGGCCCAAGGCATGTAACCATGGCAATCTTGAATTTCTCCTTGTAACCAAATACAGCCTTATCTTGAAAAAAAAACTTCCTCTCGCAAACAAAGCAACATTTGTCTCGCAGTCAAAATAACTTGAATATGTCACGCAATTTAAACTGTCGTACGCTCATATATCTTTACAAGTTGGCACATACTTCAAATTTGTTACTGAATTATTTAACAGGATATCAAGTGGGTTTACCTAGCCACCATGGCAACGCTGCAGCTAAACATTTGCAAGGCATTGCTAGACTAGGTGAGGTTAGAGTGTCTGCTGCGTGCGGCATAGCACGGCAACAAAGCAACACTGTCACTGTTGCATAATTGACCAATTATTGACGCATGGTGTCATTATCATTGGTGCATGACAATTTAATCGCAGTTTTATAAAGCCACTTTCACTGCCCCGCCGACTCACATGCCTTGGCTATTGGATGTTACGGACACGACATCATGACGTCACAACTGGTCCCGAGTGGCCGTGTCATCACCGGGAACAGCGATCATGCAGTGTCAGGCACGTGGCCGCGAGGGGAGGAACAGGGCCAGTGAGTCACGGACGCCGCAGCCTCGGCGTCTCTCTCTTCGCTGAGCCACGCGATGCTGGCGCTCTCTTTCCAGGCAACGATCCGCTCCCTTCGCGGAAATGACATAATGGAGATTATGAGCACTGCGAGAAAAGATGCCATTTCCTTCTCTTTTTACGCTTACTCACTTTTCGTCTGTCTCTCTTTACACATTCCTCGTACTTATGCAGCCACGTGTGTGCGCGCGTATGAACTCAGAGAGGCAGGCGGATAGACAAACACACACACACACCAAACCATCAGAGGCATCACAAGAGACCATGACAGCCTTACGTAATCGACCGGCCGCCCCGGGATACCCACGCCGCCTCCGCGATCTCGTTATAACCCAGCCTCTGACGCGATACCTGACC
Organism: Penaeus monodon; assembly: GCF_015228065.2. Classification (NCBI taxonomy): domain Eukaryota; kingdom Metazoa; phylum Arthropoda; class Malacostraca; order Decapoda; family Penaeidae; genus Penaeus; species Penaeus monodon. Next base: position 15,684,850 of record NC_051391.1, on the reverse strand, counting down.
TTACTGGTAATAACTCCTAGGAATCATCACTTACGCCTGTCGCTCACGTGTCCGTCGGCCGCTCACATCCACGCACAAGTATCCTACATATCTGTCGCTTCCACACGCACTACCTGGAACACCGCACACCTATGGTACGAATGCGTGCGGGGGACGTCACGGCAAAAGGGGCGGTTTTTATACTCGGCCTCCAGTTCGATGTACTTGTAGATTGATTAAGATCTCCCCTCTCCTCCTCTCTTCTTTCTCTGTCTCCCCTCGCCCTGCGCCTCTTTATTTCTTCACTTCTATCTCTCTTTTGGCTCTCTGTGACTCTATTTTCTCATTGCTCTCTGTTTTTGGTTTTTCGCGTCTCTTAATTTTCTCATCTCCAACTCTCTCTCTCTCTCTCTCTCTCTCTCTCTCTCTCTCTCTCCTCTCTCTCTCTCTCTCTCTCTCTACGTATCTTTATTTTCTCATTTCTTTGTAGCCTGCGTCTTTTTATATCCTTATTTCTCTGTCTGTCTGTCTGTCTGTCTATCTTTCTGTCTTTCTGTCTGTCTGTCTGTGTGTCTGTCTGACTGTCTGTCTGTCTGTCTGTCTGTCTGTCTGTCTGTCTGTTTGTCTTTCTGTCTGTCTGTGCGTCTCTTTCTCTGTTTCTTTGCGTCTCCCCCTTCTCTCCCTCTCCCCCTCCGATATTTTTCTTTTTTTAACTCTATCATTTCCAATTTTATTATTTACTCTCACTCCCATCTCTTCTCAATTATTTGGAAAACCGTTTCCCTCCTATTTTCCCCTTCCTCTATCCTATTCTTTCTTCTTCATATTCCTTAATTCTGTTTCCCATTCGTCTTGCTTTTACCCATTATCCTTCCCCTTCACTTCCCCCATTTCAACCCTTCCTGTTTCCCTGTTCCCTTGCTTTACTCAAATCATTCGTCTCTCCCTCTGTTGCTAAATCCTTCGTTGCTTTCCCTCTCCCCTTCTCTGATTCTTACCCTTTCACTGTCCGTTCCTTCTTTTTTTTTGCTCTCTTTCTTTGCTCCTATTCCCCATCTCTTCCCCTCTTTCAGTATCTTGCCCATCTTTTTCCCCTCCTTCGCTCCTCTCCTTACCCTCCCTTCTCCCGACGGTCGGGTGGAATCACAGCCAGGTAGGTCCCCCGCAGGATTCCCACGGTCCCCCAATCTTTCCCACGGTTCGGACTCCTCCCTAACCCAAATCGTCGCATCGTTTCCGGTTCCTACAGCTGTCTAATGCACGCCTTCCTCCCCGGCGGCAGAGGAGTCACTGTGCTACGTCCGACTTCCACGTCAACGTGACTGATTTGACGAGTGATTGACATTTTTTCATGTATTTTCGGTTGCCAACATTTCATTTCTGGTGGTTTTCTAGGTGTGTCTAAGAATGGTTGTGGATGGGTGAGTGGGTGGGTGGGTGGGTGGGTGGGTGAGTGGGTGGGCGGACGGGTGGGTGGGTGGGTGGGTGAGTGAGTGAGTGAGCGAGTGAGTGAGCGAGTGAGTGAGTGAGTGAGTGTGTGTGTGTGTGTGTGTGTGTGTGTGTGTGTGTGTGTGTGTGTGTGTGTGTG
>NC_051391.1:15660783-15663283 GCF_015228065.2 Penaeus monodon | reverse complement strand
GAAAAGAGAGGCAAGGGGGGGGGCTGGGAGGGAGGGGGGAATCAAGCCAATCGGACAGGAAAGAGCAAGGGATTACAAGAAGAAAGGGATATAACATCGCTGGTGATTACTGGTCCCGCACCCCACCCAGGGGACACACGGCCAGGGGTGAGGGATCCTAAATATAACATGCTTTGTTGAAAGGGGTTTTGGGGGTCTCACACTAATCATAATTTAATTACTGTTGAATGAACTGAATCGTCATCAATAGAAAGCCAACCGGCCGATGTGCAATTCTCGAAACAATCTAGAAAATGCTGAGAACAAATGGTATGTAGGTGAAGGGCCTGGCAACTGTCCCTACAACAGCTGGGTAGCGGCGGGATCTGAGAGTCTGGCCGTGTTGTGGTGGAAGACGTGGGGCCGCTCCATACACTCCATGCCTCGCCTGTGCCGTCAAGGTTGCAGGGATAATGCACAACCTTGGACATACGTAATACGACATATTCGGAATGAAAGCTGTGCGTGAAACACACTATCAATGCATGTTGAACTGATAAGTGGCATTTTAAAACCTACCTAGGGCAAAAACTATGATATCTACAGTTTACAACACAAGACCTATGAACAGCACGAGAGGATGCCATAATAGTATGGAATTAAGAAATATGGTGACTGTTTCAACTTGAGGCGCAAGCTCTGTAGCATGTACTGCCATTTACCACACCCTAATTCGAGAGGAAAGGGCCACACGAACATCAGCATACGTGGCTGCGAGGCATGGCCAAGCATACAGCGTAACGAAAGTACACGAAATCCAAAATCGTGAGCTTTATTCAAGGCAAAGGAGAAATAATACCGAAGAAACTAAAAGAAAAATAACTGAAGGAGAATGAAATAAAATGTCGCATGAGGAAGTGGCGCATTCACACACGCCATACAACCAGCGGAAGCGGCAAAGCATGCATAATCTTGATAGATAAATTGTTGGATAAACACGAGTTCAACAAAGCGTGCGTCATCGTCCATACACAAGAAATGCGAATAGCTCACGAAATGGTCACTTGATGTTTGGGTTTTACTTTGCACTCTAAAAAAGAATGCGCATCGGGTGGCAAGTTGCTGTCGTTTTGTCTTCGTGAGGGAAGGCCTTTGAAGACTTGCTAAGTGCGGCCATCGCTGCAGTTGGGGGCAAGGGGCCACTTCCATCAGTTACATAATTACGATCTCGTCACTTTAAACAAGGTGTTTATAGAGCGCTATGCAAATTGAGAAAAAGGGGGGGGGAGAAAGTGGCGGAAGGGGAAGGGAGGAGAAGGGCGGTCGATGAAGGTGATGCAGAGAGAGGAAAGAGGAAGACGTGACGAAGGAGTGTGTGTGTGTGTGGGGGGGGGGGGTTGTGGAATGTGCAACTTTGTACGTGCAATAGAAAATAAGGAAAGTGGGAGGCACAATTGGTTAACGAAATGGAGGAGATAAAAAGGCAGGGCCGTAGTGAGAGAGACAGAGAGAGAGAGAGAGAGAGAGAGAGAGAGAGAGAGAGAGAGAGAGAGAGAGATGCTGGAAGAAAGATAGGGCAGAAGCATGGGGCGATGGATGAGGTGCGCGGCCGAGGTAAAAATGGACGATGGCGGTCAGGGCTCATGGGGGTAACGGGTGGGTGAGGGATTTATGGGTGATGGGGAGAGTGAAAGGTTTGTGGGGGCCGAGGGGGGAGGGTTAAGGGTGAGGGTTTTAAGGGTAATGGGTGGGTGAGGGAACGGGCCTCTTTACGACCCCCAACTGCCATCATGATGCGGGGGGAAAAAAAGGAAAGAAAGACAGAGAGAAGGAGAAAAAACAGGCTGGGGAACTCCGCAGGGGGAGAGGCAGGGAAGATGGAAAGAGGGGAGAATGGGGGAAGGTACTGGAAGCACATGGGGTGAGGGGAAGAGACAGGGAGAAGATGGAATGAAAGAGGAAGGCGTGCCAGGGTGAGAGGGTCAGAAAACGTGATGCTGGGGAGCTGGATGTGAGGAGAATGGGGTGTGGGGAGTGAGGCGAGAACAGGTACGGGAGGGACGGAATGAGGGCAAGTGTACCGCTGCAGGAAGTGGTATTAGGAAAGGATTAATTGAAGGATGTGTTAGAGTGAGTTCAATGAGATCAAAGGAGAAGAAACGAAAGGGAAAAGTGGAGTTCGCGTTACGCAGAGAAACAATAAGTGGCATTAGGGACGACGTACAAGGGTGAGTGGAAAGACGTTCCGGAAAGCTGCGTCCGTGATACCCAAAATACGAATGGTTGAGGGAGAGCAGAGGGGAAAAGGTAAAGGGACAGGTGCAACGAGAGGGTCTAAGTGAATTCAAGGCAATAAAGAAATGGATAAACGACCGTAAGGAATACACAAACAAGTACACAAGAAAGTCCTGTATTTCCGAAACCCTCCCTTCGTCTGCACTAAACACTGCACACTTCTTTAACCAGCCTATTTGGTCTCGCAAGGGGACTAGCAGAAGTCATCCACCTGCTCTGACCCAAG
>NC_051391.1:15653283-15655783 GCF_015228065.2 Penaeus monodon | reverse complement strand
GTAGAAAACATCCCATGATGATGATTATCTATACTTTCAAAACAATGTCATAATTCCAGACTTTCTTACTAGTCTTGCCAAAGCACCACATACTCATTGCAATTCACTTCTTTTCCTCCTTATAAACATCAAAAACAACAGAACAACAACAGAAAACAGCAACAAAGCACATAAACATCCGAAGCACAAGGGAAAATCTAAAGGGGGGGGGGGAAAGAAATCGATAGGATGCCCCTCCCCTTGGCTTCCCCTCTCCCTCGTCCCCACCCCCCACCCCCGGCCTCCCACCCCCACCCCTCCTTCTCCTTCAGATCCCCTCGACTCATCTTCCAGCTCTCCGCCGCTCCCCCTCCTCTCTTCAGTCTCCCTCGCTTGTTGATAAAGACAGACCCTGTTGTGTGCGAGGGACGGGGCATCTCAAGTATGGCGATGAAAACGGAAACCTCGGCTGTTCAGTGAGATGGCGCTGGCTAATGAACAGAGGCTTCACTCGGTGCAAAAACGCTCATTTCGTAAGTTTGATGTTTGATGAGTATAGATAATTAGTTTTTGCTTGATGTAGTGGTAAGGGCACTCAGCCTCGACAGATAATAGGGTGAGTTATTATTGGCTGGCTTCCCTCAAAAGCGCCTCGCATTTTGGATTCATTGGATTTCGCAAATTGTAATCTTATTCATCGCGCGCGTTTGGTGGCCTGAATTGTTTTCATCATCTCGAGTTGTTTATAATAACTTAAAAACGAACACTGTAGCTTATCAGGAAAATTGTTATTACCTAAGAGGTTTCTGATAAAGGCAAAGGCTACACTATCCATAACTTATCCTCAAAATGTTTTTGTTTACTTCACCTCTGAGGACTCGCACCGATCCTGAACAGCATCCGGGAACAGCTTGCCTGTTTACCGGCTAATTCCATTGTAATGTGTCCTACATCACGCCATGATGATGATACCTGGAACCTGGGCCACGGTTTAATGAGCGTTATTATTGCAGCTTTTATTGCGAACATCGTTATGACGACTCATTACAGTTTGATGTAGACTTTGCACGCAGCAAATGATCGCGGCAGAGCAGTGAATGCTCGCATTATACATTTGTACTACGAGCTCATCTAAACTTATTACTGGTTACTCATTACAGATCGAAATGGGGAATGAACAGCACATCGTACTCTCGCTTCAATTCTGATCCTCATTTCCCTCACGTCTCACTTTTTCCTCTGCCCTTTGTCCTCTCTTCACTGCCACCTCCTATCCTCGTGTCTTGCCTAAACTTCACTCTCCCCGTAACCATATCGGACCCATCCATCCTTTCCTTTCCAAATCACCCGTATTGGAAGGTCCACAGGATGTATAAATAAGTGACCGACGGCGCACACGGGTGAGCTGTATGGCTGATTGAATGGATGTATGGATGGTTGACGACAAGTGCGGCAAGTTAAAAGATGGCAGAAGGCTTGACGGGGATGTATAGGTGGCAGCGTACTTGAGGAATTGTGCGTTTAAGGGAGTGGCTGGTGGAGTAGGTAATGTTGTTCTGTTCCTTTTCATCAGCATAACTTCAATCGAATAAGCACTCGAAAATAACGCAGGTGCTCCACATACTGCACCAGTACAGCACCTGCCTTATTGCCCAGCACCTGGTCTGGACAGAGGAAGTAGAGAGAGAGAGAGAGAGAGTGAGAGAGAGAGAGAGAGAGACAAAGAGAGAGAGAGAGAGAGAGAGAGAGAGAGAGAGAGAGAGAGAGAGAGAGAGAGAGAGAGAGAGAGAGAGAGAGAGAGAGAGAGAGAGAGAGAGTCTATAGCAGCATCAACTAAGAACTCCCCCAAAGTTATTGCCCTGACACATCAAAGGCCTCGTTCTGCAAAAGAAAATGATCCACGGAGGGCGCTGGACAAAGGCAAACACGTGACCTCCGCACAGACAGTAATTCGGCATCAAAACCATTTCCGCGGCCATCTGGGAAGTCCTCCCTCCCGATCATTTTCAGGAAGAACTTCCGAGAATCAAGGGCCAAGGCAGGACGTGAGGCGCAGCCCGCTCCCGATGCCCGCAGGTGAGGAGGCGCCGCGGCCAACTTCGGCGGTTTTCTTCGCTGGGTCTCGCCGGGGCATTCCCTCTGCCTGCGCCCCTTCGGTTCGCTGCTCGCTGCATTCCAGGAAGGAGTTTCACGACCCCTCTCTCTCGCTCTCTCCCTCTCTCTCTCTCTCTCTCTCTCTCTCTCCTCTCTCTCTTCTCTCTCTCTCTTCTCTCCTCTCTCTCCTCTCCTCTCTCTTCTCTCTCCCTCTCCCTCCCTCTCCTCTCTCTCTCCCCTCTTCCTCCTCTCCCTCTTCCTCTCTCCCCTCCTTTCCCTCTCCCCTTCCCTTCTCTCCCTCTCTCTGCTCCCTATCTTTTACCTTCTCCCTCGCTCGTCCTCCTCATGTATCGTGTTGACATCGATGTGCATTTCGCGAGAATAAATGAAGTCGTGACGGAGGTGTTTCGGGCTAGCGTTACTTCGA
>NC_051391.1:15648283-15650783 GCF_015228065.2 Penaeus monodon | reverse complement strand
CCCTTTCTTCATTCTTTCTGTACAACTTGTACATTGGTGGATAGACGGATGAGCAAGTGGATAAAGTGATGGATGAGGAAAAAAGAGATGACGATTTAGATGATGCAGATGGATGGATTAATAGAGAGAGAAAAAAAACGGGAAGTGATGGAGTGAATTACTGGTAAATCTATACCTATATTTATCTGTTCATTTATCCATCTTTATCCCTACCTACCTACATACATACACACACACACATACACACACACAGACAACACACACAACACACACACACACCACACAACACACACACAACACAAACAGAAGACAGAGAGCAGAGAGAGAAGGAGGAGAGAGAGAGAGAGAGAGAGAGAGAGGGAGGAGAGAGGAGAGAAGAGGATGAGGAGAGAGAGAGAGAGAGAGGAGAGACATGAGAGAGAGAGGAGAGGAGAGAGAGAGAGGAGGAGGGAGAGAGGAGAGAGGGAGGAGCGAGGGAGGGAGGGAGGGAGCGGGGGGAGGGAGGGAGGAGGGAGGAGAGGGAGGGAAGAAGGGAAGGAGAGGAAGAGGAGGAAGGAAGGAAGGAGAGGAAGAGAGGAGGAGAGGAGGAGGAGAGAGAGGAGAGAGAGTGAGGGTGAGAGTGGAGAGAGAGGAGAGAGAGGGAGAGAGAGAGAGAGAGAGAGAGAGAGAGAGAGACGGAGGGAGGAGAGAGGGAGAGGGAGGAGATAGAGAGAGCGAGACAGAGGAGAAGGAGAGGGGAGAGGAGAGAGGAAGAGGAGAGGGAGGAGAGAGAGAGATGGAGGAGAGAGGAGAGAGAGAGAGGAGGGGGAAGAGAGAGAGAGGGGAGAGAAGAGGAAGAAGAGAAGAGAGGAGAAGGAGAGAGAGAAGGGGAGAGACGGGGAGATGGAGAGAGAGAGGAGGAGGAGAGAGAACGGAGAGATGAGATGAGAGAGGAGAGGAGAGGAGAGGGAAAGGGAAGCGAGAGAGAGAGGGGAGAGAGGAGAGAACGAGGGAGAGAGATGAGAGAGGAGAGAGAGGAGAGTGAGAGATGGGAAGAGAGAGAGAGGAAGAGAGAGAGAGAACGAGAGAGAGAGTGGAGAGATTGAAGGAGGAGGAGAGGAGAGGGATGGAGAGAGAGGGAGGAGAGGGAGAAGAGGAGAGAGATGAGAGAGATGAGAGAGAAAGAGAGACGAGGAGAGGGAGAGAGAGAGGGAGAGAGAGAGAGAGAGACGAGAGAGAGAGGAGATGAGAGGAGAGACGAGGAGAGAGAGGAGGGGGACGAGAGGAGAGGAGAGGGAGAGGAGAGAGGGTGAGGAGAGAGCCGAGGAGAGATCGAGGAAGAGAGAGAGAGAGAGGAGAGTCGATGAGGAAGAGGAGAAGAGAGACGGAAGAGAGAGAGAGAGAGAGTGCAAGACCATCCCGTCGACATGTTTTTACCCCCGCACCGCCGAGGTTCAAATGAGTTCAACCAGTGCCGGATATATTTGGTCAGGGGTGAGGGGTGTTCAGCGTGGCGAGGAGCTCCGTGTTCACAGCTCCTGTTGCTACTTCTCACGCTGGGGGAACTCGACAACAGGAATGGGCGTGAGTGTGTGAGGGCGTGCGACTCCTACCCTCTACGGGCGTCAGTCAGCGCTGGTTTCAATTTAAAAATCTTTTTGCTGGCTACACAGTTGGGAATCATATTAATCCATGTGTGTATTAAAAGTTTTTTTTTATTGTCATTTACCGAATATCAGATTTGTGAATACTGTTGTTTTAAATCAACGTGGAGAGATAAAACAAATAAAATGAAATGTTGATGATGTTATTCCATTTCGAATAATACTGGTATAAAGTATATCAGTTTTTAGCGCTGGGAGAACAGCCTAAACAAAATGCATATAAAACTGTAAGCAATAAATGGATGGAATGCAGTCATCAATCATATCGTGTAGGTTTGTTAGAGTTAGTGTGGGTGTATATTATCATTCTAGATATATATTCTTGTGAACGAAGTGTATTGTCAGAATATGCGTTGTAAAGAATCTCTCTGTTAACCAAGATATAAAGCGAAAACTTACAAGCGGGAGCGTGAGATTTTATTAGAAAAGTTACGATACAGATCATTCAAGGTTAATTCCTCTCAAGTTGGAGCGGTTGTGGTGGCGTAACCGACCTGTGCAGCGGTAGAGATCATTTCCCTCTCCTTTACAACTCCAGTCCCGCCCCGCTCGCCGATTGTCTACAGCGCCCGAGAATGAATGAATGGGACGACAGACATACGCGTCCTGCTTTTGTTACTATGAATGAGACACCGGAACTCCCCATATTCTGTCTCCCCGCCCCCTCCCCTTTCACGGCCCTCTCCCCCTCCCCCTCAAACTACTCACCCCCTATCCGTCCCCTCGAGCAGGAAACTCTGAGTCCTGTGACATGCCTGCGTCATCCTACGACTTTTTTACTCGGTAACAGGAAACTCCTACCCGCACTAGTGACAGACTTCTTTGAATAAAATCCAACTCTCTGACAATAATTAGTG
>NC_051391.1:15638283-15640783 GCF_015228065.2 Penaeus monodon | reverse complement strand
CGTCTGCTGCGGTTTTTCTCCTCTGTGTTTGTTCATTTGTGAATCCAGAGCATTTGGGAACTTTTCTTCTTGCGGAGACTTGCGTAAATATTGTTAACGAGTATCGGTCGAAAGAGATCAGGGTCACTCGTCCTTCCGTGTGTCATTTGCAAGGAAATTCCGCCTATGCTCTTGGCGGGAAGAACAAACAAGCAGTGGGTTCCCGAGGCGACTCTCCCTCACACGGCCTTTGTCCCGATGTTTTGAGTCCAGCCGCGGCTGCTGTTGCTGAGAACTTAGCTTGCTTCTTCTTTGCCGAAAAGAATCTTGAGAGTTTTCTTATTTCCCTCTTTTTTTCCTAGGCGAGAGAAAGAAGAGGAAGAATACGCAAGTCTGTGATAGACTTCTGGAAGTATAATTACGAAAGTCGTGGCATGCATAGACCGAAAACTTGATGCAAGGCAAGACTAATTACCTGGGGCTTAGCGAAGTCTATAAGCTGGCATATTAAAGGTTCTATCAGACGTGGCGGGCCGATGGGGTCACCAATCTGGGCGTGGCAGATTCATTGCCTTGGAAGTAAGATGGGCTACTGCCTCGGACGTACAAGGAACCAACGTTCAGTGCATACCAAGTTCAAGAAAAGTACAATAGGGTCGTGAGACTCGCCTCGTAAGAGGTATGTCAAATGGGGCTCTTGCCTTTAACAAATACAACCCTAGACGACGTGGTAACTACCTTTTATTTCCGTAGTATCCTATACATTCCTGTCGTAACTAGGTCCGAGGACACCTGCAGAACACAGAATCAAGTAGAACCCACCTTGCGCAACAAAGAAAGCTAGCAGCGCGTAAGAGAGCTTAGATAATGACCTGGGAAACTCACTTATTCGCCCACACGCTGTCTGCTCACGTCGTAGGTTTTGTTGCTTGAAATTACTCCTACTCGGTTAGGATTCTCTCGGCGACGACCGAAACATTCATCAGCTGATTCTATGACCTTGACCAACCAGGCGTGATGTCAGACCATGCACGAAGTACTTTTAGGGTCTATTAGTACTCAAAGGGACTATGATTAACAAATGTTTAGGATATACTATTATCTGTGGTTCGGGTACGATGTAAAATGTACGAATGCCGGATATATATCTCTAAAATCCTAGCATTTGATGTGGCTCTGGATTTATTGCTGTCAAATTTTACCGGTCTTTGGTGCCTTTCCACAGTTGGCTGAGGTCTTACGTATTTAAAGGTCTAGCAGAGTGCCATGTTTCGAGTGGCTCTGTCTCGAGTGGAAGTGGGTCTTGGCACAAGTGCTGCGTAATGGCGTACCAAGTTCTTTAACAGCATCTTGGTGTTTGTTCAGTCCTTAGTACGTCCGGTAGCGGCTTTCTGTGTGTTATGTCCATCAAGAGTCTCTGGTGGCGAGGAAGAATGACAACAGTGTGCTGGTAATCGAGTGGGTGGGAGGGCGAAGGGGAGGAGGAGAGGGGAGGAAGAGAGAGTGTGCATGTTCCTCCGGAAGTCATGCACTTTGAATGTGTTAAAATCCACTCACATAACTCATAATTCAAAAGGGAGATATTCCTTAAGAGTTCAGTTAACGATCGCGATTATCTGAAAGGAGAGGGACCGGATAGGGATAAAGAACGAGTAAGACTTCAGTGCTTCGTCACAAGACAGCTCGGCGTGACTCACAGCCACTCTCGTCTCACTCTCGACTTCGCAACCTCTAGACAAATCACTGCTTATATAATCACGCCTGTGCACATACACTTACACATACACAGAAACATTGAAATACGTACACGAATACAATTATCACGTTGTTTATAAACAGTCTCCCCATCCGCAGGTAGAGATGAGGGATGGATAGCACTGACGTGGTACGAAAGTTTGATTTTTTTTTCTGTCCTCTTTGTTTGACAGGAATGTTTGTAGTAGCCTTTTTTTGTCTTCTTTGTCCCTCTACCTTTGTCCTGTTACAAACCCTATAACACACAGAGGACTCCCAGTGTGTTTAGTTTCGCCCTGTTGTTTATAATCATTATTGCCACGATAGTAAGGTACGTCTATAAACCAAACCTGGTCACTTCCCGTCGATTTGTAAATCGTTGTAATACACTTTGCGTCACCTTTTATTCCGCTACGGTTAATTTTATTCCCTGATAAAATTACACAACTTTCTTTCGTTATGGATACTTTTTATTGGCATCGTTCCCCATAAAGTCATCACTCTGGATCTCAAATAATAATTCTGCACAGCTTTATATCAGCCCTATTAACTTTACTCACCAGATGCTGCCCAGGTAATGACACTGTGGGAAAGTGAGACTCGATCAGATAAAATAACGCAGAGGTTCTTTGAATACTGCGTACTGACATCAGACATTATTATACCCAGCATCGGAGTGACGGAATGCAAGATGCCTGAGCAAGACGGTTTCATAAATATGCATGTTTTGGCTAACAAAGAGAACATTGACGTGTTTGGTTTCAGCTGACGGAGTAGAAAGCGTATA
>NC_051391.1:15620783-15625783 GCF_015228065.2 Penaeus monodon | reverse complement strand
AAAGTCCGCGTTTGAAACCTATATACGAATATGAGCATATGCATGCGCGCGCGCATGTGTGTGTTTTGTGTGTGTGTGTGTGTGTATACATACATACACACACACATACACACACACACACACACACACACACACACACACACACACACACACACACACACACACACACACACACACACACACACACACACACACACAGAAAGAAAGAAAGAAAAGAGAGAGAGAGAGAGAAAGAGAAAGAGAAAGAGAGAGCGAGAAAGAGAGAGAGAGAGAGAGAGAGAGAGAGAGAGAGAGAGAGAGAGAGAGAGAGAGAGAGAGAGAGAGAGAGAGAGAGAGAGAGAGAGAGCGTAATGTCTGCATGATTCACACATTTGACTGACAATTTTCGCACAAAGAAAGGCTGTTCTCCAAATAAGTCCACCAGCGATAAAATTTTAACAAAACTATTCTCGCATGGTGGACAAGGTGTTTCAGAAATGCATATTAACTAAATGCAATAAAGATATCCCGCCAGCAGTAACGATATCAGGCAGTCGAGCACTTGCATGCAAACAAAAGAATGAGAATGGATATCCTACACGAAGCCTCACAATCATGCACACAGATCTAAGAGAGGGGAACATGCAAACGGCAAGACCCGCGTATACAAAGAAACAAAAAGATCCCTCAGCGTGGAAAGGCGCACGCGATGATAAACGGCAGACGAGAGTCAAATAAACCAGAAAAAGTGATATGCAGAAGCACCCTCCTCCTAAACGATGCGACAGGTACATGCTGAGCAGAGAAAGGGGAATAAAAGTAAGGATATTAGCTAAAGAGTGTGGACGACCAAACAAAGAAACGTCACCTCTGCCTGGTCTTTAAACCCTAAGCCGAAGGGTCAGCAAACTCCAACGCTGGGGACGATCAGCCTTCTCCTCGAGTACAGCCAAGCCATAACAGCGAGGGAGCAAGCTGGTTCCTGATGAACCCGATCCGCTCATGAGTTGATTTTATTCGCTTATATATGAGTCATGTGAGGCCGTAATGGGTCCATTTAAAGAGCTAGTTAGGATGATAGGTAACTCGTCTTTAAGTATAACTTTCTATCAAGAAATGATCAAATCAAATGAAAACAAATCAGTCATGAGTCTGGTCCGAGCTAATCCCCTCCGACGCAGCGCAGGATCGTCAACTCGGGGCCGATAGACCCACGACCTTGGGCGGACGACAGGAACGAGACGATCTTTGTTATGGCGCTGCGGCCGCTCGTTCCGCTCGTCCCCGTGACTGGACCAGGGAGACATTAGGCATAACTGCGCGAGTGGAGGCGAGGCTTCCATCCCTCAACACGTGAAGTTCGTACCCGGGGACATGTGGGGCCCCGCGGAGGTGGTACAAGTTACCTGGCCTAGTGAGGGAACATAAGGGGGCCCTGTAGAGGTGACCAGGCCTACTTGGGAAGCCAAAAGGAGCCCCGCTAAGGAATCTGTCCTCGGGAGCGGGAGAGGGGTGGCGTGGTCGACAAAGGTAAAGGAATATAGAATAGGAGACATATCACTGGACTGACTAAGTACAATCGTGAGTGAGCGCAGTGAATCTGACATATATAGATTTTGACGCCATCTTGTGAAAGGCAGTCCGAAGACAAGATATACAACGTTAGTGACCTGTAATGTATTTAGGGAATTAAGATACGAAATTTTTAAGCTTTGCCAATATGCCATTCCAAATTTAGCGAGAGAAATGGGTCATAGCACAAACTGTTTGGTAAAAGCTAGGATAAAACTCAGACAAATGAGTGAGTGGTTTACATTAAATGTGAGAATCAGTGGCAGATGTTAGTTTAAGTACAAAAATTGACTATACAGGGCGAGGATAGACATGACGTAGAGCTTATGTAAGGAGCTTTTCAGCCAGACACGCTGTGAGACATAAAGAGGTTTAAGGCATATTAAGAAATTAATAGGCCAGGGGCTTTTACAAGTGTGGAAATCTGTTTGAGATGAGAAATGTGGGTGAGGTAAAGGCGTCATATTTAAGCGTGAGATTTCTGGGAAGTTCAGAGAATGTTTGCACTTGTCTTTTTATTGTTGTTACTACAGCCATTGCTCAGCAAGATGACAAATAGTTTATAATTAGTCTTGGGATGCCTTACAAGGGTAATCCATTATGTAAGAGTATCCCTAGGTCATAAACAGATGATGTATGAGGAAAGAACTTGCTTGAGAGATAATGCAGTTAGCAAGCAGGCAAGAGGAAGCAAACCGGCAAATGCACGGACACAACAGCTGCGGAAGCAAGAGCCCAGTGCAGCACCGTCACCGCCACCAGCAGCTGGTCAGGGATACACAAAGGGTTGTGAGCCAGGTGGGACGTGGTAACAACCAGCTGCATCACTAGCCAACCGTGCTACCACAGCGTACCACACACATACACACAAACATCCATCAGCGTGAACACACATGCACACAAACACGGCACACACACACACACACACACACACACACACACACACACACACACACACACACACACACACACACACACACACACACACACACACACACACACACACACACAGTTTATCGCTTGTGAAACGCTTCCAGAATCGGTCGCCGCATAACCATCAAACGAAGTCTATATATTCTTATTACCAAACTAACTACGTTACCTGGCTATCTTACCAGGTGATGCAAATGCTCCTTCCCTTTTCGCCACACTGCCCTTGTGTGAGAGCATTGCATCGGTGGAATCGATTCTTTTTCTACTGAATCGTCATGGTATTGTTTTCCCGAAAGTTGTATTTTCTTGGCAGTCTTGGTGTGTCTACCATGCACCATTTCGACGTTAACCCTGGCTACCTGGAGGTTAATGGTTCGCCTGAGGGTACTATGGTTACCTGCGGTTACCAGTTTGCGTCTGTGGTCACCAAGTCTATCTTAGATGTCTCGTGTCTTCGATAAATTTACTGCTTGTTGTCACCAAGGCGGCGACTGGCCTGATATTCGGTTGTCATGGTTACGTGTCTCCGGTTATAGGGAACTTCATATGTTTGACGTAGGATGGTGATGAGGTCAAAGGCTGTGATACTGAAATGCGTCAGACGGATCTTCCGCTAAGCTGCAGTTACCGAAGCTGTTCCATACGCAATCTGCCAAGCAGCCTGCTATCCTTCATGAGTGGGAGAACAAGAAGAAAAAGGGGGTATTGGGGAGAAAGGTAGGAAGCTGTTGGTAACGGGTATAAGAACAAGGGTAACGAAGAAAAACAGTGAAAGTTAGAGAGAGAGAGAGAGAGAGAGAGAGAGAGAGAGAGAGAGAGAGAGAGAGAGAGAGAGAGAGAGAGAGAGAGAGAGAGAGAGAGAGAGAGAGCGTTCGCGATTATCAAACACTGTGCAGCTTCAAACAGAGAACGAAAGCAAAAATATAGATAGGCGGCGAGCAGGTAGTAAATAGACAGTAAGCAGGCGGTGAGCAGGTAGAAGAAGAGGTGTGCTGGCCCGTCTAGTAGATGCGGCGGCCACACCAAGGGTGACGACCAGACAGTGAGTGTCTCAAGGCCACGGCTGGGAGAGAGGGGGGAGAGAGGCAGCGGGGAGAAGAAAGGGGACGGGAGACGGGGAGACGGGGAGACGGGAGCGGGGCGGCAAGGCGAGCACGATGGGGAATGGGAAAGGAAGTGGGAGGGAGAACAGGGCATCAAGGTGAAGGACGTGAGCGCTGGAGGAAGGAGAAAAGCGGGAGAGTAGAATAAAGGGGTGAAACAAATAGAGAGGGAAAAAATCTGCTACGGAGATAAGGAAACGGGTCATGTAGATTGGACTTTAATGATTAGAAAGAGAAGGGTTTTGGTTATACAGGTGAGAGCATATCGGGGCCAGACACGGCTAAACGGGGTAAATGTTTAGGGACACGCAGTGGTTAGTAGTTTTAGGGTACGGACATGTCTACAGTTTGGGGGGTGCGAAAGGCTAGTGGCGTAGACGATGGATATTAGGGACATGCAGGGTTAGGTAGGTTAGGGCATACATGGGCAATATGAGGGTCTAAATACATGTGTGGTCAGGTAATTGAAGAGGTAAGGACCATACATGTCTAGGCAGTAAGCGATTCGGGACGGTCGAGCAGTGTAAGGGACCAGCGATAAGGCTGATCATGCAGTACGAAAAATCAGGATCCTGCATAATCAGGAAGTAAAGTTAGGGATATGCACAGGGAGGTTGTTTAAGGGTCAGGGATATGCAGGGTTTGTCTGATGGTCAAGAGACGTACAAGGTTCATCGACAGATGACATTGGCAAACCCTCACACAGGCGTTGAATAATTCACAACTTTCAGTACACCACGCAAGGGTACTGGACCCCACGGAATATTGACCTACTGCTGAGCCAGGGGGGAGGGTGGCGGGAACGCGGTCGGAGGGGGAGGGGGAAGTGGGGGGGAAGGGAGGAGCAGGGAAGGAGGAGGAGCGGAGAGGAAGTGGAATGGGGATGGAGGGAAGGGGCGGAGAGGGAGTGGGGGAGTGGAGGAGTTGAAAATGGAGAGGAAGTGGGGTGGGGACGGAGGGGAATGGGGAGGGTGGGGAAGAGGGGAGAGAAAGCGGCCTGGAAATGGAGGGAATGGAAGAAGAGGAAGAAAGAAGTGAAGAGGGAGGAAGGGAGAGAAGTAAGACGGAGAGATTGTGTGAGGTGAAGAGGACGGGGATAAGCGGAGAGGGAGCAAGAAGAAGAGGAGGAGAGGAAGTGGTGTAGGGGATGAGGAAGAGTGTGGATAGTGAGTGGAAGGGAACAGAAAAACAGAGCACGATTAGAGGAAAGGGGGTGAGGATGGAGGGGGTGGAGTGAGGGAGGAAGGGAGGAGCGGGGGTGAGGATGGGGGGGTGGAGTGAGGGAGGAAGGGAGGAGCGGGGGAGAAGTGGAAGGGAGGAACGGGGTTGGAGAGGGAGTCGGGAGGAAAGGGAGTGTGAGCATTAAAAGAAATGATTGCGATTATGAGGAGATGGGAAGGAAGAGGACTGAGA
>NC_051391.1:15595783-15603283 GCF_015228065.2 Penaeus monodon | reverse complement strand
TCAAATCAAATATACTTCTTTTAAAAATCAAACTTAGAATATAAAAAAGTCAGAGTTAGACGTATGATAGTAACTTAGATGTTAGGGATAGCAGTAAAATGCTAAGTTCTAGATGATGATAAGAATTACGCTATCTCTATTGCTGCGTATATTAGATAAATCGTACACTTGACAGCAATAATCATTTCTTATTACATTTTGAGTGATAATGATGAGAAATGTCATAATCTTTATTGAGAATCACGAGAATGATTATAGGGGTGTTTTTGGGTTGGCTCTTGACCAATTAAGACGTGGGAAGGTAGTGTAAGAGCGAGGACTTCGTGGCATGAGTGTGGAAGAGGGTGGGAAGGAGTGGGAAAGGGTGGAAAACGGGGAGAAGGAGTGGGAAAGGATGGAAAAGGGGGAGAAGGAGTGGGAAAGGATGGAAAAGGGGGAGAAGGAGTGGGAAAGGATGGAAAAGGGGGAGAAAGGGAGGGGAAAGGGGGGAAAAGGGGGGAAAGGAGTGGGAAAAGAGAAAAAGGGGGGGAAGGAGTGGGAAGGAAAAGGATGAGAGAGAGATGAGAGAGATGAGAGAGAGAGAGAAGAGAGAGAGAGGAGAGAGAGAGAGAAAGAAAGAAAGACGAGATGAGAGAGAGAGAGAGAGAGAGAGGAAAGAGAGAGAGAAGAGAGGAGGAGAGGAGGAGAGAGAGAGAGAGAGAAGAGAGAGAGAGGAGAATCGAGAGAGAGTGAGAGAGAGGGAGAAGAGAGGAGAGAGAGAGAGAGAGGAGAGATAGAGAGAGAGGAGAGAGGAGAGACGAGAGGAGAAGAGGAGAGGAGAGAGAGAGGAGAGAGAGAGATGTAGGTAGGTAGACAATCAGAGAAACAAACAAACAAAGACAGAGAGAGAAAGGCCGACAGACAGAAAGACAGATAAAGAGGACAGCAAGGGAGATAGAGAGACGGACAGACAGACCAACAGACAGACGGAGCACAAAACAAATCAACATACATACACACAGACAAAAAAAAGAAGAAGAAGAAAACAGTCAGACATATAGACAAAGGCAGAGACAGATGCAGACAAACAGACCAACACACAGAAAAACCAACAACATACACAAATGCAGACAGACAGAAGAAACACACAAACAGAAACGGAGATAGAGAATATACACGCAAAGGGAGGAGAGAACAGTGCTCTTGGTGGCTAAGATGAATAAATGAAGAGAGATGAGTCAGTGAATAAGAAAAGCTCAAAGGACACAGGGCTGGGCAGTTCACTGAGCATGACAGACCGGGAAGGGGAAGTGCGATGGGAGAGGTTGTATATATATACACAAAGTCATAATAAAAAAAGAAAAAAAAAAGAAAGAGGGAGAGAGAGAAAAAAACGAGCCAGGACCGGAAGGAAGAAAAGCTGGTGATTATAAAGAGCGGAAGAGGAGGGAGAAAGAAGAGAAAAAGAGAGAGAGAGAGAAAAAAAAAACGATATTTGGAACCGACGAGATTTACAGAAAAAAAAGAGAAAAAAAATCAAACAGAACCAAAACTAACTAGAAAAAAGTACACACTAACAAACCGGTAAAACAACAAAACAGACAATAAATAACACCAATAAAGGAATCTGACTTGGGCGAGGGGATAAGAGAACGGCAGGCTAAAAGGAAGAACATAATCTTACAAGAAGAGTGAGAGACAAGGCGCCCGAGGGAAGGCGGAGTGAGCCGAGGTTCAGCCAGGTAGTTAGGTGACTCAAGGAGAGTTCATTGGACGAGTGAGTTTGTGTTGTTTTGCGCCCGAGTCTGTGCTCTGGTTTTGAATATTTGTTCCTGGTGCTTTTATTTATTGGGAAGGGGGGGGGGTCTTGTTGTCATTATCTTTATTGTTGTTAATGTTAATGTTTTTATTTTTTTCCTTATTATGAATGATGTGTTGTTACTGTTGAATAAGTAGGTAGTAGTAGTAGTAGTAGTTGTAGTAGTAGTAATAGTAGGAGTAGTAGTAATAATAATAATAATAATAATGATAATAATAATAATAATAATAATAATTAATAATAATAATAATAATAATAATAATTTCTCATTACCATTATTTACCATTGGTGGGTGCTTCACGTGCATGTTGATGTGAAGCGATGTTGTGGTAGCCTAGATAGTGTTCTAAGTGCTTGGCACGCCTTCTCGCTTGCAGGCTTCCACCCCGGCTAGCCCAGTGCGAAACAAGGGAGCCGCTTCTGGCTAAAGTCTCCCCCCTGCCAGGTCACAGGCCTCTCCATCATTAAGACTTCTGCGTGCCTCCTCGTGGCCACCCATGGGTAACTGGGTACCTTGCGGGTCCCAGGCTAAATCTGGGGGGGAGATCTCGGAGCAGCAGGATGGCCCCAGAGGTACGGAGTTTAGGCCCCACCGGCGTGTAGGAACGCTCTGGCTTCGTTACCAAATCCGCCCCCTAGCCACCCGGGGGAAAATGGGGCGGCTCGGGGAGGTGGGCCTTGCCAGTCCTCCTCCCACCGAATGACCCTTCTGGCAACGTCTTTTTTAACTGGAAATGCTGGGGGGAGGGGTGTCTGTTGTCCTCCCACCCAGCAAGTAAGGCGGGCTGTGGGGTTCCCGCTGGGGAGGGCAACTGTCGGTGCAGGATTGGAGCGAGGAGTTACTCGTCCCGACTGGCCCCGGCAGGCGGCCAACCCACATGAAGCTTGTGGGGGAAAGCCCTCGGGAACCCCAACAGGTGATAGGGCGGTCCCACAGCCTGCCGACCCCCTTTATCTGGGGCGTGTGTTGGCGGGAGCGGCAGAGGTGAAGTGCACCCGGAGTGACCACCCGAGGCTTAACCTCAGGCGTGCTTTTAAGCGGTAGCGCTTGGAAACATCCGGTTCCTGCGGCAGGATGAGCGGTTCCCTTGCTTATGCGGTGGATTGAAGCGGACCTGGGAGTTGAGGTGGCTGCCCTCTCAGAGGTGAGAAGACCTGTAGCGGCACGATCAGTGTGGGTGGTTACAGCCACTACTGGTCGGGCCGCAGCGATGGTTCACCACCTCCAGGGTGTACTGTAGCATAGCCATCTCCAGTCGACTTCAGCCTGCGGTAGTCGATGGTGGACACCGGGTTGATGAGCGTATTAATGCATTGAGACTGAAGCAGCTTTTGGATTATTCTCTTATTGCTGTATACGCTCTACCGATGTACTAAAACCGATGTGAAAGAGGCGTTCTACGCCAAACTCGCATCTGTGGCAGACGATTGCCCCGGCGAGACATTGCATGTGTCTGGGCGACTTCAATGCGGTATCCGGCTGTGACCGAGCTGGCCCTACGAGGATGCTCGTCGGCCCCCATGGCTCGGGAGCTGATCCAGCAGCGAGATAGCCTCCTTCTCCGGGACTTTGCTAGGTCCCAGAAATGAGGATCTCTGGCTCCTGAGGACCAGAACGCTCCAACCGCATGCTGGACTTGGTACAGCGATACGGGCTACAGATGGGGCCAAGGAGATTCGACCACATCCTTGTGAGCACGCGATGGAGGATCCTCCAGAACATGCAGGGTTTACCGGAAGTGCTGAGTCGTGGCACCGACCATAGGCTGCTTGGGGCTACCCTGCGGGTCCACTTCAAAAACTCCCCGTCTTCCAGTGGCCACCCTTAAGGTGTTTTCACTTGGAGACTAAGGAGGAGGAGTGTGCCCGTGGGTTCGCCACGGCAGTTCTATGACCGATTCTCAGAACCAGGAACCTGGACGGATCAGTGCTCTGTGGGAGTCCTTCAGGCGTTAAAAACACGAAGCAGCTCAGGAGTCCATATGGCGTACGCCCAAGGACAAGGCAGAATACATATCTCCCTGAGACATTAGAGGCCACTGAAGCGTGTCGGCAGGATCGGCTAAATGGGAATCAATTCTTCTGCGTCGTTCCATGGTGCGTTTAGGGATCGGACACTGCTGAGAAGGACAAGGAACAGTCATCAGGAATTTGCTGAGGAGGTCGAAGGGCCATTTCTTGGTAAATGACCTTCGCCCTGCCTACCCAAGCCCTGAGAAAAACTGAACCTAAGCACTCCTCACAGATGTACTGCAGTCCGATCAGCGGAGGACGGATCATCTCAAGATCATGTTGGGGTTTTCGTGAACGTTGGGCCTGAGTATTTTGAACAGTTTGTACCGGTGGGGATCCTCCAACAGTTAGCTTGGATGCAAGCGATGTCTCAGTGCCTGTTGCCGGACACAACCCATCAGCGAGGACAACCTCCTACCCTAACAGAGGTTAGGCTGGCGATTTCCAAGTGGAAGAGGGGGATAAAGCTTCAGGCCTTGTGATATCCCTGCTGAAACTGCTAAAGGCTGGGGGTGTGAACCTATGGCTCGGGGCCTGCATACAGTCCTGACTGCCATTTTTTTTTTGGCCAGTCTGGTACCATTCCCCCTGACCTGCTGAGGGCGTGGTCATCCCTCTCTGGAAGGGAAAGGGGATCGATGGGACTCGTAGCAACTACCGTGGCATTACACTGCTCAGCATACAGCAAGGTTCTCGCTCACATTTCTTCCTGAAACGGATCCGAACCACCTACTGGAGGCACCAGAGACCGGAGCAGTTCTGGATTTACTCTGCCAAGTCCACAATAGACCCGTATCTAGCGCTGTCGAGTAATTGTGGAACGCCGTCGTGAGTTTGGTCGTGGGTTGCTTGCAGCCTACATCGACCTCCAAGAAGGCGTTTTGACTCGGATCTCTTAAGTGCATCGGAATCGCTATGGGAGATCTGAGGCTCAGGGGGAATCAGGACACAGATTAATGGCCCTGATAGCAAGCCTTATACTGGTACTGAAAAAGTGCTGTAAAGTGTTGTGGGGGGTATGTCGAAACTTCGTCCCTGTTAATTCAGGGTGACGGCAAGGCTGTGTCCTTGGCACCCACACTTTTCAACACTTTATATTGGACTGGATAATGGACAGAGCTACTGCCAAATTTCCCCCCCCAGCGCGGAGCAACACTAGGCAATTATTAAGGTCTCGGACCTTGACTTTGCCGACGATGTTGCCATCCTATTCTGAGTCCTTGAGTCACTTGTGGCGGCTCTTGATGCCTATTAGCAAGAGGCGAAAGCCACTAGGCTTAGAGTTCTCCGGACAAGACCAAGATTCAGACTTTGGGGGCCTGTTAGGGAACCCGTTTTCAGTCGGATCCATGCTTGCGGCGAGACGTTGAGTCACAGGAAAGTTTTAACATTACCTTGTAGCGTTAGGCCAATCTAGGGTTGTCAGACCAGGGAAGTCAGTAGACGGATTGGTCTGGCAACAGGAGCATGAAACTCGATCAACAGAGCGTTTGGGAGGATGTCCGGTACCTATGGCAGAAGGACCAAGCTGAGTGTCTTCAAGGCCTTGATACTTCCAGTTTTTGCTATAAGGAAGCGAAACCTGGACGCTATCCAGTGCATTGGAGTCTCGCCTGATTCCTTTTGTAAACAAGTCCCTTCGCCGGATCATGGGTACAGTTGGCAGGACCACATGTCCAACGGCGGTACACCGTGAGACTGGCATGGGGACCTGTTAACTTGCCATTAAATCCGGGATCGCCAACTTAGGCTATATGGGCCACCTAGCTCGCCTCCTATGGGAACGAACCTGCCCACCAGGTGGTCTCTCTGCGAGGGACAACCCTGGGTGGAGGAGACATGTGGGAAGTCATAGGAGATCATGGCTTGGGCAGCTCGACGAGACCTGTCGTGAGGAACTAGAGAGGGCAGTGTGCTGCCTGGAGGACTCGCCTCGAGGGATCCTCGTGGCTCGGAAGCGAAGGGTGGATGGCGGCCAGCGCCCCCGCGGCGTTAGCCCTTGATGAGATGATGATGATTATTTACATTAATATTTCAGTTTCATATCAACATGTCTTTCCTAATTCTCCATAAGATAATCAGGACATGACTATCATTGCATTTACAAGCGCTACTGTATTATCAATTGGCTTATCATTTTTATTATTATTTGTTTTTTCCTATCATAATCATTCCCTTATTTTCACATATTAGTCTCATCATTATATATCTCCGTTTATTATCATTGTTATCATCTTCCTCGGCGTATCTATAATCAAATCAAATATACTTCTTTTTAAAATCAAACTTAGAATATGAAAAAGTTAGACGTATGATAGTAACTTAGATGTTAGCGATAGCAGGAAAATGCTAAGTTCGAGATGATGATAAGAATTACGCTATCTCTATTGCTGCGTATATTAGGTAAATCGTACACTTGACAGCAATAATCATTTCTTATTACATTTTGAGTGATAATGATGAGAAATGTCATAATCTTTATTGAGAATCACGAGAATGATTATGGGGGTGTTTTTGGGTTGGCTCTTGACCAATTAAGACGTGGGAAGGTAGTGTAAGAGCGAGGACTTCGTGGCATGAGTGTGGAAGAGGGTGGGAAAGAGCGAAAAAGGGTGGAAAAGGGGGAGAAGGAGTGGGAAAGGGTGGAAAAGGGGGAGAAGGAGTGGGAAAAGGGTGGAAAAGGGGGAGAAGGAGTGGGAAAGGGTGGAAAAGGGGGAGAGGGAGCGGGAAAGGATGGCACAAGGCGGGGAGAGGGAGTGGAAAGGGTGAAAAGGGGGAGAAGGAGGTGGGAAAGGGGGAAAAAGGGGGAGGAAGGAGTGGGAAAGGGTGGAAAAGGGGGAGAAGGAGTGGGAAAGGGTGGAAAGGGGGAGGAAGGAGTGGGAAAGGGTGGATGGAAAAAAGGGGGAGAAGGAGTGGGAAAGGATGGAATAAGGGGGGGGAGTGGGAAAAGGGATGAAAAGGGGGGAGAGCGGGGGGAGAAGGAGGAGTGGGAAGGGGTGGGGAAAAAGGGGGAGAAGAAGAAGGAGAGAGGAAGGGGAAGTGGGGAAAGGGTGGGAAATGGAAAAAGGGGGAGAAGGAGAGAGAAGGAAGAGTGGGAAAGGATGAATAAGTGGTGGGGGGAGTGGGAAGGGGGGGGGGAGTGGGAGGGAATAAGGGTGGAAAAGGGGAGAAGGAGAGTAAGTGGGAAAGGATTGGAAAAAAGGGGGGGGAGTGGGAAAGGATGGAAAGGGGCTGAGAAGGTAGTGGGAAAGGATTGGGAAAAGGGGGAGAAGGAGGGGAAAGGATGGAAAAGGGGAGAGGGGGAGGAGAGAGGAGAGAAGAGAAGGAGGTGGGGACGAAGGGGAGAAGAGAGGAGTGGGATGGATAAGGGTGAAAAGGGTGGGAGATGAGAAGAAGAAGAGGGCGAAGGAGTGTGGGAAGAAGGATGGAAAAGGGGGAGGAGAAGGAGTGGGCATGGGAAAGGTAGTGGAAATTGGAAAAGGGGGAGGGAAGGAGTGGGGAAAGGGTGGAAAGGGAGGGGAAAAGGGGGAGACGGGTGGAAAAGATGGAAAAAGGAAAAAGGGGGGAGAAGGAGTGGGAGGAAAGGATATGGAATGGAACAAGGGGGAGAAGGAGTGGGAGGGAAAGGATGGGGAAAAAAGGGGGAGAGAGAGAAGACAAGAAGGGATGTGTGGAAAGGATGGAAAAAA
>NC_051391.1:15573283-15585783 GCF_015228065.2 Penaeus monodon | reverse complement strand
TATATATATATATATATATATATATATATGTTGTGTGTGTGTGTGTGTGTGGTGTGTGTGTGTGTGTGTGTCTGTGTGTGTGTATACACACACACACATATACATTATATGTATATATGTTTACCCACGCACATACACACTCATCCAGCCATCTGTCGCTCCCCCTCTCACCTCCTTGCCTCTCTTCCCTCCCTCGCCTCCTTCACACAGCCTGTAGCGCAGCAGAGGTTCCTCAGGACCCGCAGCAGCAGCAGCGTCGCCCGCGGGCAACCTTCCAGCCAGGGAGCAGACAAGGAGACGGGTTTTTGCGCGGTGGTTGTGGGACCGCAAAAAGGTTGGTCGGGTGAGGGCGGGTCAGAGTACAGCCGCGGCCCCAGGGTGCCGCCACGCGACCCTCAGGGGGCCTCAGGGCTGCGTGCGGGAACACCTCCCCACCGTCGTTCTGCTCACGTCCTCGGCTCAAGTTGGGTCGCGCCTTGGCCTCCGTCCGCTTGCCTGGTGTCGCGAGTCCACGCCGACGGGGATACCCCGCTCGGACCCGGCAGCAGGTGTTGGCCGCGCGGCGCTGTGACCTGAGGGTGACCTTCAGAACACTATTACAGCCCTCTGTGGCCTTCGCCGTCATCCCGGCCTTTGATCACAAATCAGAAGTTAAATATGGTGGTTGTGACCCGTAGATTTTGGCCTGCTTTCTTCCGTGGCATTTCCCTCCTTCGCCATTTTTATTCTTTCTTCCTGATTTCTTCGGTTTTCTGCATACACACATACATACATATACGTATACACATGCACACACATAACGCTTGTTATCTCTTGTGATCTCCTCTGACTTCCTCCCCGCCTTCTCCTTGAGGGCGACAACCTTGTGTCCCGGCGAGGGAGACGAGCAGCGAGATAAGGCCTCCGGATCACAGCCATACCTCCCCAGCGCCCATGCAAGGCGACCGCTCCATTACCGCAAAACTTTCGCCAACGCCCCTCTGCCTTTGCCCCGGGGCTCCGTTCTCAAAAGCGACGTAACTCTGTCTCCGGCGCAGACCTTTGGCATTTATCCTTCCGGGCGCCGCGGAGGAGAGGCCGCTCGGGTCAGGCGCGAAAGCCTTCGTTTCCTTTCTTTGTTATCCGTGATTTCGTTGTGCAAGCGGCAAGTTTGGATCATTGCACATGTCTCGTTCGATGGCTGATATCTACTCTATCTCTGTTTCTCTCATAACGTGAGTCATCATAACTATGATTAGCATATCAGTTATCAATATCATTCTCTTATTAAAGAAAAAATATTATTAATGATATTACAAGTACTGCTACTACAATGATTATGTTAACGATAATGATAGAAATCATGATGATGATGATGATGACAATAATAATAATAATGATAATAACAATAACAGTAATAATAATAATAATAATAATAATAATAATAATAATAATAATAATAATAATAATACAAATAATAATGATAATAATAATTATGATAATTATAAAAGATGATAACTATAACAGTAATGATGATAATGATAATGAAAATATTGACACTGATAATGATGATGATTATGATGATAATGATAATATTGATATTAATAATAATAATAATCATGATGATAATGATGATGATAACAATAATATTAATAATAATAATAATAATTATAATAATAATAATAATAATAATAATGATAATAATGATAACAATAATAGTAATAATAATAATAATAGTAATAGCAATAAAAAAAATAATAATAATGATAATAATAATAATAACAATAATAGTAGTAGTAGTAGTAGTAGTAGTAGTAGTAGTAGTAGTAGTAGTAATAGTAGTAGTAGTAGTAGTAGTAATAATAATAATAATAATAATAATAATAATAATAATAATAATAATAATAATAATAATAATAATAATAATAATAATAATATTAATAATTATTATTATTTTTATAATAATAAAAAAACAACAACAATACGATAATTATAATAACAATGATAATAACAATGATCATCATCATCATAATAACAATATCAATAACAATAGTACTATTACTACTACTACTACTACTACTACTAATATAATAATAATAATAACAACAACAACAACAATACGATAACTATAATAACAATGATAATAACAGTTATAATAATAATAATAATGACGATCAGGATGATGATGATTGTCATCATGACAATAATAATAATAATAATAATAATAATAATAATAACGATAAAAATAATAACAGTAATAATAACGACAATAAAAAGGTATAAGAATAATAGATAATAGCGATAATAGCAATAACGCTAATAACAACAATAACCCTACTAATAACACGAATTACCCACGCCATTCCGCTTATCACCGTCACCACGCCATTACCATTTCTCTCCTCCTTTAAATCATCGCGGCTGTATTTTCGGATCGAATGCGCTGGCCTTGGAGAGTGAGTGAGACTGGATCACTAGCCTCATTCTGCTTGTAATGTGCCTTGCTTGGGCGCATCCGAGTGCCATGATTCATCAGTCTGACTTTCTGAAGCGAGGACTTCTGCCACGCGATGGCGGTGTAACGCTGCCTTTGCTTGTTATTGTTGTTGTATTAATCATTATCATTTTCATTATTATTATTACTGTTATTATTATTATTATTGTTAATAATAATAATAATAAGAATAACAATAATAATAATAATAATAATAATAATAATAATAATAATAATAATAATAATAATAATAATAATGATAATAATAATAATATTATTATTATTATTTTATTATTATCATTATTATTATTATTATTATTATTATTATCACTATTATTTTATTATTATTATTATTTTATTATTTATTATCATTATTATTATTAACATCATCATCATTATCATCATCATCATCATCATTATGATTATCATCATTATCATTATTATTATTATTATTATTAACATCATCATCATTATCATCATCACATCATCATTATGATTATCATCATTATCATTATTATTATATTATTATTATTATTATTATTATTATTATTATTATTATAATTATTATTATTATTATTATGATAATAATAATAATAATAATGATAATAATAATAATAATAATAATTATTATTATTATTATTATTATTATCCTTATTATCATTATTACTATTATCATTATCAACATGAATATCATTATCATTATCATCATTATTTTTATTATTATCATCATAATTACCATCATAATCTTCATCATTATCATCATTATTGTTGTTGTTGCTGTTAGCAGCATGATTGTCGTTATCATTCTCTTTGCATATTTTCATTATCATTAATTCTCTCTTGCATATTTCATTAGCATACGACACTAATCGTCTTGGCCTAAAAGAATGAGTGTGAATTAAGTGGTGACGTTCCCTTGCTTTCACTCGGATGAGTAATTTTGGGCAAAAAAGAGAGAAAAAAGAAAAGAAAAAAAAAGGAAAAAAACAAAGGAAGAAAAAAAGTGTGTGCGTGTAAGTTGCGATGTGTGTTTTAGTGTTTTTATGTGCGTGCTTGCGGTTGCGTGTCTTTTTGTGTATGCGTGAGCTTGTGGGCTTGTTTCTTTGTTTGTTTAGCTACTTATTCATTCATTATTAATTAATTTTTCAGTACTTCAAACTGCCTCATGCTCTATACGACGGGTGCTCGGCGCGTCCTGGGAAACAGTACAGCGAGGCAGAGCCCGAGGCTCGCGAAGGGCCCCGGGCGACTCCTCGGAGAGATCGGAATGGAGACAATGACGACAGCGTAAGCGAAGCCCAAGTCGAAGGTGAACAGAGGGATGGACGATGACGGGATTGAAGTCAAAGTCGAGGAAAGGAAAGCGAACGGAAGGGAGGACGGCAACGGGAGCGAAGCCGAAGTCGAAGGGTAAGCGAACGGAAGGAAGGACGACGGCGCGAGCGAAGCCAAAGTCGAGGCGGAGAAAGCGAACGGAGGGAATGGCGACGACGGGAGCAAAGTCATAGTCGAAAAAAGGGAAAGCGAAGTGCTCCCGGAGATGCAGGACGCGGCCCACGAGTCGTTAATGAGAGAGAAATGTGTCCTAACGACAACCCTTCACACGCGGTCTCGGCCATTTGCCATCAGCCGACTTGAAGAGGACAAATGATGCTCTTCCGCCGCCACGATATGCCGGACACTCGATTCACTGACCTGAGCGAAAATTAAACTCTCAGATAAAAAGTCCATCAAAAATAAACGAAAGTTACGTGATAAAGAATAGTAAAAGAAGAATCAAGAATCTGATATCTTAGAAAGACAGAAGAAAGGTGGTTAATGCAGGGCTTCACCGTGACGCCCTCCTCCTTAGGGAAAAAGCAGTGATCTCCGGCAGTGACGATTGTGCTGTGGTGGGACTACCGCATCGCACGACGAACCGCAGAACATGGACAGGAAATTGTGACTATTGCACTACACTTCACCAAAGACAACGCGCTATGAGATGGGCTGTCCTATCACATACTATCAGGACAATGATCGCCCAGTGCAGACTACGAGGACAGTAATTACCCAATTGAACACTGTTAGATTAATCATTATCTTATTATAACCCGAGAGAATAATGGTTATCCCATCACCAGTCATCACCCATCACAAAACAAGGGAACATCGGTTAATCTATCGCAACAGCTGTGTTGATGGGAATACCGACTTTCCCAGCAAAAGGCAAACCAGAAACTAACCCCGTCGCACCGCGCAGTCATAGACCCACCAAAATCCATGTACATTTTCTTTCAGGTAATTGTTTTCCACACCATTCACCGGAATGATGGAGAAAAGAAAGAATCAGAAAAAAATGGAAAAGAAGTTGAGGAAAAAGGCAGCAGCAGCAGACAGGAAGCAGAGCAGAGGCAGCAGGACGAGTCGGGCCGCTGCCTGCTCGCTTCCGCCGGCAGCAGGAACTACCCAGGTGTGGCGGGGGAGGGAGGGGAGGGGGAGGGTCATTAAAAACACCCTGGAGACGGGAAGGAGAGCGGGAGGGGCAAGGAGGGGGAAGAAAACACACGTACGCAGGAAGAGCGAGAAAGAGATAGATAGATTGAGAGAGTGAGAGAGAGAGAGAGAGAGAGAGAGAGAGAGAGAGACCGTGAGAGAGCGATAGATAAAGAGAGAGAGAGGAAGAGAGAGAGAGAGAGAGAGAGAGAGAGAGAGGAGAGAGAGAGAGAGAGAGAGAGAGAGAGAGAGAGAGAGAGAGAAGAGAGAAGAAGAAGAAGAAGAAGAAGAAGAAGAAGAAGAAGAAGAGGAAGTTGTGACAGAAGGAGGAAAAAGGTGAGGGATCTTAAGAAAGCACAAAGACAGACATAGAGAAGCGTGGAAGGAAAGAAGGGAAACAAAGAGAGAGGAGGAAGGAAAAGAGGAAGGCAGATGTTGAGGAGAGGACAAAGTAAGAAAAGACGCATGGCAGAAGAAAGATAACGAAGGGAAAAGAAGTCATTAAGAATACAAATAGAAAACAGGACACATGAATGGAGGGAGAGCTGCGAAAGGGGTAGGGGCGAAGGGGGGGAGAGGGAGCAAGAGATGGGGAGGGGAGGGAAAGGGAGATAATGATGGGGAGAGTTGCCGGAGGCATCGGACACAGCGGAGAGGAGTGACAGACAAACAAGAAGACAGAAAGAAAAATGAAATAAAGACGAAGATAATGATAGTAGAAAAATAATCGATGACGGACGACGAGGGGAGGGCATAGAGCGCTAGGAAGAAGAAAGGATGAATGAAGGGGGAAGGAAGAGATGGAAGAAGAAAGAAGAGGATGAGGCGAGAGAGAGAAATTAGCAAGCAAGGGTGAAAGGGTGAAGCCAGGACGGGAAGAAGGAGGAGAAAGGGATACACGAGAAGATGGTGTTGAGATATAAGGGCAGGTGCAAAAATGGCCATTAAAAGGGATGAGACAAAGCAAATGAGATGGAGAGATAGAAGAACGGTGAACTGGAGAGGGGTTGAAGGGGGGGGGGGTGAGTGGAAGGAACCTATAAATTGGAGAGAGAGATATAGAGAGAGAGAGAGAGAGAGAGAGAGAGAGAGAGAGAGAGAGAGAGAAGGGGAAGAGAGAAAAAGAGAGACAGAGAGAGACAGAGAGAGAGAGGAGAGAGAGGAAGAGAGAAGAGGAGAGAGAGAGAGGAGAGGAGAGAGGAGAGAGAGAGAGGGGGGGAGGAGAAGAGAGAGAGGAGAGAAGAGGAAGAGAGAGAGAGAAGGAGAGGAGAGAGAGAGAAGAGAGAGAGAGAGAGGAAGAAGAGAGAGAGAGAAGAGAGAGAGAGAGAGAGAGAGAGAGAGAGGGGAGAGGAGAGAGAGAGAAGAGTGAGAGAGAAGAGAGAGAGAAGAGAGAAGAGAGAAGGAGAGAGAGAGAGAGAGAGAGAGAGAGAGAGAGAGAGAGAGAGAGAGAGAGAGAAAAGAGAGAGAGAGAGAGAAAAGAGAGAGAGAGAACCAAGAGGAACCAGGATATCAACATTAATACTCCTCGCACTCTCTCCCTTCCCCCTCCCCTTCCTTCCCCGCCCCTTCCCCTTCCCCCCGCCCACTCCCGTTCCCCTTACCCCCTCCCCTCCGCTCCCGACTCCATGTGTAAATGCCGAGGTTCTCGTTGTTAACTGATGCTGTTTACGTCATCTGTTACTCTCGCCAGCATGAGTGAGATGCTGCATTATCACTCAGCTTGGTGAGAACAAGAACTAGTACCAACAAGTGTTGAGTCACCGCTCAGGACAGTTGGAACAAATGCGGGCGTGCAGCTTATAGCGGCGAGAACAAACATAGTCATAAATCATGTTTTAATATAGCCTTGAGTAAAAGAAAACATTAAAAAAGGGGAAACGAACGGGATACAGAAGGAAAGAGAGAAGTAGATGGAGAGGTCGTGACAGATAGATGCGTAGGAATATAAACAGATAGATAGATTGGTATGGGATCAGAAGGAGGAAGAGCGAGCAAGTGAGCAAAAGAGATAAAGAGAGAGAGAGAGAGAGAGAGAGAGAGAGAGAGAGAGAGATGTGAGAGAGAGAGAGAGAGAGTAGATGGAGAGAGAGAGAGAGAGATGCATGAGAGAAAGAGACGAAGAAGAAAGAGAGAGAGATGAAGAGAGAGAGAGAGAGAGACAGAGAGGGAAGGAGGACAGAGAGAAAGAGAGGACAGAAGAGATAGAGAAGACGAGACAGAGATATGAGAGAGAGAGGAGAGAGAGAGAGAAGGAGAGAGTATATATGTAGATGTATATGTAGTAGTATGTAGAGTATGATGTAGTATTAGTAGTATGTATGTATGTAGCAGATATGTTGTATATATGTATGTACGCATGCATACATACATACATACATACATACATACAGACAGACAGACAGACAGACAGGCAGACAGACAGATAAACAGACAGACAGACAGATACACAGACAGACAGACAGACAGACAGAATATGAGAGAGAGGGAGAGAGACGAGATATGAGAGAAAAAATAATGGAAGAGCGGTAACTTATCAAATCTGCGGAGCAATCACCGTTTAGAACTTTCCCCGTAACCCCGTGAACAAACAGCCCATCTCTGGCCATAAACTGAACAAATCATGGCCAGTCTATCATCGCAACTAGAACATTGAACAGTGCATTGCTCATCAGCGCACATGCTATTCCCGGACTACTGCTCACCGCATGAACATATTAGGGTCCATCTTTCACAGCAAACTGAACAAATTGCGGTTTTGTTTATAAAGAGGGAAGTCTACGTGAAGAAGATGTTGGAGAGGCGAGGAAGAGGGGGAAAGGACGGAAGAGGAGGAGGGAAGGGAAGAGGAGTGGAGGGGAGGGGAGGAAGGGGAATGGAAGGGGAAGGGAGGGAGTAGAGTGGAGAGGAGGGAAGAGGAGAGGGGAGAGGAGGGGAGAGGAGGGGAGGGGAGGGGAGGGGAGGGGAGGGGAGGTGAAGGGAAGCGAAGAGAGGGAATGAGGAGAGGGGGGGATCGAGGACGTGAAGAACAGCAGGAGCAAGAGGAAAGTGGAAGAAAGTTTGGAAATTAGATGGACAAAATAAAAGGGCGAAGAGCAAGGTAGGTGGATGGAGGGATATTGAGGGAGAGAGGAAAGGATGCGGGAAGAGTTATATGAAAGGACGAGTGGTGGTGGAAGGGGGGTAAGGGGAGGAAGAGGAGGAGGGGGGATACAGTGACCCCTCGGAGGAAGGTTACAGTCCGGACGAACAAAACTCTACGGCAGTGAGTCGTACCTTTGTGTGGCGGTGAGTATTTGCATGTGCATGGCTTCTTGTGTGCGTGAGCGCTAGTATGCGTGTGTCTTTGGTTGCAAACATCTCGCTGAATTACTGTGTTGATGTCAATTTACCGAGTGCAGACCGCAGCATCCTGTGCAAGATTACTTTCCTCAAAGATCATGGCAATCTGTCAAAAAATTGCAATTTGTCAGTGCAAAACATTAATTCCTCTTCAGGAAAGGGTTCTTGCACAGGTTACTGCGTTTTGTTCTAGCCTCAACTGTTTTAAATACTTTTACACTTTCCCGATTAGGTTCTTATACCCAACAAAAGCATAATATACCTATTAATATAATTAGTATCCCGCAACGCTTTGCTTAAATCAGAATAGTCTGACATAGTTTTACATTCAACACAAACTGCATTACATAGATTTCAGCACTGCATCATACAGACCGATACATTAAAATGCAGGGAACACATAGCAAGTCCATTAAACTATACAGTTCACCGCGGGTTCTCCATTCACCACTACACTGTAGTACATAGACAACTTACTCTTACTAACCACGACACTGTACATGCCATGCGAAGTGCCGAATGACGTTGATTATACCAATCTGCATATCGAACTGGCAGCAACATCAAACAAATCGCATGTTTCATAGATCAATCCTACACAAATCACATACTCTATGCAATTTATAACAACATAGCTTTATACAAACTTTAACTTTCACATACTGCAGCATAAAAATGTAGACGACTACACTGCACTGTAATGCAAACCAATACAAGTTACATCCTTCCCAATAATGCTATTTAGAGCGCTACATTACAGCTCTATCCATACCAGACGCTGAAACAGCAATACGTGGAAAAACGAGTACAATAATCAAATGGAACTACGCAGACAATTACACAGTATTACGCACCATTACATTACACAGATCACTACACTGAACGCCATTACAAAGACCACAGCTCTCATTCTATCCAGACCACAGCATTACATGAATGACGCCTCAAACCTAAACCTCTCTACACACAGCACTGTTGATCTCAGCATTACAGTAAAGACTCTGGTATTATTACATAAACTGATCTTGTACAAATTCACAACACCATACAGAATAACACCAACAACCCTCTACCGTCATAAAAAAAACATCGTACACAGCGAAACACACAATAACTAAAATGTTCAGCCTCACGGCGGGTTCCGAACCACCGTCTGGCACAAACCAGTCGCACCAGACATCGCAGACGTAAAAGGTCCCGCCGCAGACAACCACAATCCTAGGTATATAAACAAAAAGCTTCCGGTACCAGTTGTTCCACATCTGGCATCACTGACAGCGAGATGAACCTTCACCTCCACGACTTCCATCACTCCACTTGCCTCCAGTAACTTCACCACTGCCTCTGTTACCTCCATCACTTCCACTTCCCCCGTCAACTGCACTTCATCTCCCTCCACCAACTCCATCATCTCCACCAGCCCCAAAAGTTCCTGCACCATCTCCATCATCTCCACCTTCTCCATCACTTCTATCCCATTCTCCAACAACCCCAACCCCCACCCCCTTTTCCCCTCCACCACCCCCATCTCCTCCACACAGTCCACCCCCCACCACCCTCCACTTCCTCCAAGACCCTCCACCTCCTAAACCACCCTCCATCTCCTCCACCACCTTCCACTTCCTCCTCTATCTTCCACTTCCTCCGCCACCCTCTACTTCCTACGCCTCTTCTACCTCCTCCTCCTCCTTCACCACCCTCCACCTCCTCCACCACCCTTAAATCCTCCACCCCCTCCACCTCCTTCCACATCCTCCACCCCCTCCCTCCACCACCTTCCACTTCCTCCACCACCCTCCACCTCCTCCACCACACCCCCTCCACCCTAATCCCAAGCACTCCACCCTTTTGAACATCGCGCGCTCCCTAACCCTTCCCACAGCCTCATCTCCGCCTGGAACCCCACAAAACCTCGCCGCCTTCAGGCTTTCTCATTCTTAAAACACTGACTGGTACTTGCGCGGATGTTGCCAATTATGAGAAAGTTTAGGCAATTTACTCAATATCTACGGAGAAAAAAGACGAGAATTAAAAGATAGGAGATAGAATACTTGTGATTATGTTGTTATATGACTGGGACTGTGATGCTGCGGATGTCAACAAGATCGATGGTACTATTGACAATAATAATACGTTTGAACGCAATAATGTAGTGGTAATACCGATGATAAAAAAGGTAATGGAGGTGATAATGGTTAATAAAGCCAGTGGTTAAAAACAACAATAATATAACAAAGACTGACAGCGACAGCGACAACAACGGTAATAATTAAAGGGGTCAACATTCCATGAGAAGGAAAGGCACAGTGTTTTCTATTATACACTCTCAACAACAGATCTTCCACAGGCTTTAATCCCCTATATTGTAGTCATAATGGCTACTTAAATGACACTTAAGAAATATATAAATGCGTCAGAAGAAAGAAAAAGGGAGGGAGGGAGGGAGGGAGGGAGGGAGGGAGGGAAGGAGGGAGGGAGGGAGGGAGGGAGGGAGGGAGGGAGGGAGGGAGGGAGGGAGGGAGGGAGGAAGGAAGGAAGGAAGGAGAGAGAGAGAGAGAGAGAGAGAGAGAGAGAGAGAGAGAGAGAGAGAGAGAGAGAGAGAGAGAGAGAGAGAGAGAGTGAGAGAGAGAGAGTCTAAACCCATATATATATATATATATATGTATATATATATATATATATATATATATTATATATATATATATATATATATATATATATATATATATAATTTTTTTCTATCATTATTATTATTTTTGGGAGGGACAGTGACAAAAAAACAGAGGAGGAGGGGAGGGGGAGGAGGAGGAGGGAGGAGGGGGAAGGGGAGGAGGAGGAGGAGGAGGGGGAAGGGGAGGAGGAGAGAGAGGGAGGAGGAGGAGGAGGAAGAGGAGGAGGAGGAGGAGGAGGAGGAGGAGGAAGGAGGAGGGGAAGGAGGAGGAGAAGGAGGAGGAGGAAGAGGAGGAGGAGGAGGAGGAGGAGGAGGAGGAGGAGGAAGAGGAGGAGGAGGAGGAGGAGGAGGAGGAGGAGGAGGAGGAGGAGGAGGAGGAAGAGGAGGAGGAGGAGGAGGAGGAGGAGGAGGAGTAATAATAAGAATAGTTATATTAAAGAGGATAATGATGATAATAATGATAACAATAAGAATATGACGATGACGACGACGACAGTAATGATGAAGATATGATGATGATGATGATGATGATGATGATGATGATGATGATGATGATGATGATGATGATGATCATCATCATCATCATCATCATATGATGGTGATGGTGATGATGATGATAATGGTGATGGTGATGGTGATGGTGATGGTGGTGGTGGTGGTTGTGGATGATGATGATGATGGTGATGATATGTGGTGGTGATGATGTGATGATGATTATGATATGGTGGTGGTGGTGATGATGATGATGATGTGATGATTATGATGATGATAATGATGGTGATGATGGTGGTGATGACAGTAACAACAACAGCTACAATAATATCATCATCATTATCAATATGAATAAGAATAACAATAATAGTACCGGCAATGTATAACGAATTCCAACATCTATAACACTCAATAACTAGGGTTAATGGACGGGAAAGGTAACAGCAACAACTGCGACGGACGTGGCCACTTTGCCAAAATCGCAGCGCATGTGGGATAAGTCTGACATGCATAATTTCCATGACTTCTTTACCCTGCCCTCTCCCTCCGCCCAGCATGACTTCCCCTCCCCTTCCATCTAGCCTCCATGCACTCATTTCTCCTCCCTGCATGACCCTCTTCCCTTGGCCTCTTGTGTTCCCCGCATGACCCTCTTGTTACCCCACCTTCCTTACCTCCTTGCATGAAACATGAACCTGACCAGAAACTCTCCTCTCGCCCCTTCCCTCCCCTTCCCTCTGCCTCGCGCCCCCTCTCCCTGCCCTCCCGTGCTCGCACCACCCACATCAGACGTGCCAACGCCCACGTGGGTAGCACGGAGGGCTTTCAGAGCACAGACTGGGCAAAGTAGGGAATAGGATGGGTCAAAGGTGGGCGGGGCCATCGATGAGTTGGTGTAACAAAGGGCGGGGCCAAGCAAGGGCGGGGTTTACGAGGGGCGGGTTCGAGGCGGATATGCCGTCTCGGGAACTATAATTGTTGCGGTCATTACTCCCCTCACAGCCCTCAGCGCCGAGGGTGGGGCACTGCGCCCGACTACTGTGCACTGTC
>NC_051391.1:15558283-15568283 GCF_015228065.2 Penaeus monodon | reverse complement strand
AGTGGATCATCATGCCAAAAAAGGAAAGAAAAACATTGCAAGGAAGACGAGGATACAGACGATTCAAGCACTGGGCAAACACCAGGAAAAAAAAATCAAGCGAGGTGAAAGTAAGAGTTTTAACCGAGGTAAACAACCATAGTTCAGTGACAAACAAAAAGTCGATGTAAAGCGTTTGAATGCAAGTTTTTTTTTTCTTTTTTTCTTTTTTTTGGCGACTCACATAATTGCATGACGGCAACAAACCTACGTGGTGAGGGACACAGCCTCTTCTGCTGCAGTACTGCCACCCTGGTTCCCCTTTCCTTTCTTATGGTTCTTTGTTGCTTTCTCCTCAACTCTGTCTATCTTTCTCCCTTCTCCTGTCTCTTTCTCTCCTCTCTCTGTC
The DNA here is from genome assembly GCF_015228065.2 of Penaeus monodon. NCBI lineage: Eukaryota > Metazoa > Arthropoda > Malacostraca > Decapoda > Penaeidae > Penaeus > Penaeus monodon. The sequence goes on along the minus strand of NC_051391.1, from coordinate 15,567,895 downwards.
ACCTTTCTTTCTTTCTTGCTTTCTCTCTCTCTCTCTCTCTGTCTGTCTCACTCTCTCTCTCTTTCTATCTATCTATCACCTTTCTTTCTTGCTTTCTCTCTCTCTCTCTCTATCTATCTATCTCTCTTCTCTCTCTCTCTCTCTCTCTCTCTCTCTCTCTCTCTCTCTCTCTCTCTCTCTCACTCTCTCTCTCTCTCTCTCTCTCTCTCTCTCTCTCTCTCTTCTTCGCTCTCCTTCCCCCCAATACGTCAGTCTTTTCTTCACCCTCCCAATCATTCTTCTCCTCATCTCTCCTTTCTTTTTACCCTGCCCTCCTCCGTCGCCTCTCTTCTTGCTCTCCATTTAACTCTCGCAATTATCCTCATTTTTCTCTTTCTCCTCCTTTCTCCTCTTGCTCTTTCTGCTTCTCCCTCTCTAAGCACAGTATTCGCCTCCTTCGCCGCAGTTCAGTGAGCCGGGTAACAGCGCCAAATAAATCTTCATCATCAACAGCGGGGAAGGAGAGAGTGAGGGAGACGACTGAAAGAAGACGGGGGAAGGGAGAGAAGGGAGAAGGGGAGGGGGGGGGAGGAAGTGCTGGAGAGATAAAAGAGAAAGGAGTGGGGAGTAAGGGGATGAATGGAGGGAGAGGAAAAGGAGAATGAGAGAGAAGAGGAAGAAGGAAGAGTTGTTGAAAGAGCAGGGAGAAGAAGGGAGGGTGGAGGAAGGAAGAGAGGAGAAGGAAAGCGGAAGAAAAGTAGGAGGATGGAGGAGGGAGAGAGTGGAAAGAGGAAAGAGGAGGAGAGGAAGGGGAAGGAAGGGCCAGGGGCCGTCGGCACTAACCCACAAGGGGAACTCGGCCTTAGCCTCCACGCCAGGCACCTGTGACTGTTCTGGCACACTAACACATATGCGTATAATTAACATCAAATGGAAATGAGCAAAAACGAAAGAAAGGGAAGACGAAGGAGGGCGAGAGCTCTTCATGGTCAAGGGGAAAGGAGAGAGGAAAATGAAGATGGTGAAAATTGGTTAAAGGTATATAAAAATATACATATATATCGCGCAGGGATTTGATGTCAGGGGATAGCCGGGAAGGAGAATGGTGAGGGGAGAGGAGGGCGAAAGGTGAGGAGAAGGAGCAAGGGAAAAGGTGGAGAGAATGAGGAGGAGGAAAGGTGAGGAGAAGGGGGAGGGAGAGGTGGGGAGAAGAACAACAACGGTGGGGAGAGAAGATGGAGAAAAATAGTAAGAAGGTGGAAGGGACACGTGGGAAGGAGCAAGGGGAAAGATGGAGAGAAAGAAGGGAGAAAAGTGGGGAGAAGGAGGAAAGAGAAAAGTGGGAATAGAAGGAAAGAAGAAAGGTGGGGAGAGAGACGGAAGAGAGATGAGGAGAAGGAAGAGGAAGAAATGTGACGAGAAGGAAGAAGGAAAAAGGTGTTGAGACAGGGAAGACGGAAAAAGGCAGGAAGAAAGAGATAAAAGACAAACAAGGAAGAGAAAGAAGGACGGAAAAAAGGAAGAAAGTAGGGGGGCGCAGAGAAGAGAGCAGAAGCGCCCTAGGGAGGAGCTGAAGAGGGAGAGAGGGCTTCTGTTACACGCGGAAGGCCTGCAGAGTAATGAGTAAATGGAAGGATCACTGGTGCTTCGAGACGTAAAGGGCGGAGGAAAGAAAACGTTTCGGGAGGGAAAGGGACGGGAGCCAGGAGAGACGGAGATAAACACAGGGGGCGAGAGATGAATAGAAAGGAAGGCTAGAAATCAAGGAAGGAAGGAAAAGGAGGAAGGAGGAAAGGAGAGAGGTGGAGGTGGAGAGGAAAAGGCAGTAAAAAGCGGAGGAGAGGAGAGGAGAGGAAGGAGGGAAGGGGGAGGGAGAGAGGGAGAGAGGGAGGAAGAGAGGGAGGGAGGGTGGGTGGGTGGGAGGGGAGGGGGAGGGAGGGAGGGAGGGAGGGAGGGAGGAGGGAGAAAGGGAGGGAGGGAGGGAGGGAGAGGAGAGGAAATGAGAGATAATGAAAAGAGAGAATTGGAGAAGAGAGAAGAGAAGAGAAGAGAAGGTGAGAAGAGAGAAAGAGAGAAAGAGAGAGAGAGAGAGAGAGAGAGAGAGAGAGAGAGAGAGAGAGAGAGAGAGAGAGAGAGAGAGAGAGAGAGAGAGAGAGAGAGAGAGAGAGAGAGAGAGAGAGAGAGAGAGAGAGAGAGAGAGAGAGAGAGAGAGAGAGAGAGAGAGAGAGAGAGAGAGAGTAAGAGGAAGAGGGAAAGAGTGAGAGAGAAAGAGAGAGTGGAGGGGGAGAGCGAGAGCGAGAGCGAAAGGAAGAGAGCGACCGGCGTGAAGGGATGGAGAGAGGGAGAGAGTAAAGGAGGGAGGAGGGAGGCAGGGTGGGGGGAGGGGGAGGCTGACGCTGCAGGGTCGTCAGGTCGTTCACTCCTGGGCAGTCACCTGTGGGCGCGCTGCCTCGCCTGCACGCCTGCACGCCCACTTGCTCACCTGCCATACGCGGGTTAGCACCATTCACTGCGCCGCCTCGGTGTCCAAAAGCCGTCGCCTGAACTGCTCGCCTCACGTGACAAGCCAAGAAGAGATGCCAAACAAGCAAACAAACAAAACACTGACGATAGTGCGTGAGGTGGATGAACCATGACCTTCTTGTCTTGTTTGTCTCTTGTCTTGTTTGTGTCTTGCCTCCCGTTTTTGCGCCGTGTTTGTTTGCTTCTGCCTGACGTGCTTGCTTTCGGGCTGACTTGCTTTTACCATGGCTGACGTGTTGGTGTCCTTCCTGACGTGTTCCTCCTCTCCTTGTTCGTATCCTACTGGCTTCACTCGCTTCCTGCAAATCTTGTTGATGGCATGCAACTTATTCATTCCCAGTTTAAATCATTGATCTGTAGTTTGCATAGCTGTCTTAGTAAACGCACACACCTTGCTGTACGTATTGTTTTATTTATGTCCTATTTTTATGTCCTATGTGGCCTTCCCTCCGTTGTGTTTACGCCCCTGTGTTTAGACGAGTCTTGTCGATCTTATGCAGGCGACATGACTTACAACCTATGTGATTCGATTACGTGGGGCTGGGCTTTACGTCGGGCTTGTGTCTGTCTATATTTTGCTTGTTGGATTTCATAGCCATTGTCTGAATGTGTTGTTGACGTGCCGCGAGGCGCACTGTGTTGCCGCCCATCTCCATCTCTCCTTTTTAACTCTTCCGCTTTCATATGACTGCGAATATTCATACATACATGTATACATACATACATACACACACACACATACATACATACACACATACACACATACTTACATATATACATATATACATATATACATACATACATATGTATATGTGTATATAAATATATATATGTGCATATATATATATATATATATATATATATATATATATATATATATATTTATATATTATATATATATATATATATATATATATATATATATATATATATATATATACATGTGTACATATACATATATGTACATATACATATATATGTGTGTGTGTGTGTGTGTGTGTGTGTGTGTGTGTGTGTGTGTGTGTGTGTGTGTGTGTGTGTGTGTGTGTGTGTGTGTGTGTGTGTGTGTGTCTGTGTGTGTGTCTGTATGTGAAGATAGATAGATATAGATAGATAAATAGACAGATAGATAGATAGATAGAATGAGAGAGAGAGAGAGAGAGAGAGAGAGAGAGAGAGAGAGAGAGAGAGAGAGAGAGAGAGAGAGAGAGAGAGAGAAGAGAGAGAGAGAGAGAGAAAGAGAGAGAGAGAGAGAGAGAGAGAGAGAGAGAGAGAGAGAGAGAGAGAGAGAGAGAGAGAGAGAGAGAGAAGAGAGAGAGAGAGAGAGAGAGAGAGGAGGAGAGAGAGAGAAGAGAGAGGAGAGAGAGAAGAGGGGAAGAGAGAGAGAGAGAGAGAGATGGATATATGTAGATATAGATATAGAGAGCTAGATAGATTTATGGATTAGTAGACAGATAAATAGATGCATGTATATGCAAGTGTGTGTGTGTACGTATGTGCATACATATATAGTACTTCTTTACATTTGTCTTAATCATTCACTGATATATCAACATCGTTTTTTATCGATAAAATCCTCTTACACAAAACACAAATCCACATACATACAGGATACATCAAAGTAATAAATTCCCATTCTAATCATTTATTCATCCTTACAATACTTTTTCGCTTGTTTATTTTTATTACCAATAAAACATGATAAATCATTCATTACTGCATTTCCGGTAGATATATCGCTGGAAGCCATTACATGTTTGTCTAGTTTTTGTTTCAGTAACAGCTATCGCAGGCATTCAATCGTATATCATTCCGTGATGGTGTTCACAAGTGTGCGACAGATGTTTGGGTTTCGACCGGAGCGTCTGAAGAACGGTCTGCTTACGTTTTGCGACGACCTCAAGTTAAGGTCGCATATAAGAAGCACTGCCTTCGTAAGTGAGGCACTGGCACACGTGGCACTGATATTTAATACGCAGCGTGGTACTCACCTCTCACCACAACATCGCGGGTCACGTGGTACATTACTCGAACCGCCAGAACACCATTCACGTGATACTCACCTCCTTCCACATCAACACAGTCACGTGGTACTCACCTGTCAGACGAATCAGCTGAGTCGTATCTGTTCGCGCACCGCTGAGTGGTCTCTTTCCTCATGATCTTATCCTCTCCCTCCTCCCCTTCCTCGTCTTCTTCTTCCTCCTCTTCCTCCTCCTCTTCCTCCCCCGAACCTCCCTTCATCACATTACACACACTCGACACAACACTTGTGAGCTCCGAACATTTCAACGAACTGGTCTTCATGTTGCCAAAGTCAGGACACAACACCAGTGAAGGGTTACTGCCGGGCAGAGTTGAGGAAGTGTCGGAGGGGACAGGAACTGTACCCAGGGGCGTCGCTTCCTTGTCGGAGGGGACAGGGACTGTGCCCAGGGGTGTCGGTTCCTTATCGAAGGGGACAGGCGAAGCGCTGGAGAATCGGGCTTGGGCGTCGAGGATCGCCGGTGCGTCGGCGAGAGCGAGGGGTGCGTTGCAGGGCTTGTCGCTATACGATTGTGATCTGGTGGTCACATGTGCGGCACGATCAGTTGAAGAAACAGGTGTTGGGACAGGTGGTGGGGGTAATGACTGACTGGTTGTAGGTGTTGGGGCAGGTGGTGAATTTGATAACTGTATGGATGAGGTGGCAGGTGTCTGGACAGCTGGTGAAGACTGAGTAAGTGAGGCTGAAGACGTAGGGACAGGTTGCAGAGGTAATGACTGACTGGGTGAGGTCGCAGGGGCGGGGATTGGCCGTGGGGTTGAGGTTGGCTCGCATGCGGACAGGGTTGTGTCCCGCGCGACTGCAGTTCTTACACTGAGGCGACGTGCGGGCAGGCTGCTGCTGTTGCAGGTTGCCGCTGCTTTTGCTGTTGTTGTTGTTGCTGCTGCTGCTGCACTCCTCGTAGGTGGCGGGCGCTCCCGACCACTCCACACGCCCCTCTCTTCACACCCATCGCCCCCATGAGCGCCCACGCACTTGTCCCGAGCAGCAGCAGCGGCGAGAGAGGCGTGGTGCGGGCGTGCGGCGGACCTGCCGGGCGGGCGTCGGCCACGAGGCAATACACAGGAGAGAGGAGCGTCTCCCTCCACTCCCGCCATGGCGAGCACTGCCGACCCGTCTGTAGTCTGCCGCCCCTCACACACGCTCACGCACACCCGCCACGCACATACACACGTACATAGACACGCACACCCCATCACTGTCATGCACGCAGACATATTTAAACTCCTAATGCCTTGTACGAGTATACATGCAACTGGCTATGTGCACATAGAACGCTGGGAACACATTGCATCGGACTAATAAGTGGGAATATGTGGAACATAGATACATCAATCTTTAGATTACCATGCCTACCTCGTACACAACTCCACACGACACTAATAAGCACTTGTCATTCAGACACGCACACTTCTACTTTACGGGAACTGTCATTGATATAAAAATGTGAATATGACCTTGGTGATCAGGCAAAACGTTTATATTAACACATAGTGTTTCTTCTGTCACACTACCGTTGAATGAGGTTCATCATCAAATACAGAAGCATGCTGTTCACTAAGACACTATTAAAAAATAATAATAAAATAAAAAAGAAAGAAATAGATAGATTAATCTCTACAATTGCCACAACAGAGAGTTAATCCTCATGTAAAGATTAGGCACTCATAAATATCATACGGACGTTCGAATACTTTCTATACACACACACACACACACACACACACACACACACACACATGCACACCGTCACATACGATTAGATATATTCATCTTTTAAAATATATGACTAAGGTAATGAGGTTCTAGTACATATACTTGTCTTGTCTTTTTTACTGTGACGTCTTTGATATTTCCTGAAAGCCAAACTACACATATTTTAGAAATATTAAAAGGTGTTATCTAAAAGAAATAATGATAATCATACTACTACTACTACCACAACTGTTACTCTTACTACTACTACAGCTATTAGTACTACAGTACTGCTATTTCTACCATTACTACTACTACTACTACTACCATTACTACTATTACTACTACTTCTAATACTACTATTACCATTGCTACTACCAACAATGCCATTACTACTACTACTTCTGGTACTACTACTACTATGATTACTTTATACTACAACTACATTACTACTATTCCTACTATCATTACGCTACTACCACTACTGTTATTACTGCTATTGCTACTACTACAACCACTGTTACTACTAATATTACTACCATTACTGCTACTATTACTATTGCTACTGCTATTACTCTTACTACTACTAGAATTACTGCTTCTACTACTATAATCATTACTGCTGCTACTACTACTACTACTACTAATACTGCTACCTCTACCATTACTGCTACTATCATTAATGCTTCTACTATAACTATTACACTACTACAACTACCATTACTGCTTTTACTACTACTACTACCACCTCCATTCTGCTACTATTACTACTACTACTACCTTTACTGATACTATTATTACTGCTACTACTATTACTATTACTACTACTACCACTAATGCTTCTACTACTACTCTTACAACTACCATTACTACTACTACTACTATAACGTTTCAGATATAAAGTAGTGTTTCTAACGACAACCTCTTTCATTTCCGGAAAAGTAAATGATTCTTCTTATTAACAATATCCTCTATCAGGCCGGTTTAAATGTCAGGTATTTCGCTGATTGCATGCAAATTAATTGTTTAAAGATAATAGTACACCCTTTGGACAACATGAAACGCTTCATTTTATGATCACAATATTGACAATGGAATAAAAATCCAGCATCCTTCTGCTATGACCATTCCTCTTTTGCTTCTACACTCCAATCTTATTATTTTATAGTCACACCTCGTACCCATGCAAGCACAGACATGCAATAACTTCAAACAATGACGCATGCATGAATAAAATCATACATGAAAATTCTTTCATCTCGTACACAGCATATGCTCAATATCATGGCTAATCGTAATACGGTCGCACGGCTATCGATACACCCAAGCAAGGAAGGCACTTACATATTCATACATTCACATTTACATCTGGATACAGGTTATATCTGTTGACACTCAGTCACACACTCGCGCATATATTAACGATCAAAACCTCACGAAAATGTTCGTCAAAATGTATAAATGAACATTCATATACACGAACTGCAGTTGTTTGCTTTATGCCGAGATGAATTAGATGAAACCATGTTATGCGGTCTGGTGTCGTATTAGTTTCACTTAATTTGGATTAAGTAACATGATTTATCAAGGTTGTTCCAATTTCTCGTAAATCAGATAAATTAGAAGTTCGTTTTCAACAAAAAAAGCAACGTACTCAGGTACGAGACTTTTGCATTGCATAGATATTTTAGAATTAACGACCAACAATATTTCTACTGTTTTTACCCTACCTACATCGTACTATTATTTCTTGGTCGGTGAACAAAGAAATATTTTGACATGAATACATGCATACTAAGACGAATGAATGCATGATGGTACTGGCAAAATACCAAAATGTACAAGTGGGGGGTAGTAATGTTCCCGAGTTGGTGTTTTCTTCTTATTAAGAGTCTATTTTCGAGTAATATCACTTATTTGTATAGTATTTTATAACAGGATGACTACAGAAATTGTTTAGACAGAAGGAAAGTAACAGTACTTTACATAAAGCCTGGAAATTATCGACCTACGGAAGAAGCGCTTAGTCCTTACCCCACAAGAGTCGGTTTTAAATTCAAGACTGAAATATTTGATAATGAATACACGTATTCTGCTTCTGTTCCGCTGGACCTGTTAACATTCTGTAACTACTGTACTGATCTGTATATCAAATGAATATTGTGTGTCTTATGCATATGTACTAGAAGCATGCAGGGCCGGCGCTGTTCACTAGGCAAAACTAGGCGATCGCCAAGGGTGCTAAAATCGGGGGGGGGGGGGGTACAAATTCTGGCTCAGCAATCTTCTTGGAGTGGTCAGATCAACATATATAAGGATTTCTAGAGTGTTTAGCAACTCTCATATTGCAGTCATCCCGTACACGCGTGTGTAATTACCTTGTCAAAACTTATTAGGCGGGAAGGAAGCGCATATCGTACGGAGCTGAATCGGCTATCCTAGCGCCACTGTTGTACGCATAAATACACATATTCTACAATTATCAAAAGTAAGAGCAAAATGGGGATATCTGTTTCCCTCATGTTGATATGGAATAACCTGAATAAAACGCTATGACAAAATAACGTTTTCTAGTGATATTCGAAAAAGACTATACGTGAATTAGCATTCTCCGTATATGTACTTATTATAATTACTACACAATAACAAAACTGTAAGGGGTATATCAACTTCATTATAATATGAATTTCATGTGCGATCTTTAGTAACTGATGTAATGCTTTAGTCACCCACAGCAATCTAAAATCCACACATTTTCTGTGTTACCATGTTTGCTTACTTTTTAAAAGCTCTTTAAAGGTTCACTCTTAGAGTAAACGAAAATATGAAAACCTCAGTCTTGCGTATTACATCTCTTTCTCCGTCAGAACAATAGTGCCACATCCTTCGCGGAAAAAAAATATATGCAAAACACACTGAACAAATAAAGGGGAAACGTACCCAAAGTGTTTCGAGATTTGCGTCGAGTGGGCTGAAGGGGGGGAGGGGCCACAGAAGGGAGGGGGGGAAGACTTCAAAGTAGCCCAAGTCTGTGATCTGTTCTGTGGGTTGAGCTCGACGCGGGTTGTTGTCAATTTTTTTTTTTTTTTTTTTTTAAAATCATATTTGTTTAAATGCAAACTTCTTTAAACTGGTTTTCAATTGTTTTTTTCTGGTGATATAATGGGTAAGCGATAAACTGTACTTTTAATTAATCTCGTTTTTAAGAATGACACATAGCTAATACGACATATTCTTGTATTTCCACTGAATTGATAAAGATGAGGACTTCCACTATAAAATAATTGGATATATATAAGAGTGTACGGTGAAGGGGGTGCAATGGTTGCTAATAACACGCGAAGAAAATTATAGACAGTTGTGTTCAA
>NC_051391.1:15503283-15555783 GCF_015228065.2 Penaeus monodon | reverse complement strand
GTGGGGCGACCTCGGCGAGCGTTAGAAGTGGCGTCCACCAAAGTGACTATCCTTGTCTTTAGCTGGGACTTTAAATGTCTGCTCTTTGCAACAGGATGAACAACTACCCCTTGCTATCGAGGATTCTGATGCGGATGAGGATTGAAGTGGTTATCCTTTCGGAGGGGAGACATCAGTGTGGGTGGTTACACCTACTACTGGTCTGCCCATAGCAATGGTCAGTAGAGGAGATTACTCCACTCAGTGAGCATGTAATGGTACTGAGACTGAAGTGTGTATTAGGTTCCAGGCCTCTTAAAGTTGTGTACGCTTATAATGATGTTTGTTAATTCGATGTGAATGAGGTATCCTATGCCAAATTCACACCTGTGACAGTAGTCCCCAACGTGACACTGGCATTGTTCTGGAAGACTTCAATGCGGTATCCAGTTGTGATCGACCTGGCTATGAAGTGTCTGCCAATACTTATGGCTCAGAAATTGATTCCATCAGAGAGAATAGCCTCCTGTGGGATTTTACCAGATCCTATTAGCCCTCCAACCCACATCACTGGACATGATACAGTGATGTGGGTAATACGGCCAAGGAGATCAACCACTTGCAGGAAGATCCTCCAAAACTGCAAGTTTTATGTGGTGCTAAGATCTGTGCTACTGACCTTAGTAAAGTTGTGGCTGCCCTTAGGATCCACCTCAATATCCCCCATCTGTCCAGTACTCACCCCAGGGTGTTTCACTTAGACAAATTGAGAGAGGAGAGTGCCTAGAGAATTGTTATGGTTATATCTGACCGATTCACAGTATTTAAGAACCTGACGGACCCTGTAGCACTGTGATTCCTTCCCTGTAGTACCTGAATACCACCTTGCAGTCCAGTACCATTCCCTGGGACCTGTTGAGGGGCAGCAACTACAGTGGCTTCACACTGCTCAGCATGTCAGGCAGAGTTCTCACTCACATTCTACAGTAGACTGAAGCAATCTGGATTCTCTCCTGACAAGTCCACAAAAGACTGTATCCAACCCCTTTGAGTCACTGTAAAGCGTCATCGTGAATTCAGTTACAGGTATCTTGTAGCTTTCATCGAAGATTGCAAGCAGGAAGACATATGACTCGGTACACTGCTAACCACTCTGGGAGATACTGAGACTAAAGCCAAGCTTACTGGATTAATAGCAAGCCTGTATAATAGGAGGGGGAGTGCTATATATGACTGCCGCGATGGTCCAGTGGTTAGAGCACTGGACTCCGACCCTCGTGATCCCGAGTTCAATTCGCCGCCGCGACGGTCGTAAAAATGTCTGCGTTCTGACTGCAGAGTCAGACCCGAGCATGTATGTATCAGCATGAATTTCCCCCAAATTGAAATAAATTTCTATTATAACAGAAATAGAAATACAATTGCTTTCACAAAATCAATTATCATAATTTGGTGTCTTCTGAGCAATTTACGATTACAATATATAAAAGAAAAATAAATAGAACAAATCACATGGAAAAATCGTAGATACATATTTATAATATATATACACCACATTTTTTTCTGTATACCAAGTTTATTTCATAAAAAGTTCCCGATCTAATAGTAATATTTCCTAATGTTAACGCTCACCGTCCTAATGTTTAATGTTCATTCATTTGCGGACAACTGCCTGCCACTATTGCCATAACATCTGAAGCAATTTAATGTCACTGAAGATTAGTATGGCTTTTTTAAATATTTTATTTTGGTTTCATCGACCTCTTTGCGTGTTCCAGCAATAGATCCTAGAGCCTGAAGGGTGGTTTCCGTTTTTTTTTTTTTTTTTTTGACAAGGAGTGTGACTAATTGCTTTTTTTTATTATTAACGTTGTTGATGATACCGTCGCTATTCTTATCCTTCATTAGTATGTTATTATTACTATCACAATCATTATTTTATCATCATTACTTTTATCATTAATATTATAATGATCCTCATTGTTATTGTTGGTCTCAATATCATTATTATTATATTATTATCATTATTATTATTATTGTTGTTGTTATTATTATTATTATTATCATTATTATTATTATTATTATTATATGATTGCTATAATTATTATTTTATCACTAATATTATAATAATAATAATTATATTATTGTTTTGTTATTATTATTATCATTGTTATTATCATCATTACTGTCGTTATTATTATTTTATTATTATTATTATCATCATTGTTATCATTATTGTTATCATCATCATCATCAAGGGGCTAACGGCGACAGGGGCGCATGGCCGCATCCACCCTTCGCTTTCAACCACGAGGTTCCCTCATGACGAGTCTCCAGGCAGGCCCCCGGCCTATCTCTAATTCCTCGCGACAGATCTGGTCGAGCTGCCCAAGCCATGACTTCCTAGATCCTCCTACGGACCTCCTCCACCCAGGATTGTCTCGCAGAGAGACAACCTGGGCATGGTCATCCACAGGGAAACGAGCTAGGTGCCTATATAGCCTGAGTTAGTGATCCCGGTATAGTCGTCGGTTGGACACATGGTCCTGTCAATTGTACCCCATGATCTGGCGAAGAGACATTACAAAAGGCATCAAGATGAGACTCCAAGACACTAGATAGCATCCAGGTTTCACTTCCATAGAACAAAACTGGAAGTATCAAGGTCTTGAAGACATATAGCTTGGTCCTTCTGCATAGATACCGACATGTTGTTCATGTTGATTGGGTTCATGGCTCCTGCTACCAGACCAATCCTTGTACTGGTTTCTTGGTCTGATAGCCCAGAGATATGGACTACATTACCAAGGTATGCAAAGCTCTCTGTGACTTCAATGTCCTCACCACAAGCATGGATTGACTGAACAGGTTCCCCTGACAGACCCCCAAAGTCTTGAATCTTGGTCTTGGTCCAGGAGACCTCTAGACCCAAGGGCTTCGCCTCATTGCTAAATGTATCAAGAGCCACCACCAGTGACTCCAGGGGCTCAGACAGGATAGCATCATCATCAGCAAAGTCAAGGTCTGAGACCTTGATATTGCCCAGTGTTGCTCCACACTGACTTTGGATAGTAGCTTTGCCCATACAGGTGTTGAAAAGTGTTGATGCAAGGACACAGCCTTGCCTTACTCCTGAATTGACAGGGAAGAAGTTTGACAGGCCCCCCATCACACTTTAGTGCACTTTTATTACCAGTATATAGGCTTGATATTAGACCAATAATCCATGTCGAATTCCCCTAAGTCTCAGAATCTCCCATAGTGATTCTTGAGGTACTGAGTCAAACGCCCTCTTGAGGTTGTAGTAGATTGCAAGCAACCCACGATCTAACTCATGACTTAGTAGGTGGTCACGGATCTGTTTCAGAAGAATGTAAGCGAAAACCTTGCCTGGTATACTAAGCAGTCCCAATGATCTCCCTTTCCCTTCCAGAGAGGGATGACCACGCCCCTCAACAGGCCAGGGGCAATGGAACCAGACTGCCAGATGGCTGTCAAGACTGCATGCAAGCCCTGAGCCATAGGTTCACCCCCAGCCTTTAGCTGTTCAGCAAGGATATCACACATTCCTGCAGCTTTCCCACTCCTCAGCTTAGAAATTGCCATCCTAACCTCAGTTAGGATGGATGGCACAGGTAATGTCTACCTGGTACAGCTGCTCAAAATACTCAGCCCAACATTCACAAATCTCAGCATGATCTGAAATGATCTGTCCATCTACTGAGTGGACTGCAGTCATCTGTGAGGAGGGCTTAGAGTACAGCTTTCTCAGGGTTTGGTAGGCAGGCCGAATGTCATTTACCAAGATATGGGCTTCAACTTCCTCAGCAAGATTCCTGATGAACTGTTCCTTGTCCTTTTTCAGCAGTGTCCAAGTCCTACATACCAAAGAGCTATGCAAGTCCTGATTGCCATTCAGCCATGCCATGCAACACACTTCAGTGGCTTCCATTGTCTCCAGGGAGATGAAATTCTACTTTGCATTTGGGCGTACACCATTGGACTCCTGTGCTGCTTTGAGTATTTTGTGCTTGACGGACTCCCACAGAACAATTGGGTCCATCAGGATTTCAAGTTCTGTGAATCATTCAGAGACTGCATTCCTCCTCGCTCAATCTTTCCAAGTGAAACACCCTAGAGTGGCCACTGGAGGGATGAGGAGTTTTGAAGTGGACCTGTAGGGTAGCCACTTCCAGCCTATGGTCAGTGCCACAGAACTCGGCACTCCGGTAAACCCTGCAATTCTGAAGGATCCTCCAATGAGTGCTGACAAGAATGTGGTCAATCTCCTTGACCACAGTACCCCATATTTCTATACCATACCAGGAGCTAGAAATCCTCAATCTCTGGGACCTAGCAAAGTCTTGGAGAAGGAGGCTGTTCTCACTGCTGTGATCAGCTCCTGAGCCATGGGCTGACAGACATCTCATAGCCAGCTCGATCACAGCCGAATACCTCATTGAAGTCGCCCAGAACAATGCGAATGTCTAACCATGGGCAATTGTCTGCCATGGATGTGAGTTTGGTGTCAGTCAGTCCATCCATCAAGCTGTAGCTTAAAAACCCTGGGGGAGTGCTCCAGGACCCTGAAAGGGTAGGATAGCGGTTGGTGGTGGGCATCATTGTGGAGAAAAATGAACTCAGCCATATCCAGTCCTGGCAGGGTGTAGGATAGGCAATGAGAACAACGGGTGGGTCTGCTGGGAGTAAATTGCTGGGCTACCCAGCGGAGGTCCTTGAGCCGAGTGTCGCCCAAGCTGTCACTGAGGAAGATTCTCCAGGCACAACAAGGTCCTGACCATATACCATCTCGGCCGCAGAATGGGCGAGATTCCTCCTTAGGGATTGTCCTGCGCCCAAGAAGCACCCAGGGGAGCTGCAAAGTCCCCTGGCTGTGCTGCAACAGGTGGTCAGGGTCATCTTGAGGGATCAATGCCATGTCTCGATAAGTCCATTAGCCTGTGGATGGTATGCCGTTGTGAAGTGGAGCAGCTGTGCTAGAGCCTTTCATAGTTCTGAAGTGAAACTCGCTCCCCTATCGGACATTGTGTGTTCTGGAAGACCAAAGCGGGTGATCCAGGAGCCAAGGAATCCCTGGGCACAGAATCTGGTGCTCAGATTCTCCATGGTCAAAGCCTTGGGCCAGTGGGTAGAGCAATTGATGATGGTAAAGATATACCTCTTGCCCTCTAACGGTGGGAGAGGTCTGACAGATAGATGGGTAAGCCAATCTATGGATGAGGTTGAAGATGTCCTTCCAGTATGTGGTAGGTATGACAGGTTGGGAGCAGCCGGTGCTTACGTCGCAGAGGACAGTCATATCTCCGATGGTGACTTTTTCCCAGCAAAGGTTGGTAGGCCATGGTTTTGGGATCTCGCTGTTGTTCTGCCACTAGAGCCTTGTAGTTGACCCAGAGCTGAATGGAGGAGATCTCGATGTGTGAGAGAGAATCTGCAACTGGATTCTGGGAGCCTGAGAGCTATCTCATAGTGCATCCCATCTTGGCAATAGCTGAGAGCTGTTGTTGTTGCCGCTCTGACCAAGCATCCCCTGACTGGAAAGGGCATTGACCAGAGGCTTGTGAGCTGTAAAAATGATGTAGAACATATCTTCGAGCAGATGTACTGCCAGGAGCTCTCTGCCGAATGTGCTGTAGATCTGCTCAGATGGCCAGAGCTTCTGGCTGAAGAAAGTTTGAGGCTGTTGTCTGCTGTGTACTTCTTGCTCCAAGACGACTTTATCAACTGCATTAGGCAGAGCTAGGTGTTGGGGGCGGGCCGTGCTAAGATAGTAGCCCTTGTGAGGGCTATTTTGGCAGCTGTGAAAGCTCCCTCTTGCTCATGGGACCATTCAAGTGATCTGCTTATGGCGACGTCCTCTTGGAGAGGGGCGAGAATGCTGGCAGCCCCTGGGATAAATTGGTGATAATAGTATATCATCCCTAGGAACTGCAGAACTCCCTTGATGGATGCTGGGGTAGGGAATTGGAGTACAGTATCGACCGTATTGGCCTGTGGCCATATACCCTGGCTCTGGATCTAATACCACAGGGAATCGATGCTGCTGGCTCCAAAAATGCATTTCTGACTACCAGGCTATTCTCCTCCAGAAGGACTGTGGAGACATGCTGCTGGTGTTCCTAGTGGTTCTGTGAGAAAATGAAGATGCCATCGACATAGACCATGCAGAATGGGAGCTCTCCATAAGCTCGTCTTCTTGTTCCTGAGCCCAAAAGTGGAGTAGTGGAAGATGTAGCTTCCAAATGGGGTAATGATAGCCGTCTTGGAGACGTCATCTGGATGAACAGGCACCTGGAAGTACCCCTTAAGGAGATCCACTTTCGAGAATATAAGGGCGTCGCCTATACCGGTTGTCAAATTGGTGATGTTTGGCAAGGGGTAATGGTCCGCCTCGGTGATGAGGTTGAGCCGCATCGTGCCACGAGTTGTTTGATTTCCGGACCATGTGGAGAGGAGGTGCCCATGGACTGGCAGCCTTGGAGCAGACGCCCATGCACTCCAATTCTGTGGAAGCAAGCTTGGCGGCGTGAAGCATCTCTGGCCTCAGGTGACGGAAACGAGAATGGACTGGGGGTACTGTTGTGGCGGAGCTCTGGCTTGAAGACTGAAGGGAAATTGCTGAGCATATCCCTTTAGTCATCTTCGGCAAGGCGGCACATGTTGATGTCAGGAGGACCTGGAATTGAGACTGTGTTGACCGAAAGTGGAGTGAAAATCTTGATGATGATTGATGAGCCGGCCTCTTCTCATATCAACCAGCAGGTTGTGGTGTGAGAGGAAATCAGCGCCGAGTAGTGGCCGGGCCACATCAGCGATTGGAGTTCCATTAGCGGTGACAAGCCTCTGCGGCAGCTCGTCTGTCGGACTGTATTGCTGGGAATATTGTGTCCAATGTCTTCTACCTGATCTGCGCCTCTAATAGACCCATTCGACATCTTCGTTATTCCTCTGGAAAAATTATAGCATTTTCATTTCAGAATTCAAGTCTTGCATGTCTCACTGCCGTTTTTTCTTCTTCACTTATCTACTACACTCTCCATTGTCGTAATAGATGACCCTAAATATTTAATATCATCCATTGTATCTACTTGTAACCGCAGAATTACGCGCCCTCCCTCCTCCTCCTACGGGAACATTCTCACGCTGACTTTTATTCACCTTCTCTCCAATATGCATCTGCACTTCTACCAAGAAAAGTCGTAGAACAGACCCCCAGTTGTAATTTCACTGCGTTGAGCATGTCCATTAATTTGACTGTACTCATCCTACATCAAGATCACTCAATATATTTAATGATCTTGACCTGCAACATTCTCACATACTTCTCTACACTCCCGACTTCCTCTTGCAATGCTGTATTTTCTCTTTTGGTACCCTGTAACAAGCTTTCTCTAAATCCACAGACAATCTACAGCTCCTAACCGTTTCTATATTTCTCCATCAACACTCCAAAAGTAGACATCGTATCTGGATTCGTATGAAGCCGTACTTCTGCTTACGGAACATTGTCTCTCTTTATTTTCCCTTTCTTTGTGTTTCTGTTGTTACTGCAGCTCTGAACATTGTCCGTATTCTTGAAATTCGGTATAATATACTTCTCCACTTCTCAGGCATCTTTTTAATGCTCAAGCTTGAAAACTCCACTGCAATCTCTTCTAAACACTTCCATGCTTCTACCGATACATCATCTGGACTAACCGCTTTTCCACACTTAATTTTTCCGCATAGATCAGTGTGCACACGCACATGCATCAGCCTCTTCCTCCTCCTCCTTCTTTCCCTTTCTTGCTCATTCCACAACCAAGGCTCTTCGTCATCATTCCGCTGTCCAGAAGTTACACCAAGATCCCTCATTGTTTTTTTCCTCGCCACTTCTGTAGGTATTTCCCCACCATCATCATCATCATCATCATCATCATCATCATCATCATCATTATAATTAGAGTTGATGTTGTTGTTTTTATTATTATTGTTATTATCATTATTGTTTTACTACGATTAATATTATTATTACCATTATTATCGACATCATCATCATCATCATCAATACTATTATTATTATTATTATTATTATTATTATTATTATTATTATTGTTGTTGTTGTTTTGTTGTTGTTGTGTTGTTGTTGTTGTTTGGTATTATTATTGTTATCATTACTGATGTTTTTATGATTAATATTATTATGATCATTATTATTGTCATCATCATTACTATTGTTATTATCATAATTTTATTATTCTTTTATCGTCATCATTGTTGCCATTATCATTAATAATGGTATTATTATTATCATCATCATCATCATCATCATCATCATCATCATCATCATCATCATCATCATCATCATCATCATCATCATTATTATTGTCGTGATGTTTATGAGCAAAAATAGAATGTTAACAATTATTACTGCTAGTGTAAGAACTATGTGCTTCTACCTACCTGAATAGCTGCCCCTAAAGTGCGTCTTGTCCACACCATAGCAACTGTCAGGTCATCTTCAATGGTTTTAAATGTTTAATAAGGACACTGCTAACAGGTTGCTCATCACATACGTTTGCGGTTCTTTCTGCCAGTAGTGATGACAAACGCAGGTGTACTTTAAAAGGCCAAGTAACTGTTTCGCATTTCAGAAATTATTGTCAGACTGGAATGTCAGTACAATATTTTGTCGTAATTTATGAAGCATTTCTAATACTGTAATACATCTGTACTCCCAGTGGAATTCATAAAAGAAAACGATGAGCACCTCCTTATAGGGGAAACTGCTTCAAAGAGCGCATATACCATTCCACTTCTATAAACGGAAATTTCTCTGATAGTAAAATTGTAATAGATTTGATAGAGGTTAATTTTTTTCAGATGGTCTTAATTTGAAAAAAAAACTGTATTTTTTATACACGAAATTATACACGGTAGTTATGTTTTCGAATTACTGTTTGCAATCATTGCATACGCCCATAGGTTATTCCGAATTACTGATATGTGATATCTGATAAATATGATAAGAATAGTGCTGCATTTAGTTCAAGAGGCTATGTATGATGTTTATATGCCTAGTTTGCCGATCGTCTGTATACCCTTATCAACGGATTAATTATTTAATCCGTTGATAAGGGTGGAACTTTTACACAATCACCATTTTACTATCGTTATTTTAGAAATAATTGTGGTGTAATAATATAAGTAGGCGTGAGGCGAGACACACTTTAGAGCAAACCTTTCAACATATTCGCAAGTTATTATACAAATGGTCCCTTGGCTTCTACATAGAAGATCCTTCTGGGTGTAAACAAACTAGCGTCACTGTGAGTATGGGAGAAGCACGCCGATAATTGGACATATGACTTTATGATATGCGAATGTTGCATTGTGTGTCAGTCGGCGACAGTATTGTATATTAGTTTTGAGGTAAACCATTTTTGATCGCAACTTCATATCGAAAACAGAACTCGACTTGGGATTGATTTGACGACGAAACAGTCCATATACATCATCTCTCAGACACCTGTGCTTTATATTTTACCTGGAGAAGTGTTGTTACCGAGAGTACAAGTTAACGAATTGATTATACAGTAAGTTTTTAGTTTTACACAGCCATCCTATCTTGCTATTGTTCCTTGTTTCAATCATTCAGTATGTAATATCCGTGAATATCGTTTCCATTGCAATGTAGTCCATATCTCTGTGCTGTCAGACCAAGAAGTCAATAGACGGATTGGTCTGGTAACAGGGGCCATGAACTCGATCAACAAGAGCATTTGGAGATGTCGGTATCAATGCAAAAGGACCAAGTTACATGTCTTCAAGGCCTTGATACTGCCAATTTTGCTCTATGGAAGCAAAACCTGGATGCTTTCTAGTGCCTTGGAGTCTTGTCTTGATGCCTTTTGTAACAAGTCCCTTCACTGGATCATGGGGTACAGTTGGCAAGACCACATGTCCAACCGATGGTTACACCATGAGACTGGCATGGGACCTGTTACTTGCATAATCCAGGATTGCCAACTCAGGCTATATGGGCACCTAGCTCATTTCCCTGTGGATGACCCTGCCCATCAGGTTGTCTCTTTTTGAGACAACCCTGGGTGGAGGAGACCTGTGGGACAACCCAGGAGGTCATGGCTTGGGCAGCTTGATGAGACCTATCACGAGGAATTAGAGATGGGCCAAGGGCCTGCCTGGAGACTCACCATGAGGGACCCACGTGGTTGGAAGTGAAAGGTGGATGCAGCCATGCGCCCCCATTGCCGTTATCCCCTTATTGATGATGATGCAATGTGAAAGTATTGGCAATTGTTTACAAAGTCCCTTTTACTCCAACTACTCCTGGGAGTTGATGAACCAAAAACTTGTCAAATCTCTACCCACCAGATCCCTACCCAATCGCTATGAACTTACTCTCTATGTGGCATTTGTTGTGCCTTACATTCTTCATTTCTGATGTTCTTTTTTGCTTAGGCAGATCATTTCATGTATGAGTGAGTGCAGCTTTTCCTCTCTTTATGATTGTGTCATTAGATTTTTGCATAGATATATCCCAAAGTATTACAAATTGTACAAAACAAACAAACTATATCGGTTATACACAATTGAGCCACTCTGGTAAGACCAAGAAACCCCTTACTATATATATTCTGGCTTAAGAGACAGATATAAATCACATAAAAAAATTCCCCAACTTCAAAATATGAGAATATATGCTGTGATTCTTTTCTTTTTTTTATCATACTAGACTATGAAGTGCAGAACCAAAGCATGCAATGGTGCATTTTAATTCAGGAAATATAATTTTGTTGTTTCATACTTTCAATAGAGGTTTTAACCCATTGCCGACGGGTGGCATGTACGTACATGCCATGGCATGGCGGGACCATCTGCCGGGGGCACGTACGCACATGCCATAGAGTATGCATGGACATGCCATGAGTTTTTATTTGTTACAATCACGGCAAAAGATTATTTTTTTGCCAGTGAAAGTGTGATTAAGTCGGTTCTAACACTTTCTCATTTTTACCATGCAACAAACAAAAAAAATGCAACAAACCGACAATTTCAACTCCATGATGCCACACACTGCTTATTTTATTCGGACTATAGACCGAATAATGATCAACTATGGAGTCTATATAACAACAAAAATACCCTTCAGTCTCGATTTATCAGGAAGTTTGGCAAGTAGAGACTGTAAAAAATAATGAAAATTGAAAATACAACATATCTGTGATGCTATGTAATCATATGGCTTATAGTTCACTTAACATTTTTTTTTTTTTTTCCTTAATTTCTATAAAGACAAAATTATCAGATTGTGTAGTGGTCAGGCTATCAAGAAATTTAGTTATGTGAAAATTGAAATGTCATTAGTTTTATGGGAGTATATTGGGAAAATGAATGAAATAAAATGAAATAATCAAATCAATATATTAAATTATGATATATTAATTTATAGTCACTATATTTTTCTTCAAGGTTAACAGGATAGCAGCAGTTAGCACATTTAGGATTCTTCAAAGTTAGCAGAAATGGCCAAAATGAGAGGACCACGCAAATCACCCGGAACAAATAAGGCTGAAGTTCCTACTACGTAAGTGGTGTCTATTATATTTCATGACATAATTTCTAATAGATCTTTCTTACTGGCAAAACTAAAGACTTCAAAAATCAGGTTTTCCATTATAGTTTTATTAAATTTTTTAAATATTTTTCTTTTTTGCCCTATTTATTGTTTCAATGTCATTTGGGTCAGAGAGTCACAAGTACACACCATTGTATTGTACTTGATTAGTTGTAGCTCCAGTATGTGGAAAAAAATATTCTGCTTGTGTCATTTTGCTTGTTTTGATTAATTTTGTTCTTGTTACACTAATAGCATATTTATTACTTTTCATTTTTTAAGTACTTACTATAGTACTATAGTACTTACTTACTTCGTCAGTAATATATTGGTCATCTTTCAGCTCCCAGACAACAAGTAGTCCCCCAAGACTTCAAATAGATTGGCGTCGTATCTTCATTAGGATTCTTATGATGACTGGTATTATGGTTGCTGTCTATTACACTAAAGCAACAGACTTGGTCAGTTCAGTGTGCCTGTTATTTTTTTTTTTTCTTGTTTTTATGATAATAGTTTGTTCATATAATGTATAGAAGTAACAAAGCATCTGTGGATTTGGGGACAGCCATTTTGTTTTTCCTTTTGTATAAATAGATATGATAAATTGCAAAGATACTGAATGTATTTTTTTGTGTTATGCATTTAAGATAAATTATTAAGGTTTGTAACATTTCTACTGGAAATGGTAAATGAAGTAATATCATTGGCTTTTTTCAGGTCACCTTCGTAACACAGAAAGAAGAGGTTCTCAGCCGCTCTGTCGATATTACTTGTTCTGAAGACTATGCACAGGAGCTTTTGCATTTTCCTGGTAGAATACAATTTGAATTTGAATTTTCCTTTTGGTTTTCATGAACTGAAATTTCAACGTATGGCTATGTATATTATTAGGTTAGAGAGTTGTAAGTGGGCTAAGAAATATATGTGTTTTTGTCATATGTTGTATATTTTTGTTTATTTAATAACTAAGGACTTTGTAACTGCAGGTTGTACACCTAGGAAGTGTGGTAGAGTAGTGTTTGACACTCTTGTGAAGCCATCTGAGGTTGCTGCATTACTCAACATAGCAAAGAGGGGACTGTCAATGGGAGGTTCTACTGGTGGAGCTTCTATCCTTGACTTGCACTCAGGGGCTCTGTCACATGGCAATGCTTTTGTCAATATCTTTAAATTGGAAGAGGCGAGAAACTTATTCACAGAACAAGACTTCAAAATATATAGGTGTGTACCTAATGAAGACCATAACAGTCTGAAAAGCTGTGTACATGTATGATATAGTGTGATCCAGAAAAAATATTTCCAGGAAATACAATAGAAAACTGAGAATATTATCATGACCACTTTTATAGATGATGAAAAACTTGAAGTATGATTCAAGCTTAGAAAATGGTAAACCCCTTTACAAACATATTTATAAAGGATGTTTTTTGTTTGTAATACAAGTAATTATGTCATAAATCCAATTGCCAGTTGAATACTTTCATGAAAGAAAAGTAAATCTAGCAATTTAGAGGGATGACAAGTTATGGTTAGTCAGTCTGCTAAAAAAAATTAGCATTAAAAAAAGGAAAGTTCAAAGATCACAAGTTTGAGAATACTGGTGATGAGAAATGTATTAAAGTTATGATACCATGATGCAAATAGCATTTTTGTTAGATAATGTAAAGTAACTCTTCCTATTTTTTTCCAGTTTTGTCAAAAATAAAATTCACAAAGCTATAGTGGATCATTTTGGCATTGAAAAAAACAGGCTTTACCTGACACATCCAACCTTCTTCTCTCGCATCACTCCTGCACCTCCGCAAACAGTTCATGATGAGTACTGGCATCCTCACGTTGACAAGGTAGGGCATCTGTTTACACTGTGTGATTTGTTAGAGTGCCACTTGTAAACAAGAAAATAATTTTATGTAATTTTCAGTTTATTTTTGTTTGATTAAACATATTTTGTCAGTGACAGAATTTATTGCCTTTATGCTTTAAATTGTCTGATTTATATACTTCAGTGTTTTAAGTATATTCCATATGATGCTGCCATCAGGGATGGCATATATAGACATATTCCCACTATTAGTTGATGATTGTCTTTACACATGGGTGACTCCACAAGTATTTAACCCAATGCTGTGCTCAAATTCTATTATTATTTATTTATTTATTTATTTATTATTATTTTTTTTAATTAATTAATTTATTTATTTGTGTGTGTGTGTGTGTGTGTGTGTGTGTGTGTGTGTGTGTGTGTGTGTGTGTGTGTGTGTGTGTGTGTGTGTGTGTGTGTGTGTGTGTGTGTGTGTGTGTGTGTGTGTGTGTGTGTGTGTGTGTGTGTGTGTGTGTGTGTGTGAAATGCCTCTGCACATAGATGGCTCTGCAAGTGCTTAGCCACAAAGGAGTCAATTAGTAGACCTTGTGACCTTACCTGATTTCACCTTTCCTTGATTCGGCGGGAAAAACTTTTTTTTACTAATGTTATGAATATCAGTGGTGTTATTTTTATTATAGACATTATAATTACTATAATCTTAAAGACATGAGTAACAGCAATATAAGATAATGTGAAATATTTTTGAAAATCAAGGTAAGTAGGAAGACAAGCAGTACTTGTAATTGGTGCATTGGTGACATAATACAGGTGTAGCCATCTATGTGGAAAAAACAGTAAATAAAGTAAACTCACAGTGGGCATGACATGTATGTACATGCCCGGTGGGATTGGGTTAATAACCAATGAGCCAATTTTTAATACTACCTATCTAATCCGTTTGCTCTTTTCCTTGTTTTTCGGGAATATTTACTTTTATCTTATATTGCTCTTAGTAATGTCAATAATATTATGGCAGTTTTGATGTCTATAATAAAAATAATAACAGCATCAATACTGATAGAATTATTAGAAAAAACACTTTCCCAAAAAACTCAAGGGAAAGTTAAATCAGGTGAGATGATGAAGTTGACTGATTGACTACTTTGTGGCTAAGCACTTGTGGAACCATCTATTTGTAGAGACATTTCATAAAGCAATACTACAGTGAATGCTACATTTTCCTGGCAGCACTTGGTTTTCAAGAGCAGCTGTGAAATGAGAAAGTCTTGTTATGATATGCTTTTTCTTTTGTACTAATTTCACTTTATATGTTGTCAGTTTTGCCATACTGAATTTATATTTTCATCTACTGTTATTTCTAAGTTTATCAACATTATTCTTTATTCTTTTCAGGAGACTTATGAGTCCTTCCATTACACATCATTATTATACCTAACTGATTATAATTATGACTTTGAGGGTGGACGGTTCATCTTCATTGATAAGGACTCCAACAAAACTGTTGAGCCTCGTTCAGGTAGACATCTGTTAATAGTCCTTTTGTGTGTACTTGGAAATAGATAGCCAGGAATAGATGAGATGTGTAGTCGGTATTGTGAGTCTTGTGATTATCATACTGATGTAGAAGGTTTTGGATGTATTTTTTACTTTTTTGTCCTTCTAATGTTTACTAATTCAGGTGATGTATACAAATGGTTGTACATGGTAATAAGAGTTATGTAGTACTCTTATCAACAGTACATGTGAGAAGCTCCTTGATATTATAATATTCTATATTCCAGTTTAGATCTGTTGTCAGTTGATTGATTCTTTTCATTGCAGGAAGAGTTTCTGCTTTTACCTCTGGGTCTGAGAACCTGCATCATGTAGAGAGAGTCACAAAAGGCACCAGGTATGCTGTGACGGTGTCCTTTACATGTGACCCCAAGCATGCTATTAGTGATCCTGTTCTGCAGAGGTGACTGCAGTTTGGAGGAAGAATGCATTAGACTTAAGTCACCAGTATTTCAGTGTTTTCATTATAGATTGATTTATAATTTGGAAAAAGAATATAAAATCCAACTTGGAAAAAAAAAAAAAAAAAATCTGGAGATATTTTTTTCCTTTGTTAAAATTGGTTTTGTTTAAATATTTCCAGTGTTAGCATCAATGTTAGTGTTGATATTCATATTTATTTATGAATACTGATGTAACACAAGGCATAGTACCAATGATTTGGACTTGCACAAATAAAGTATGACATGATAGGAAATATTGTATATCCGTTGGATTTGGACTATAAGTGCCCTTTGGATTTTCATCAAATGAAATGTTCTTGCAACAGGCAGTTTAGCTGTCAGGCTTTTTCTAAGGGAATTTTTACAGAGTGCAACAACTTTTCAAAATTGCGGATATTGCAATTATGAGGATTATAAAATGAAACTATGTATGGTTTTTAGTTGTTAATTTTTTGGTGCTCAAATTCCAAATTATCAGTATATAAAAAGTATTATTGTTATTTGTGATTTACTACAACTAGGAAAAAAGGCAAAAGTAAAAACATGACAAAGAATATCCATAAATATCATTACCTAATAATTGTTATTATAAAGGAATTGTTAACTAAATTAACTGTACTTGATCTCCTTATTCACTGTTATTCATTCTTTGTTTTTGAAGAGTGTGTTTCTTTCTGTCCTTAATCAGAGTCATTATCTTGGATAATTATTATTTTTTTACTGTAGGTTGTAGCAATCTATTGATTTCTTATCTGGACACTCAAAATATTATTCCTGGGCTACCCCCTTGGCAAACATAGTGTTGATATTAAATGTGTTTAGTAGTTCCTAAATATTATGATATGCAGTGTAGATGTAATTAATTTTATTATGCTTTATTATATTTTTGAGAATAATATTTTCCATTCAAGTAGGTATTTTTTATTCTTTACAATGAATGAATGCTGCAGTAGAGGAGTATTGTATATGAGTATTGACAATATTAACAATTTTCCAGTGATAAGTATGAATGAATGAATTAAGATTTCAAAGTAAAGGCTGGACATCTATGTCAGAAGAACTGTTAACCTTTTGAACAAATGCTTTGTTGTGCTGTATATGGTTTCAGTATTGCGTTTAAAATTGACCAGCTTAATCACAGTATTGTCGGGAAGTCAGGAATTTGCATTCATTCTAGATTAAAGCATACACATTTCAATCCTCTGCATAGTTTGCATTCCAATATTGTGTATTGCACCAAGGGATTTTTGGGTTTGTCCAGACTCATGGTGAAGGGCTGTGTTGCTTGGGGTTGGTTTTCTTTGTTTGCTGTGATGTCTGATATTCCATATTTGTTTTATTTCTTAATTTTCTAGCTCAGATACAATAACTATAAACACTTCACCATCCTTGGTCACATCTTGTTTGGTTAACCATTGTTAAATTGTTAAAGCCATACTGTCACACCAGATCACCATATTATTTGTTGACAGAAATCCAAATGGGTTTGGAGAATTTTCCTTTTGTATGAGCGGTTATTGATTGTTGATATTGAGATAATGAAAGAGTCAATGACATATTCAGATATTATAGTGGACATTTTGCTTTGTTTATTGTACTGCATGTCTCATAAAGTTAGTTTGTAATCACTTGCAAAAATGAAAGTGATTACAAACTGACATGTGAATATGGGAAGTAATGGATGGTGAAATGGCAATAACAGGCAAGTGTTTTCACTTTGATTTTCTGAGAAAACCTTTGTTACATTCCTGGTTAATGAATACAACTGATTTATTCATGTTCATTGCTCATGTAAGTTTTCTATAAAAATAAAAGTGACAATAAAAATGAACAAATAATCAAAAGGATCAGCAACTAAGTAGTACATTTTAAGTTTCCAATAGATTTTGTGGATTACAGCTTTCTATTAGCTGAATGTAAAAAGTATTTGAAATAGAGAAGTTCTATGGTCTTCATTAACCTTTAAAAATCTATTCATATCTTTTCACATATATGATAGTGGATAAATATAAAGATAAAGATAAATATAATGAAATACAAAGGAGCAAATGCACTGAACCATAAATAACTCTTGATGCCTCAGTATGTTCCATACTGATCATACTCTAGTATAATGAGGTAGTGCATGTACAAGTATTACCATTCATCAACATCCATGTTTGTTAACAACCTCCTTCACCACTTAGTGCTATTATCTCTTATTTCCATCTTTTTCCTCCCCTGTGAATATTATCCACCTGATCACAGTAATTCTCTCATATTTTATGTCTCTGTAGGGTGGGAGATAGCACTGTTGAATATCAGAACAGTGGTTCACAGTATTGTCAGATCAAAATATACTGAGGTATGACTGTAGTAAGCAAAAGAACCTTTATGATTTAGGAGAAATTGTTTAGAGAAAGGTCTGCAACACAGTAACCATAGATACAATTTACTTCTTAGTTGTGGTTCACCCAAAATGTTGATGTATTTTTTCTTGCAGTTTCTGTTGCAATGGAAACAAATCTGTACCTGTCCAGCTCCACTTTCATAAAAAGGAAAAGGAATTATAAAGCCCTTACATACTCAGTCAATAACTCCTTGGCTTGTCAATTACTTTTTATAATATAATTTTAAGAAACTACAGTCTGCATTCCCTTAACATGTAGGAATCCTTGAATCATTGCAAAATATCACATTCAACTTCATCATGAATTTGTTGCTCATATAACATAATTTGCTTTGCTTTTTATCACAGTAGTTATTAGTTCGTGGACCTATGAACTTCATGTCTTGGGTCACCAAATTCATGATTCATAAAGTAAAATATTTCATTAATATAACTACATTATTTAAATATTAGTACTGTTTTTTATGTACATTTGTCATAAATTTATCTGTACATAACAGAGATATCTTCCTTTGTTCTTCTCATGAAATGTTTAAATTACTTATTGATATATTTATCATTATTATTATTCCACTGTGAATTTTGAAATAAAACACACACATGCTACATAAATCAAATTTCATGTAATATTGCTGAGGATAGTTATTAGTTTAATTTCCGTATGCCAACTTAATTTTCTTTTTCATGTTTGTGTAAATTTCTGTGGTGGATGTATGTTTTCTCACAATTGTTTATAGATGGCAGCATATAAGCTGTAAATTATTACTTGAGTGTGATAGTAAGCTTTTGATATTTGTCTTTCAAGTACTGTAATTAATTTTCTCAAATGCAGGAGTATGAAATGTAAAATAGCACAAAGAAAAAAAACAAATTGCTCTCTGATGAGTTTATATTTTATATTGGTCTTCTTTTCATAAAGCATATGTTGTGAATATTTTTCTTCATTCTTAAGACAGAAGTGTTATTTGGCTGTAAAGTAAGAATTACCCAATATTTTTGTTTAAGATTAACTTTCAGTGTTTGAAGAAGTAGAAACACCTGGAATAGAAATACACAGATTTCTTCAAAATTGTTACACTTTTTGCCTTACAGCCACATATCATATGTACCCAGAAGAAATGATATGTTTTGCATGTAAATTTGTTATCATTTGAGGTAAGAAGCAGATTCTTATATTTGTTTTGTCCAGATCATTTTTGTTAATAGTAATTAATCTGATCTTTGAAAATTGTTTAACATTAAATGAAAATGTATGTTATAAGAATAATAACTACATATATATATATATATATATATATATATATATATATATATATATATATATATATATATATTATATTTTATATATTTATATATTTATATATTATATATATTATATATATTATTAATATATACATATATATATATATATATATATATATATATATATATAATATATATATAATAACTATATATACATATATATAATATTAGTATAAATATAAAATATATAAAATAATAATAATAATATATAATAATATATATAATATAATAATATATATAATAAATATAAATATATATATATCATTATATAAATATATTATATATATATATATTATAAATATAATATATTAATAAATAGTAAATCAAAATAATATCATATATAAGTAATATTATATACATATATATTCTACTATAATCTTATCATATCTCATCTATATATATTCTATATAATTATATTATATATATATATGTCTTATGTAAGATTATAATATAATATCTATACTATATAATGTGATATAAATATGTAGTAACTAAAAATATATAATCAGAATCAGGGTACATTAAATGAGTATACATGATATATCTTATATAAAAAATATATATAATAAATCTACTGATGCAGAATAATGCATGTATGTTAAATAATATGAGTCTATTTATCTATGACAATTGTGTTAATCTTATAATATCGTAGATTAGTCGACATCTCATCTGGTTACTTTTAGATATGTTCAACATATATTCATTACTGTTAAAATTTAATAATAATTACCAATCAGTAGCAAGTAATACATGTCCATTCCCTGTAATATAAGTGCAGCTATTGTTCTTACACACAAATGGCTCTACAGGTACTTAGTCACCAAGGAGTCAGTTATTAGTCCGACCTATCTCATCTGGTTACCCTTTTCCTTGATATTTGGAATTTTTTTTTCATATTATTTCACTGTCTTTACTGTTACCAAGATTCTAATAATTTAATTATCCCAATATCAATAAGAATAATAACAATGTCGATATCAATAGTATTAGAAAAGAAAACACATTTTCTTGCAATTTCAAGTAATGGGGAAATCAGGAGTGATTTCTAGGGCCTACTGATAAATTCTTTGCTGGCTGAGCACATGTGGAGCCATCTTTATGAAACAAAATTCACTAAAACTACAGGAGACAGTACATAAATCCATAGTTATTGGGTTAATACCAAGAAAATTATAGATGTCTTTCTACTCTTTAAAATTTGCTGATAATGAACCTTTATACTTTTTCTGTTTTGATTAATGGTTCAGAAATGCTTATTTTCTTGTCAGTATATTTTATTAATATTCAAATTTCAAGCTGAAAAAATTATTAAGTAAGACACTTACTATACAGCTTTATGTCATAGTTTGATACAGTGGTTCTTATTTTTTGTCTTTCTTTCTTTCTTTCTTTCTATCTTCAATCCCATGCCCATTGTCATCATGGGGAGGGGGTGCTTAGGAGATGGAGACTGAGGCCCAAAGTCTTTTCTTCTCCCACTTACCTTTTCCTTCTCTTTTTCATCCCCTTCTTCTGTCAACTTCCTAAGATGTGAGAGCCCTGTTGAAAGGATTAAAAGTTGGCATTTGCTCAGTCCGGAACAGTATCAGTGGTACCATGGGTACAGTATTCCTCTATTTAGTTACCTATCCCTTACCCCATATGAGGACCCTAAGGGTGAACCATTTTTCTTCTCCACATACTCCAAGCTTGCCATGGCCAATAATGATTTTTTATGAAGGCTTGCCCCTTTATTAATTTGCCTCCCCAGCTTTAACTTTTCCGGTTCTCCAACCCCTGGCTTTCCTTTAGCTACCACACTCACCCAGATCATTATCCAACCTACAGAAAACACTCCTTATTTCCTTCTAACATTCTCCACTCCATCTCATCCTTCACAGTCTTCATTTTAAACCTTCTCCTCCCTTATTATTACTCTATCTATATTATTCACCTCTTGCAGTACTGCCTCAACTCAACACCACTCCCTCTTCCTCCTGTCCTCATCCTTCAACTACTTCCACCTCTACAAATTTTTTTGAGTACTCTATTTAGCCCAGCTAGTGGAATTGACTTTTTTTAGATTTTCCCTACAACTCCTTATTCTGACAATGATCTCTTCCAACAATGTCTCTAATAACAAGTTGGCAAAATTTCCATCCACAGCCATTCTAATGGTTGTCACAGTTACATCCGAGTCTTAAGCTCGTATATTATCATCCTTGAGTAACATGACTGGAAACCTATTCCTGCGCAGCCTCACTCCTCCCTGGCTGATTGCCCTGTTTACAACAAGGATTGGTCAAAAAAGACCCATTTGCCTGCCTTGCTTACTGTGATGTAGTATTTGTACAGTAGTTTTACACTGTTCCCCTCAGAGGTCACCAATATTGCCAAGATTAACTTCTGTAATCTTGGCCTCCTGGATCCTGGATAATGGGCAGAGCTACTAGCCAAAGTCAGTGTGGAGCAACACTAGGCAATATTAAGGTCTCAGACCTTGACTTTGCCGACGATGTTGCCATCCTATCTGAGTCCCTGGAGTCACTTGTGGCGGCTCTTGATGCATTTAGCAATGAGGCGAAGCCCCTAGGCCTAGAGGTCTCCTGGACCAAGACCAAGATTCAGGATTTTGGGGGCCTGTTAGGGGAACCCGTTCAGTCGATCCATGCTTGCGGCGAGGATGTTGAAGTTACAGAAAGTTTTACATACCTTGGTAGCGTAGTCCATATCTCTGGGTTGTCAGACCAAGAAGTCAGTAGACGGATTGGTCTGGCAACAGGAGCCATGAACGCGATCAACAAGAGCATTTGGAGATGTCGGTACCTATGCAGAAGGACCAAGCTGCGTGTCTTCAAGGCCTTGATACTGCCAGTTTTGCTCTATGGAAGCGAAACCTGGAAGCTATCCAGTGTCTTGGAGTCCGCCTTGATGCCTTTTGTAACAAGTCCCTTCGCCGGATCATGGGGTACAGTTGGCAGGACTGCATGTCCAACCGGCGGTTACAACGTGAGACTGGCATGGGACCTGTTACTTGCATAATCCAGGATCGCCAACTCAGGCTATATGGCCACCTAGCTCATCTCCCTGTGGACGACCCTGCCCATCAGGTTGTCTCTCTGCGAGACAATCCTGGGTGGAGGAGACCTGTGGGACGACCTAGGAGATCATGGCTTGGGCAGCTCGACGAGACCTGTCGCAAGGAATTAGAGATGGGCCGTAGGCCTGCCTGGAGTTTCGCCTCGAGGGATCCTCATGGCTGGAAGCGAAGGGTTAGCCCCTTGATGATGATGATGAATCTTGGCCTCCCCCATGAAGTTTATATTGATGAGTTCTTCCCTGTCATATCGACCACATTGACTCCTTCCCTATCAATGCAAGAAATGCTGATGTTTTGGCCATCCTGCCAAACACTGTCAACTCCACAGCCCACTGCCCTCTTTGTGTCCAGCCTGGCCATGATCATTCAAAAAGCTTTGTGCAATATTGTGTACTAATTGCAGTGGCTCCTACAATGTATTTTATAGGGGCAGCTGTACTTACAAGTTTGAGTTGGAAGTAACAGTTTTCAGATTCAAACTTGGTCATACAATATATGAGACCAGCCAGGGAGCACACTTTCAAGGTTTTTCTCTGCTCCCCACTCAATCACTGTTCTTCACTGCCATTCCCCCATCTCCCCAAGATGTTTTTAAATCTCCCCCAGTTTATCTTCCTCCTACTTTACATTTTCACTTCTACCCTCTTCCTCTCCCAGTCATATTCATTTGCATATCTAAATCCAGACACTCCAGTCTCTAATTCCCTTACCTCTTCTCACTCTACCCATTGCTTCAAACAATCTAAATGTTCCACCCCATCTTCTTCATCCTCTCCTCAAATGTCTCCTTTTCTTCTCCTTTAAAAAAAACTTTGCATCTCAAGACTTCCCCAACCAACTCCCTTTCAGAAACTCTTGAAGGCTTATTAACTCTAATCATAACCAAAAAAAATATGCCTATACCCTATCCACCCTCCAATCTCTCTGCACCCATTCCTTCTACAATTGAAGTGACTGCCAACATCCATTCTCCTCCTTCTCATGTTCCCCTTACACCCCTTCCTCTCACTTCCTCCCAACATATCTCATCTCCCCCCTGTTCTGTCTTCACCATCTCCCCATCATTTTTTGTTGTCTCATCCGCTCCCTTCAGGATACATATGTAGATCCGTTTTGTCACAGTTGTGCCTTCCACAGATCCTCCCCTTGATCCCTTGTCTCATTTATAGTATCATAATTTTTCATTCTTTATTTCTCTATTTATTTCTCAGCTGATGGAGCATGTTTTCTATTACATAGAGTTTTGATTTTGTTCCTTTGGTTGCAGCTACAGTCACCAAATGTCAGGCTTGACTTGTTTTATATACTTTTCTCTTTAGTCTAAGTGGCATTTCTTGTCACATAGGTGCTCCTGTCAGTTGTCTCCAGATTTGATTAGACTATTCTCCACTCTTATAGGTTTGTATAGTTGAGCTGAGATTTTTCAGTTCAGTCACCTCTGGTATTTTTGTCCCTCTTAAGGTCAGTCTTGGTTGCTTTCTATATATGCATAGATTGTTATGCTGACCCTCAGCCCTATTGTCTTTAGGCTTCTCTCCAACTCTCAAGTTATTTTTCCAGTTCCATTGTTTATAACTGAATTGCCCTCTCTGCATATTTCTTCATGAATTTGATTACATATATGAAAGTGAAAAATAGCAAATGATATTCAAAAGGTATAATATAGTGTTGAAAATCAAGGTGGCTGTATGATATGGAAATAAATACTTGTAAATATATACACTATTTTGTATATGTAGGAATGGTAGCATGCATTAGTTTATGTATAAATATAAGCATTCCATATTTCTTTGATAAAGTCTGGTGATTGATTTGTTATCATTTTATGTGGTCTATGCTTTAGTAAAAGGAGAAAAAAAATGTGTGTTTGCTTATGCTTTGCAATTACTAACAAAATTATATATACATTGTGATATGATTAAGTATGGGAACACTTCAGTA
Source organism: Penaeus monodon (assembly GCF_015228065.2). Classification (NCBI taxonomy): domain Eukaryota; kingdom Metazoa; phylum Arthropoda; class Malacostraca; order Decapoda; family Penaeidae; genus Penaeus; species Penaeus monodon. Next base: position 15,531,630 of record NC_051391.1, on the reverse strand, counting down.
CTGATTCATTTGTATAGAAGGTAATGAATATTTCTCAATCTGTTATTCTCATAACATATTTTATGTAGGTTTTACTGTTTGACATGCATTTTACTCTGCTTTCAAACAATTACTTTTAAGATGATCCCTCAAATATCTCTCATCTGCACTTATGTAAATTATGCTTTCAAACATTTACTTTTAAGATGATCCCTCAAATATCTCTCATGTGCACTTATGTAAATTATTTAGATGAGTTTATATTACATGAACTTTTTCCATAATAGGATTTTGGGTGTAAGAACATTGGGAACATTTTATGTAAGTTATTAAATTTAAAAAATTCAACCCTCAGAGTATGCTCCAAAGAAACTAGGGCATCTTGACATAGAGAAATGTCAGTTCTTGTTAACTGATTTACCAAATTTTCTGTAATGGGTAAATGGATTAATTGAAGAAATATTGTGAGGATTAATAATTCTGAAAAATTGTAGTAGGTAATAGGTCCTTTCTTGTTTTTTCAAATAATATTTTGGAATATATATTTTATAGTAGGTAATAGGTCCTTTCATGTTTTTTCAAATAATATTTTGGAATATATATTTTACAGTAGGTAATAGGTCCTTTCTTGCTTTTTCAAATAATATTTTGGAATTTATATTTCATGCATATTCTCCCCAAACACTTGCATATACCACACTAATATTACTGCAGTCTTAATTAATTTCATATCTTTACTTTAGTAATCATTTTTTTTTTCTTTTTAGTCATTATTACTTTCATATAAGCAGGAATATCTCCTCTTATTATTCTTTTTACCTGTTATAGAATTCTACAGAGCTCAACATGCCCAACAGAAATGTTTAGAGGGTATGGGAAATCATTATTCTTCACACAGAGAACTGGACCAACATAATTACTATACTACTGGAAACTTTAAGTCTTAATCTTTAGAGCTTAAAAGAAAAATATGTTCATCATGAATGCTAAGTAATTGACTAATTTGTGGCACTCACAAAGCTTCAAATATTCAAGGTTATGAAACAAATGTTAGAAAGAAAAAGAACAGATAGATACTTACACTACAGCAATACTGGACCAAACAATTTGACATGTCCTGGAAAGTTGGTTACTTTCAATATTTCCAGGAAATATAAGCTGTCATACAATTATTTATATAACTAAGTAAAGAAAAAATATAAGAACTATAACACCTTCTCTTTCAGGGTAAGGAAAATATTGTAATTGATTTGCAATACTTTATTACACTATGGATTTTTTTTAAACATTATTTAGTTTTCCCTCTCATTTATGCAAGGCAATGTTTAGCAAAGGCATCTAGCAGCTTTTACTTAAAGAAAGTGTGCATCAGTTCCGGTAAATTCCAAACTGAATCATAATCATTCAAATAGCAATCTTACTGTAATCTGTTATCCAGTGTTGCTTTTACTTCACAAGTGATAAATCTAAAATTGTAAACCTCCATCCTGTTTATAATGCTATAAAAGATGCTTTTGTAATTCAAATACTTCCAAACTGCTGACATTTAATGAAAGTTAAGTTTCATTGAATAAGAATTAATTAAAAATGCAACATATTAATTATATAATCTTCAAAGAACATTAACAATTTACTTGTTGCTAAAAAAAAAAATCTAAAGATAATAGGTAAATTCACCTATGTCAACCATCCTAACAGAATAATTTTCTGCTAATTATGTGGTAAATGTGTATATCTATGTCTGGAGAAATGAGGGCCTCATGAGTCAGTTTTAGAAAGTTTTCCTGCCCTCAGTCACATTAGCACTTGACATTCCAGTAATACATAAGCCGAGATTATAATTTTCTTGTATCTTTTCTAATTTACCTAGTCTAGTAAAATTACCATATTCTAGAAAATGTATTACTGTCTATGTTTTGGTCACTCACAGAGGGGTAGCGAGTAATATATAATAGGCACCCTTTGGAGGGCAATAACTCTAAAGTAAGAAAATATCGATCTTGGTCTCACAACCTGAGCATTACCATAATTTCATTTCATAAAAAAAAAAAAAAGCTACAGATTACATACGAACATTATCAAACCTTTTAAAAATCAAGCACTCCTTTGACAGTGACGACTCATAACTAATAGCTGAAGGATTTTATTTAACCTGTGGAACTTGCTAAAATGCATTATATTGCATATGGGATGACCATTTTGAGAATATACATAGTATATAAAATAAAAAAACACTTTAAAAGTACACACAACCCTAAATAAAACTCTGAATATGAAAAACAGTTGACGTTTCAACTTCCTAAAAAAGTTGAGATAATGGAATAAAACAAAAGTTTCGATTTCATGGCACAGTGCTTGAACTGTCTTGCTCATCCTGTACACTTGCACACTAGTAAAACAACAGCCCTGAGTTGATATTCCACTGAATTTGAAGCATATGAATGTTCTAGGAAATTTCTCACATTCCCATAAAACGCAACACCACTAACATATGTAAACTTTGAATTACACTCATGTATGTTGGACAGTTTCAGGTACACTCCATACACATTTATTAATTTGAAGGCTACTTCACAGCCACACCAATAAAAATATATCATGTAAAAGCTTCATGAACCACTTTTTGACTTGGACATCTTACACTCAAGCTTCATGACAGTTTACCATTTCACCCTCTATGAGAATTGCCACAATGTAATAATGGCATCAGTCTTTTTCAGCGTGAACATTTAAGAACAAATGATCTTAACAGATGGCTTACAGTGAAAAGCAAGGCACTACTAATGAATATGAAATTGATTCACACTTAATATTAAGATAAAAACAACAACAAACACTCTATAACCTTAATACAATATAACAATGTCTGACAATGTTTTCTAGATCCTACATCTAGTAATAATTCAATGATTAAAGACAATTAAAAAATAAAATGCTCATTAATGATAGTTAACAATTATGTAAATCATACATAAGCTTCTTTATTTTGATTTTAATAATGAAATAAAGTAACAGTAATGCCATTATCAGGTACATTATTAAAATTTTTGTTGGATAAAAATATAAATAAATGGTAGGTAAATATTAAAATACTAATCAAATCTTGCAAAATTAATTATGCATAATTTTAATGAAAAAATTGAACATAACTAAAATTCATAAAGAACCTGTAACCTGCATAAAATAAACAAATCTACTTCAAATGTATTAAATATTAAATATATTTTTCTTCTGATGAAACTAACATACTTTTGTCTACTTTATACTATGAATTGATTTTCAAATTATGCTGTCTAGTATATGAACACATTTTATAGCAGCCAACAGACTGATGGCTAGGAAGATACCAATAAATATGAAAACTAATTATAGGCTAGTTATATTCATGTCATTTTATTGTATTTGTATAGCTGAACTGTTTATACCATCCAGGGGTGTGTAAGCTACTTCTCATAGAAATGAATAAGAGAAATGTGTGAACCAAAATATAACTTGTGTTAATAACTTTCCAGGCTATGTTTAGTAATTCCTTTACTATTGCTAGTGAGCATCCCTGCATTCTCTAATCAAATAACAAAACTGTTTTCTGTTCAAGTAGATAAATCACAATATATTTTTATCATATTTGATGTGTTTACCTTTGCAGGTAGTTTCACTAATTATGATCAGCTAATTTAATTATAACTGTTCTTAATTTCAATAGTACAAATGTTATAATGAAGTAATGGATATAATAATTGTACTTTTTCTTTTAATAGATATTTGAAAAAAAAGTTATGTTAGCAATTACATTGTTTAAAAGCAAATACTAAGTTATGCCCTTTGGATAATTCAAAAGACACTTATTATATAAAAAAAGTTGGCATCCTTCTGGTCTGCAAAGATTCAAGTAGGATGCTTATTCAAGATGCAAAAGGCACCCTCAAAGCAGTGTAGAAAGCTGCTGGCAGATTACAATACATTTTATCTTTGGTTTAAGCATATTCTAAGACCAAAGAAAAGCACTGATATAAAACAATTAACAAAGATGAAGATCTATGAGAAAGATTGACATAGAGAACACTTAAAAAGAATCACTCTAATATCAAATCAAAGTCTGCCCAGGGCCTTAATAACTGATAAACCTCTACCAAGATTTTGTACAGGATCTTTCCATAATCCTATGGAAAGAAATGTGACTGAATTTGGAAAGTTAAATTTTGTAATCACAATATAATTCATACTACTTGTGTTATTTCTTAGCATGTGAAGCAGGGGCAGATGCCCTTGGGCACAAAAGGTCAATGGCTCTGTAACCCATCTTGTTTTACCATTCCATACACCTGAGTGCCCCCTGGTGCATCACCTGGCTGCTGGACTGTTTAGTCTGCCTAGTTTGTGTAGGAAAAGGTTAACCCATAATTAAATTTGGTCCCTTTTAAAACAAAAGGCATACCTTCAAAAACATTTTTTTCTATAATGTTTAAATAATTAAGGATGCTATGATTATAAAAGTTATATATTAAAAATGTACATAACTTTTGGTAGAAAAATAAAATACATAAAATAAAAAATCAATTATGAAAGAAATGAATAAAAGTAGTGGCCAGATCCAACAGACCTTTATTTGTCAAAAATTAATCCAATGGCTGCTGGTTAATGTATCGTCCACTGTTGATTTTTGTGAATTTTGTTGCACAGAGATGATTCCACAAGTGCTCTGCCATGAAAGAGTCAATTAGTATGCCCTAATAATATGCTTGATCTCACCATTCTTTATATTTGCAGGATTTTTTTTTTCTAATGATTATTTCTATTATTGACATTATGATTATTATTGTTAATGCTATACTAATAACAATAAAAATAAAATATTAAAAAAGAATCTTGTTAAAAATCAAGGTAAAAAGTAATCAGAAGAAATAGGTAGGACTAATAGTTGACTCCTCGATGAATAAGCACCTGTGGAGCCATCTCTGTCTAAAAACTATCAATAAACTAAAATTACAGTGAACATAGCATGGCAGCCACTGGGTTAATCTTTGGTATCATATAATAATTTAAAATTAATGTATGAATTAATCTGATAAAATATTTTTATGATATAGACTTATTAAGTGTCATATAACAAAGCAATTTCCAAAAAAGGTGCATAGTGAATTGATAATGTAAGAACAGGTACACCAAACTCTAGGCTCGCCCTCACCTTCTCTCTTCAACAACCTACAAAATTTTTACTCTTTCATTCCTTTTCTTCATTCATGCATCCTCTCACTGGAGCCTGCATATACATTCCCCACTACTTGGATGATCTCAGTAATCTGGCCCAAACTGATAGGGTTTCACTCTAAACTGTTTCCACTGCATCACAGCCTCTTTCACTACATCTTGTCATAGTTCCCACATATTCAAAATTCAAATTTACAGTGTAGCTAGAAGCACTTCAAGATGATATTCATCAAAACTAAATATTAAAGTAAATTCATTTGCTGATCACAATTATTAAATGATACAAAACAAACAAAAACTGTGGCAAAATAAAAATAGGACTGGCCATTGGCCAAAAGTGAACCATGTGCACTTAATTGCTTACGACCCTCTTACTGTATTATGTGAAAGCTCCCCTAAGGCACTTTGTTATTTTCTGAAAAGGAAATTTGTCTAATGAAATATTTGTAAGTGTACACTCTGTGTGTGTGTGTGTGTGTGTGTGTGTGTGTGTGTGTGTGTGTGTGTGTGTGTGTGTGTGTGTGTGTGTGTGTGTGTGTGTGTGTGTGAAGTGTGTGTGTGTGTGAAAGTGTGTGTGTGTGTGTGAAAGTGTGTGTGTGTGTGAAAGTGTGTGTGTGTGTGAAAGTGGGTGTGTGGTGAAGTGTGTGTGTGTGTGTGGTGTGTGTGTGTGTGTGTGTGTGTGTGTGTGTGTGTGTGTGTGTGTGTGTGTGTGTGTGTGTGTGTGTGTGTGTGTGTGTGTGTGTGTTTGTTTGGGTACATACTAATATACACATACAAATAGAAGAATTATACATATGAAAATGAAAATAAATCCTACTCCTCTTGAGTATGCAATACTCAAAAATTGTGTAATTAAATAATGCAGACAAAAGTAAGTTACAGTCTTCTATATACACACACACACATCACTTTGTCAATTCAGAGGTATTGAGATGACTTCAGTCCCATTTACAGAAGTAAAGATGACTCTGCAGCTGCAACCATCTTCGCAAAAGCTGAGTGGGGATTAGCCATAAGATTGCGAGGAGTATCAAATTCAACCACTTTTCCATCATCCAACACCAGTATGCGGGAGCTAGCCATCACGGTGTTTAATCTTTGGATAAAAAAGGATACTTTGAATAATTCTTGCTTACCACAAAATTCATATAAGGTTCAATATTTTAGGTACGCAATCTTATCTTATATATATATATATATATATATATATATATATATATATATATATATATATATATATATATATATATATATATATATATATATATATATATAATTTCACTTTGTCACCTAAATTTTTCCTTCGTTCAAATCAATAAAGTTTTGTAATTCTAGTTTTTCCAGTTCCTTACCTATGAGCAATGGTAATCATTGTGCAAGCTTTAAAGGCTTCTTGTAGTGTACGTTGAATCTTGGAATCTGTCTCTGTGTCTATTGCAGCTGTTGCCTCATCAAGGAACAATATCTGAAATGGTTTAATCACAGAATCACAGCATATTCAAACAAATCAATTTAACATAAAAGTAAAGAATTAATAAAAGATGTTAATAGCAAAAGAGCTATATCAATCAATGTATTACCTTATTATTTCTCAGCAAGGCTCGAGCCATACACATCAACTGACGTTCACCAACAGAGAAATTCTCTCCATTCTCTACCACAGGGGCATTGAGTTTCAAAGGTAAATTTGCAATCTTTTCTTTCATATATGTCTGTTCTAAAGCTGACCAAACAGCTTCATCTGTATATTTCTCAAAGGGATCCAAATTGTATCTGTATCACAGAAAAAAAAGAATTAGAAATGCAACCAATGTATTTGTTAAGTATAAAATACCTATGCTGATTTATGCAACTTATCATTATACTGTTTAGCAGTATTATCCATAAAAAGCATTATAATATCACTAACTAGCTAAATTAACCCTTTGCCGACGGGTGGCATGTACGCCCATGCCATGGCATGGTGGGACTATCTGCCGGGGGCATGTACGTACATGTCATGGTGTATGTATGGACATGCCATGAGTTTTTTTTTGTTACAATCATGGCAAAAGATTACTTTTCTGCCACTGAAAGTATGAATAAGTTGTTTTTAACACTTTCTCATTTTTACCATGCAAAAAAAAAACAACAACAACAACAACAACAACAACAACAACAACAACAACAACAACAACACAACAAACCGACGATTTCAACTCCATGATGCCACACATTGCTTATTTTATTTGGACTATAGACCAAATAATGATCAATTATGTAGTCTATATAACAACAAAAATATCCTTCAGTCTCGATTTATCAGGAAATATGGCAAGTAGAGACTTTAGAAAATAATAAAAACAGAAAATACAACATATTATGAAGAAATGGCATGGGATGCTGGTATTTGGCATGAGTGGTTGCGCATGCTAGGGCGACGATATAAGCCCCCGGCAGCAAGGCCTGGGCCTCTATGAATACTACCCGTCGGAAAAGGGTTAAAGATTATTACATAGCCACTGTCATATGTTTAAAGTTACTTATATAGAGGAAAGACTGGCAAGTTAAAGTAAATGTGAATTAATAAGAATTCCGCATCTGAAAATACTAAATTGCAGTCTCCCAAAACATATTAGTAGTCCATTTTAGTACCTGACTGTGCCAATGAAAAGCACTGGATCTTGAGGAATGATTGAGAGGCGAGATCGTAGATCCTCGAGGCCTAGGTCTGAAATGTCTACTCCATCAATTCGCACACTGCCTCCTGCTAGCTCAACCAACCTGAACAATGCTACTCCTAGAGAAGACTTGCCTGAACCTGTCCTTCCAACTACACCTAAAAAGATAGGTGGAAAAAAAGGATAAAAAATTAAATAAATCTTAAGAAAAGATCAAATCATATTGGAATACCAAACAAGAATAATTATCTTCTAAAGTAAGAGAATGGAACTAGACGGAAAAGGGAAGGGGTAAACAGGAAGAGGGCTAGATGAAGCAGCCCAGGCAATACCTGATTTATGAAATCACACTCATTATGTCACATTGTCACAAGGAAGGGGACTGTAAACCATTTTTGGCAACTCCTGCATGATAGTGGCAAATGGAACTTTATGTTCTAAAAGCAGGAAGCCCAAATTGTGGAAAATAGGACTGGGGATAGCAGATAAGAAAAATTACATGATGAAACATTTACCACCAACCTATTTTCTCCAATGAATCGATGTCAAATGTGATGCCCTTCAAAACAAGAGGTGTGTCTGGTCTGTATTTCAGCTGCACATTTCGGTAGCTTATGCGTCCATACTTGGGCCAGTTTGGATCTGGTCTCTTTGATTCTATAATAGCTGGAGCTTCTGAGGCTAAGCACTGTGGATGAATATCTATCTCACAAATACGTGTAAAACAAAAATAATAATAATAATAACTAAAATAAATAAATTGTAAGCCTGAATGGAGGAATTAATACCACATATCATGGAAAAAGTGTAAGAAAATATAAAAATGAAAATGTATCATACATGTTAAGGTTGAATATCACACAAGATCAACGAGGACGATTAGGAAATAATGAATTTGAAAGCAGAGAAGCAATATCATAAATGGCAGACAAGTATTGGTGGTATAGTGAAGTCATTTTTATCACCATAGCCACTGAGTACTTTTAGGATGATAATATAAAAAAAAAAAATTGTGGCTTATTCAACAAGAAGTAAACTTTATGATACAAAAGAAAAACTTCATTTAAAGAAAATATATGAAGTATATAAAAAGTTTACCCACCTTGGTATAATTACTAATCCGCTGGACTGAAGTAAAGCGTGCTTCTGTTTCAGTGCTAAGTCTTACAGTATATTGGAAAATGCCACTTAATTGGGCAGCATAAGCCAGGGCCAGCCCAGCAAAAGATGCTTCCACAGATCCTCGTAATATCAATGAGAGTATGGCTGTGATTGACATTACCAACACTGAAAAGATATAAAAACTTTGCTTGTTAAATATAAACAATAAGTTAAATGAATCTCCAATGGAAAGGATAACCAGATATTTCACTAAAATACATAACTATGTTTAAGTATGTATTTACAACCTTAACATAATAACACTCACAAGCTAAAAGATCAAGTCGGATAGCTAACCATCGCATAGCACAGTTGAACAGGTAAAAGACACACGTGTTTTCATCAAATAATACCATAAATCTGTAAGAGATAACAGTATAATAACCACAGAGTAAACAGAAGGAGAAGACATATTTCAGTATACTCATTAGAGATCAAAGACAAAAAAGTATTTTCACCTTATAATATATTTAGTAAATAAAATGATACAAACTTTTTGGTAAACATCTCCTGTTTGCCATATGCATTGATAGTGGCTAACCCATTCACAGTTGTGCTGACATGACTGTACATAGGAGACCTTGAAATATTCTCCATCCTCTTAAAATCACGAATTCCAATCCTGTTGGCAATCAAATGGATTTATTCCAGAAAATATACTGCAGTGCCTATAATACAATCTACCAGCACACTGCAATTTTATCAGCAACAAAAGTCTTTCAAAAATAGAATATATATGTTCTCACCTGAAGATGCTCCTAATAAAAAGGAAGAGGATAGCCAATACTACCAGAAATGGAAGAAAATGAGGGAACACCAAACAGACGAACACAAGTGAACTTGTGATTAACCAAATATTCTGCAGGAAAGTCTCCATGGTCATAGGCACACGCACATCCACTGAAACAACCATTTTAACCTTATCTTGATGTGTTTCTTAAGAAATTAGTTTCATGTCTTAAAAAAAGGGAGAAACAAAATCATACATTATGTTAACAAAACTGAAGAATCTGAAAAATGATGAAAAAGAATTTTTTTTTTTAATGCCAATAAATATCTTTAATTTGAACATCATTATATTTTTTGATTCTGAAAACATGAAGTGGAAGAAGAAAAAAAATATACATATAAATGAGGGAAAAAATAGGGAGGCAGAAAAAAAAAAAAAAAAAAAATAAATAAATAAATAAAAAATAATAACGAAGAATTTTGTCTATCAAAATGATATTAAGTAATTCTAAGTCACATGTCATTTACTAAAGGTATTCCAAAATCATACATTATTTTACAAAGAAGCTAAACCAAAGAGAAAATTATAGGCAAGCCAATAATGCAAGGCAATACATAACATGTTACTACTAAAACTGATGCTTTAGGAACCAACCTTCATCCATGTCTCTGGAGAAGATATTTATAATGCGTCCTGAAGGAGTAGTGTCAAAGAAGCTCATAGGACTTCGGAACACTTTGACAAACACTTGATCGTGCATGCTGCTGGAAGCCTTTAGGGTAGTCTATTTGGAAAAAATTATTATGCCATTTAAGTTTGTTTACATTTATGTGATAATTCAGAGATAACTGTAAGCAAGCTCAGGATAGATTTTTATAACCCAGAAATTATGGTTAAATGATATCACTAACAAAATAACTTTTATTAAATACCTTCATAAATGCAAATCCTCTGATTAGTGAAGTTCCAAGTATCACTAAAATAAGGCAGCCATACACAGTCTGGTACATAAAAAGGTCAGGGTTGTCTGCGATATTGTCACTGATGACCGTTCCATTTCCAACTATCACCTCAGTGTTCTGTTGAGGTTAATGGTGCTTAAAATTTTCATTTCATCTTTCCACAATGCTATTATTCTGCCTTCTAATAGATTATCTGGGTGACCTTTATGAAGAAAGTGGATATAAAATATTAAGATACAGAATAATCATGAAATGGTATCATAATAATAATAATAATAATAATAATAATAATAATAATAATAATAATAATAACAATGATAATAACAATAATATTAATAGTAATAATAATACTCATCATTACTATTACATCATTAATATCATTAATGGTTAATTGTTAATGGGTAGAAGATATAAATGTGCTAGACAAAAGGTCACAAAGTACTATGGTAAAGTATTGTGGTGAAAAGAGTGGAAATGAGTAAACGAACATGATAAGATGTGTTAGAATACTGTAAGATTGAATATAATGAAAAGGGTATAGAGGGGTAGCAAATGTAACACAGTGGGGATTTGTAAATGGGGATGTGGTTAAAAGTATGGGTGATCTGATCATATGGAGAGTAACACTGTATTAGTAAACTGCAAAAGAGCTATTATGAAACAATCAAAAGGGTAATATGGTAAGAAATGATAATTGTAGAAGCAGGAGAAGGATCCTGAGAGTGAAATAAGGGAACGGAAAGGTGGTGACGTATCGGGAAGCATGTCAGGAGGGAAAGGATCCAGAGAAGGATACTGTTGTGGTATAAAGGGAGTCATTTGAGCGTCTAAGTGGCAGTAGTATGGATAATGGGGAAGGAAGAGGGAATTGTGATGCACATGGTGGAGGAGAGGATGAGGTGTTTTTTGGGTAAGTGGGAGGAAGAGGAATAGAGGGAACATGAGGAGGACAAGGATGGATACTGGCAAATACTTTGAATGTAGAGAAAATAGGAATAGAGGGATTTGAGGGTGGATGAGGGAATGAATTATTCTCTTGAGTCATGTTTAGGAACTTTTGATGTCTTCAAGAGTTTCTGGATGGGAGTTGGGTGGGGAGGTCTGAGAAATAAAGGCCTTCTTATGTGGAGGAGAAGAGGGAATAGATGTCCAAAGAACTGAGGAAGAGGTGAATATAGGAGAGGATGTGGTAAAAGATGGAGTGGAATGTTTAGATTGTTAGGTGCGACAGGTAGAGTGAGAAGGGGGAGGGTAGGCATCAGGGAAGTGGTAGAGATTGGAGTGTCTGAATTTAGACTGGAAAAGGAATTTGACTTGGGGAGAGAGCAAGTAGAGATAGGATGGTCTGGGGTAGAGGGAAGATATACTGGGAGAGATGCTGAGACTTCTTGAGAAGATGGGAGGGGAGTGGAGCTAAGTATAGTTTTAGAATAGGTAGAAAGAGAAAAACCTCATCAGCTGGGGGCAAAACATCAATATTTCTGATATTGAAAGGGAAGAGGTCGATACGGCTGGACAGGGCAGGACATTCCACCAATATAAATTTTTTGGACTGCCACTGCATCATAGTAGATGAGGCATGCAAGCAAGTCATTTTCACAGTCTGACCAGTCCTTGTCATAGACAGTACAATCAGTCAGAGAAACGGAAACAGTTCCGGTACAAGTATTAAGGGAGGAGTGAGGTTCAGCAGGAATAGGTGAGATCAGTCAGGGTAGATAGCGCATGAGCTTGGGACTTTGATGTAACTATGACAAGGTGTGAATGATCTGAACAACTGCAAAAGGAAACATTGCCTACTTGTTTTTTGAGAGTCATTGTTTGAAGAGAAGGGTATTGTCATAGTACTGGAATTTAGGGGAATCACAAAGACTTCATCCCTATTGGCTGGACCAAAAAGGGTATTCAAAAGGTTTGTAGAGGTGGAAGCAGTATAAGGTTGAGGGCGGTAGGAAGATGGGGTGTCATGGGGAGAGGTGGTACTGTTTGGGAGGAGGACAATAAGGATGAACAGTAGTAATAAGGGGGGGGGGGAACAGACAAGGAAGAAGACTGTGCAGTAGAAGATGGAGTGGAGGATGTTGTGAGAGAGGAAAGGGTGTATTAAGAAGGTTTAGTAATGACCTGGGTGGATGAATCAGAATGGATAGAGTTGACTGCAAACATCAAGGAGGGGGTTTTAGTATCAATGGTCGGAGCCGTGGTTAAAGGAGAGGCAGGGTTTGGGAAACCAATGAAATCAAATTTAGATAAGCTAATTGATGAAGGGTAAAAAATCTTCACTATTGGCCATGATATGCCTGAAATAAATGGGAAGAGGTAATGATCTACCCCTAGGGTTCCCATGAGGATAAGGGCATTCATGACTGATACAAAGCCAGCTTTTCATCCTTTCAGTATTGCTCTCACACATGGGAAGAGGACAGAAGAAGGGGATGATGAAGAAGAGAAGGAAAGGAAAGGGGGAGAGAAAAGGTAGAGGTGACCCCTACATTGGGGGCCTCAGTCTCCATCTCCTAAGCTCCCCCATGGCAACAAAGAACAAGGGATTAGGGAGGGTCATCATCATTAATAAATAATGGATAATAATAATTAATAATAATTATTATTACCATTATCACTGATTAATCAATAAAGATTAATAATAACTAATAATAATAATCAGCAAAAACTAATAATAATAATAATAAATATTATCAATAATAATAATAGTAATAGTAAAAACTACATTACTCTAGTTACATCCTTTTTGTCACTTTATTAGAGCCTTTCTATCAGTTCTTTCAAAGGATTTCCAACCTTTCAGGAGTTATCTAGCTCTGGTTAGAGTCTCTTCTTGCAACTATATCCCTTTTCTTACCATCATTGCTAGCATTCTTCAATGGTAACCTCTTAGATATTTAATCTACCTGTTCCTACTTTCAAGAATTTCTTCTCTGCTAACATTAATATAATTTGTAAGTAGTACAAATTAAGTATTATTAAACATATGTGGAGTACATTTATCCTGGTAGTGGCACTGATAAGATTACACGCATTATCAAATCTTATCTATGATATAAATACCACCACACTTATTTTCAGTCTACCTCTGTTACTGCTACTTATTAGTTGTCTGTGCTGCACTTCCTTCTGGTGAAATGATAATATGGTAGTCTAATAAACATAAAACTGCTGATGTTCTAATGCTATGGTTAAAATCTGACATAAAACAGAAAGTTATATTATGGTATGCATTTCAAGTTCACTGCACTATTCATATCACGTGTTCAGTAAATATGTGATGGTATGATAAAATTAATTCTTTTCAGTGGTAACAAATTGGTGGTTACCTGTACAAGAAACAGTCAAAATGTTCACAAAAAGTGGAATTTCATTCACATTTACGATATTGGTTCATCAACTGACTCTATTCAGTGTCTCCAGTGAAAACATCATAACATCATGCTGCTACATTTCCTCTAGTAATGAAGATTTAATTTTCAACTGTTCTTGCTCCCAAGGAAATGATGTAAGTAGAAACTGATTTAAAAATATCACAGTAAAGTTTAGCATTTCAGAAAAGAGATATCCCAATACTGACTTCTACTGACCTATAAATAGTTCGTTATCTTGTGAAAAAAATTGTAATGACTGAAATTAAAGTCTTCATAACTACACACATCATGGTTCCTCTGCTTACTTCAAGTGTTAAAAAAAGAAAATCATATTATTTATAGAAGTAAACTGATTACCTCTGCTTTATAAAGTTTTGTTCCTTTTAATCCAGGCCTACTATAATGTCATATCAACAGAAGTTACTTGTATTCACTTTGTGGGAAACAATTTTTACTAGACTTATCCAGGCCAGGTCATTAAGTTGTTCACTGACAAACATAAATTCTTTTGAAATTATAATTTACTAAAATGGCAAAACTCTATTACAAACTAACAGATGTTGATAATTGAGGACTCAAGAGTGAGCTGTGGAGAGAATCACTTCTTTATTCCAAATACCACTACCCAATGGAATGTGGGTGAATGTGGTGATGTCCACCTCAGTGGATCAGCACTGGCTCAGCTTCCATACCTACATTCACTACATCTTCATGACATCGACCAAATTCATCTGGCGCCAGACTTTTTGAATCAGTATAGCACACACCTCAAGTAAGTAGCAAACTGGATGTTACATTTCTTTACTTTAAAAAATTCATTTCAAATGAAATGAATTTTAATTCAAAAATGTCATTTCATAGCAAATATGTTTCAGCTATACAACTAGTAACTTATATCTAGTCAAACTATCATTACCTAGTGAAAAAAGCATTCTGGTCAAATTATGTATAGAGACTGACTGACAAGCCAATGAGACTTAGCATTTGTTAACTCAATGTTGCCAGGAAAATGCTGTGCTTATTTTCTATTTTTTTGTGAAATGTCCCTGCACATTGATGGCTCTGTAAGTGCTTAGCCACAAAGGAGTCAATTAGTAGACCTTGTGACCTTACCTGATTTCACCTTTCCTTGAAAAATATTTCTTTTACTAATGCTATGAATATTGATGGTGTTATTTCTATTATAGACATTATAATTACTATAATGTTATTGACATTAGTAACAGCAATATAAGATAACATAAAATACTTTCGAAAATCATGGAAAAGGCTAAACAGGCGAGACAGGTAGTCCTCGACATTGGCTCAATGGTGACCTAGTACGAGTGTAGCCATCTATATGTTAAAACAATTAATAAAATAAACTCACAGTAGGCATGGCATGTACATACATGCCATATCTGTTGGCTTTGGGTTAATTTACAATAGGAGAATTGGGATGCAGTTGGTTTTCACTATGGGGAGTATAAATGGCAAACTGAGCTTGCCACAGGGCCTATTTCAGACTTGGTGGTGCACCACACTGACTGCATCGCACCAACAAAGTGATATAATTTTTATTTGTATCACTTGAATCCAAAACATGCTTTTAATGTTTTTGCATAATCAGAGATGCATTATATTCACTTGAGTTGCTAGACTGCCTCCATTTCAATTAGGTGTTACAAAGTGTAAAGGATGGAATGTGGTTCTATTGAGGGATAAAACCAGGATTTGCTTCCATTTTTGCAAATCTTATTCAAACAAGGGGAAGGCAACAGAAATATAGCAAATTTTTTTGGTAGTTATCTTCCAGGGATAGCAGGCAAATAATTTATGTGCTAAAAATTGTCCCTCTCATAAAAAGCAATAGCCAGTCAGAACATTACATATCTGTTTTCAATCAGGCAATGCCCCAGGGGATGTGATGTGTGGGCATGAGGCTACCTTATTATGAACAGCATAAAATCTCATGTATGCATTATCGTTACATGACCCTTCCCATGTCGCCAGAACCAAGTCAGCCATACGGGAATAACACGTCACCCAGAGCCATGATCTAGTCAGCCATGACTTGGAACTATGCATCATCTGGAGGCATTGGGTTAACAAGTGAACCTTTTATAATGCTTCCATAGCTACTAAATATCACACAAGACACTATTGTAATTTCCCTATACAAGGATATCAAGTTCATGACTTATTGCAGTTCATGACCTCTAATCTTTATTGCTTCTTTCAGGTGAATCATTGTTTCATTATCTTTCTTCTATTCAGTGAATTTAGGACTTTGTTTAAATCTATAAAGAATAATACTAAAAATGCATTTTATCTGCCCTGCAATTTCAGATCACTTAGAATATCCCACGCCAAATTTTCTGCACCTGAAGTATCACTTGATATTCATGCTCAGAAACTGGAAAGTATAGCACTGGAGCATCTCACCTTGGAAGGAGATTTCAGTGTCTTACTTCAGACACAAGATACTCATCACCTTTCTAATTTGTTCCTCAAGTACTGCAATATTGAAAATCTTGGAGAAATCAATTTGTCAACACGCTATGTAAGTCCCTATTCATATAAACTACTAACAGAAACTGTCATTTCAGACCTTGAAAATTATGAATCTATGGAAATACAAATTCCTAAATATAGGCACAATGATATTTTTTAAATGTGAAATATTTGCTGTATATTATATTATTTCTTGTTTCATTTTGCAGGTTGAAAACTTCAGCCTGGAACACAATACTATCAAGATCATTCATTCCAGTGCTGTCTTCCAAGACTCAAGCTACATCACTTTCTTGGGCAACAAAATTGACAAGCTTCAGTTCTTGGCAATTGATTCAGATGTGTACAACTTCACTTTTGTAGAAAACGAAGTTAACTACATAGCATTGGAAAGTATGGTAGTAAATAATTCAACTATAGTTTCTGTAACAAAAAATTCATTTTATCATATTGAGCAATTTGGCTTTACATGGCTGCAACCAAGGATGCAAGGAAGCTTGATATTCTCCTCCAATCATTTCCAGGAATTTATGCCTGGAACTCTCCTTTTCTATTACTCAGTCCATAACAAGAACCTACAGATTAAAAATAATATGTTTCACATGGGACACTGTGATTGTGACTCTCACCAACTGATCAGACAAATGACTGATGCAAACAATGATACCTTTTCCAGTTTCTACAAAGAAAGGATGGATATATACAGCTTGTTCATTGAATCATCTTACTGCATTGATAATACAGGAAAAAAACATAATCTAACTGAAATCTGTAAATTGCCTGAAAGTGGGCTTTCATTTTTTCTAATAACACTTGGTATTCTAATCATAAGTGCCCTCTTGATAATCTGTGTGGTAATAAAAATGTACAAAAATAGGTGTAGAGAAAGACACAAGCATAAAGAAGCATACAATTCAACTTTAATAAACCTAATAACTGTTAGCTCTGATGAAGATGAATGATGATAACAATCAAATCAAAACTATGGCCAATTTAGTCCTTCACTGTTCGCAATTTCTTAACTTGTTCACCAGCAAACAGAAATGGTCAACTTCAAAGTCCAACACCTGACATATCTTTTAAAGAAATTATATCCTATTTTCTAACAGAACAATAAAATTACCCCCCCCCCCCATAAATAAATGTTTTATTTTCACTGGGTCATAATAAAACCATTAAGAATTGGGTAAGATAATAACCATAGTAAAAGAGAAGAAACTACTTACTCCACTCCCTGCACTAAGCCACATTGAGAGCCACCACGAACTGAAAGCAGTAGAGCCCACATTGGCAGCAAAGGTGAAGATCACCAGGGTGGATATAATATAACCTCCAGCAGCCTTGATGTACCAATTATAGGTTGACAGAGGGATGTCTCCTTTCTCTAGCTTCTCTTCTGTGATCAGTTGACCTGTGATAAATATAATACATTAGAAATAGTTGAATAATACATATGCATCTATAAATAGTACTTGTAGTCTAATAACTTAATAATCTTATTCACTGGATTACCATCTCACTGGAGGTCACTTAAATGGTAATAAATCTCTTTAGTTGCATAATCAGTGATTATTCAAAAACAACTGTGCATGCTAGATTAGGCATGTCTGGTCATGTTTAAAGATTCAGCATCAGGGACTGCTCCCACACTGACCTAGCACAACTAACACATAGTCAGTACCTAAACATAAGATAGTAACAAGAGGAGATATGGAGATGGGATCTTCCAAGAGAATATCCCTTTGGGTTAAACAAGGCTCTTGGCAACTGGATTAAATGCCTGTGCTTATCAATTAGTCTGTAAAGGATATCAAATCTATGCCACAAATGATTTACTATAAACCCTTTACCCAATAAATTGTACAATGAAATTCAGTGTTTGATAAGTCATCTCCTAAAAAACAAATCAAGGACACCCATTACCATAACAAATGATACTACTGGAGGGAATTCATGACACATTTCCCCTCAGCACTATACCACTACACTGTGTATTTGAATTACTATATTACATAATCCACTTGGGCTCTGTAAGTCATAACAACCAAAAAGGCTATGGAAAAGCAGTGTTATATCTGTAGGATACCTATCAAATGTTTGAGGTTTTATATATGAACAAAGCTAAAGGTATCTGTCCTAAATCATATGTATAAACTGAAAGAGCAGTTGAAAACTATTAAACAATTTATCAGCTAATGTAGGATTCTACCTTTTCTCCTAACTAAAGGAGTTTGTTTTTTAAATAATCCCTTAGGTACTCAAACTTCATAAAATTCTACCCATAAAATGTGTACCACAGAATACAAATAATTCTTGGAATATTAGACATCAAATTCTCACCATCTTCTGGATTCTTCTTAACTTCCTTGACTGGACTTTTCTCAGGACTATTCTTCTGATATCCGTTTATGCTACTTCCTCCTGAAATGACCGAGTCTTGCCGCTGGCGTCCTCCAGCATCTGTTTCCTCAGTCTTGCTGCTTAGAGCAATAAACATGTAAATAAATTCTAATTATGAGGATGGATGATACATATGAACAGTATGTAGAAAGTTAGATATCCCATTATGTATAATAAAAATAGTAAAAATAACAGTAATAATTATGATGATGAAAATAATTATCATTAGTCTTATAATCATAATAATAACAATATTAATCATTGTTATCATTATGATGATGATAACAATGATAATAATAATAATAATAATAATAATAATAATAATAACAACAATAACAATAAAAAGTAAAAACAATAATAATAATGAAGATAGTGATAAAGATAACAACAACAATAATAATATTGATAATAACAAAAAAAAGAGAAGAGAAGAGAAGAGAAGAGAAGAGAAGAGAAGAGAAGAGAAGAGAAGAGAAGAGAAGAGAAGAGAAGAGAAGAGAAGAGAAGAGAAGAGAAGAGAAGAGAAGAGAAGAGAAGAGAAGAGAAGAGAAGAAAAGAAAAGAGAAGAAAAGAAAAGAAAAGAAAAGAAAAGAAAAGAAAAGAAGAGAAGAGAAGAGAAGAGAAAAGAAAAAAGAAAAAACACACGCACAATTGAGTCTTCCTATGAACAACTACACTAACCTTTCCTTTTCCTGATTTTCAACTGTTTCCATATGGGTTCTGTATAGAGCAGCATATTCTTTGTTGTCCTCCATTAAAACTGAGTGTGTTCCCAGCTCTGCGATCTTTCCCTCACGCAAGTAAACTACACGGTCACAAAGGGGCAAGTACTGGAAAATCAAGGAAAAGATCCATATTAAAGACAAATTTGATATTTCATTACATGTTTAGCCCTCAGAAATAGGTTAATATACAGGTAAGTAAACAATATTCATATGTTATTGTATGTGATTCTACTTGACATACTACAAAATGATATTTCCCTTAAAATCTGTATTCTTTATGGTGTCAGACAGATATAAGTGTTTCTGTTAAAATAAATTAGTATCAAATTATCACCTTGTTGCATACATATGTCTCAGAGAAGGCAATGAAGTTTATATAATACCTGCAGCTGATGTGTGACAAACACTGTTGTCTTATTTCTTAAAGCACCTTTGATAACCCACTGGAAGATGTGGCTGCCAACATGAGCATCTACAGCACTCAAAGGATCATCCAATAAATAGATATCCCTGAAAAAGAATAGACAACATGGGATAAATAATCTAATTCTCAGTATAAAGTCTAACAATCAAATTGTACACAACTAGATATAATAAATAAAATTGGTTTACATTAGTAATTAGTAAGTTTTGAAGACGAGAAAAAATCATAAATATTTTGGTTTATGCATTTCACAACAATAAAAAACCCCACCTGTTTGCATAAAGCGCCCTGG
Organism: Penaeus monodon; assembly: GCF_015228065.2. Classification (NCBI taxonomy): domain Eukaryota; kingdom Metazoa; phylum Arthropoda; class Malacostraca; order Decapoda; family Penaeidae; genus Penaeus; species Penaeus monodon. Next base: position 15,511,219 of record NC_051391.1, on the reverse strand, counting down.
CAAGTGATAAACGTTGTTTCTGTCCTCCAGACAAATTAATACCTCGTTCTCCAATTTCTGTGAAATCTCCAGCAGGCATAGCTCCAACATCTTGGGTAAGGTTGCAGGCGTATATCACACGATAATACCTAAGATCATATTTAAGTGTATTGGCACAAAAAGTTTACAGAAAAATATAAATTCAAACCTTTTTCACCTCCATATCTTATGTTCTAAAGCAAGTTAAAAAAAAAATCTTAAATTTCACAAACAGTTATTTAATAAAACACTAAGCCCTAACAACTTTAAAAACATGTTATATTCTCTCTGTATACATATTCTAATAGTGGTCTAAATGACAATGTAGGTCATCCTGATCTAAACTAAAAAGGATCTGCCACTTCTGTTGATCTAATTTTAAATCTAACAAGAGGACAATGATTTTGGCTCTTGTAGGAAACTAAGTAAATAAATATTCCACTAACATATGACACTTTCTTTTATTTTCTTTCATGTTAGTGAAATCTGTGAGATTTTTGGAGTTTACCATACAATCCACAACCTTTTGTGAGATCTGAAGATGAGAGTAGAGAAAGATAGAAAGACAGAGCTGGAGAGAGACATTGATGGAAACAGAGAGAGAGAGAGAGAGAGAGAGAGAGAGAGAGAGAGAGAGAGAGAGAGAGAGAGAGGAGAGAGAGAGAGAGAGAGAGAGAGAGAGAGAGACAGAGGGGGAGAGAGAGAAAGAGTGGAGAAAGAGAAAGAGAGAGAGAGGAGAGATAGAGGAGAGAGAGAGAGAGAGAGAGAGAAAAGAGAGAGAGAGAAGAAAAAGAGAGAGAGAGAGAGGAGAGAGGAGAGAGAGAGAGAGGGGAGAGAGAGAGAGAGAGAAGAGAGAGAAGAGAGAAAGAGAGAGAAGAGAAGAAGAGAGAGAAGAAGAGAAGAGAAGAGAGAGAGAGAAGAGAGAAGAGAGAGAGGGAGCAGAGAGAAGAAGAGAGAGGAGAGAGAGAGAGGAGAGAGAGAGAGGAAGAAGAGAGAGAGAAAAGAGGAGAGAAAGAGAGAGAGAGAGAGAGGAGAGAGAGGAGAGAGGGACAGAGAGAGAGAGGGAGAGAGAGAGAGAGAGAGAGAGAGAGAGAGAGAGAGAGAACAAGAGTACATTAGCTGCCAGTTTTTGGTAAGCTATAATCAACTGATCAAACAGATAAATCAAAAGTCCATATCTACTCAGTTGAGCATGTTTGAACCTTAAGGGTAAACACCGAAACCATAAAAAATAAGCACTCTGTGAAAACTCACCTTTTGGCATCAAATGCTTCACCCATCAAAATATTTTCCCTAAAGGAAGCATTCATGATCCATGCTTGTTGGCCAACATATGCACATGTTCCTTGTAAATACACTTCTCCTGACTGTAAACGCATGTGACCAAGTAGAGCTGATATGAAAGATGATTTTCCAGCACCAACACTACCACACACAGCAATGAGTTCTCCCTGTTGAGTAATAGTGGAATAGGTATGTCAAGATGCTATTAAGTCAATAATATAATCAAAACAACATAATAGTGATCTAGCCATCATATTATTGACAAATCACTTAAAATGACACAATGCTGAGAAAAAAATCATAAGAGGAGGATGAAATAATAAAAGCAAAAATAATATAATAACAAAAATAACAATATTATCTGGTTCCTCAACATCTGGTACAAAGAGCTGAACATTCAGGTATAAACCCAATCAGAAATTTCACATCCAAAACCAGGGAAAACAAAAATAAAGAGAAAAGTAGAACATGGCAACCGTCCATCACCAACCAACCACTCCTTCCTATGTTCTGTTACAGGATAAGGAGAAAAAGACTCTTTTTTGCCACCTGACAGTAAGGATACTGTGTTCAGCAGTTTTGCTACTGTTGTGTTCTCTAGTGCTCTTTCAGCATGTTTCCTGTTTTGTTAATATATGGGATTCTCTCCTCTTATATTTGGAAGTGTGCTGTTCTACTGTATTTACCTTTCCATTCTGGTACAGGATGAGTGAAATGAGCGACACTCCTCTGATCCCATACAGGGATAGCTCTTATTCTCAGAACTTTAAACATGTGGCTTGCTGTCTAGTGCAGGATCTCTTTGTTTCTTTTATTTATATAGAAGATACATACATGCTACAAAATTTTTTATTTCTCTGTTAGTTCATTAATGGGGCTTGGCATAGTTGTCCCTTAGTATTTTGTTCATAATTTGTAATGCTTTATAGTCCATGATTCAGGATTTCAGGTTAGTGCTGCTCTTTGTTGAGCCACTCCATCTTCTGCTAGCTGTATCAAGTATTTATGAGCTGATTTGTATCTGATTATGGTTCAAGGTGACACTTAGTATATAAATTTCACATATTCAAGCTTTTAATCCTTGTCAGCAGGATTGTGGTTATATTTTGAATATCTAATTGGTTCCATATACCTCATTTTTATCTTTCATGCTAATAGTCCCTCTAATGAAACCTGGGTTCATGTACTGAATCATTTCCTTCTGTATAGGTGCAATGGCAGCATGTTCTAGTAAGTATTTTCCCTGGTTACTGCTACCCTATGCAGTATGTCTCAGTATAATTTAATCAGTGCATAGGATTCCATGTAGTGTATAGTGATGACATCCAAAACAGCCAACAATGTGTCTCAGATAGACATATTTACAAAGTTGGCAGTATTTTGATTACAATATACATTAACCTAACAGGCCACGGTGGTCGAGTGGTTAGAGCATCGGACTTAAGACTGGCACGACGGCAATCTGAGTTCGAGGGTTTCAGTCACCGGCCGGCGCATTGTTCCCTTGGGCAAGGAACAAGCCAGCCCAAGTCAGCGCTGGTCCCAAGCCCGGATAAAATAGAGAATGATCACTTAAAAAGGTAACACCAGAACTCTCCGTGGAAAGGAACTCGGGACCCTACCACGTACTCACTCCAAGAGCATCACGACATGAAAACTACAATTAAGTATCATGCTGTGACCACGGCGGCTCAAACATGAACCTACTGTAAAGAAAAAAAAAAAAAGAAAAGAAAAGCAGTGCATTAGTATATCATGCCCCTATTGAGCAGAAAACAAACATTTCTATTCTATCATAATGCTTTATAAAAATACCTTCTTAATGGAGAGACATAAGTCAAAGAGAACATCAATGTGCTTCAAGTCCACTACTTTTGGCATCAGTTGATCAGCTGGAGTTATGCCATCCTTTTTGTTCCTGGAAACAGAGAGAGAGAGAGAGAGAGAGAGAGAAGAGAGAGAGAGAGAGAGAGAGAGAGAGAGAGAGAGAGAGAGAGAGAGAGAGAGAGAGAGAGAGAGAGAGAGAGAAGGACAAAATCAGTATTTATATACAAAGGGAATATTTAAACTGTACTACTGTTCTAGTACTATTATTTCTTTAGAAGCAGAAACAATACTTTAGTTTTTCAAATTGAAATTACATAATAATAAAAAAACACTATAATAGGCAGGTGAAGACATCCATCATAATTATTGACCATTACTATAATCTATAATTTGGAACTAACCTCCTCCTCTTCTTCTTCTTCTTTTTGAAGGAAGAGACAGCATCCCATGCAAGGGTGGCTTGGTCCAGTACCACAGCTGTATCAGGTTCTTGTGGAGTCTTGAGGTAGGGCTCCAACTCATCCATCAGTAAAATACTCTAAGTATGCATAAAAACCAATTAAAATCATAATATAAAATCACATATATATATATATATATATATATATATATATATATATATATATATATATATATATATATATATATATATATATATATATGTATGTATGCTTGCATGTATTTCTTTGACTGCTTTAATACTTCATGAAATTTCAAATTCAATCAAATAATAATTATTTATTCACACCAATTTCATATTAATCTATCTGTGAATCAAAATAACATAATCATTCAAAAATCTACCAAAAACAAATGTTATCAATATTAGTACATCTACACAAATCTACATATTTACCACAAAGCACATGCATATATGAAACACACACCATACAGGCCCCATAATTCCACAAGGAAGACCATGGTTTATTAAAATGTGAAAGAATGACACATATGATATCCATTTCAACAATATATTAATAAATCTCTATAATCATCAAGAGAAAAATAAAGATTACAGTTCCTATGAAAAAATGTCATTCATTCAGTGTACAACATCAGCTACACATGCAGAGGACAATACTGCTTGGTGATTCAATAAACAGGTCATCATATGCAAAGAATCAAAAATCATAGCGGCTCAGTCCATATCTAATTTATAAATAATCCACACTAAAGCCTTACTCAAGGACACCTAAAATTGTAATTTACTAAATTCTACTTCTTAGAAAGGTGATCAAGCAAAGTAAATAAACACAAATAAACCCTAATCATGCACATGCACAAGCCAAGACTTTTAAATGAGCTTTGTGTGTAGTGCGTGTTTGTATATGATTTTATTGTAGAAGAAATATGCAGCCCAATGTTTACCGAAAAATTGAAATAATGGAACTTATCTTCACGGATATAACTTGTATTAATTGATAAAAAAGTCCTTCTGCTATATGCAACATTATCATCATAAAAATCTTATGTAATTAAGGTGATCTATCATTTGATATGTTTATTTATATGGGGATCACCCAGCACTAACATCTTTATTACATCTGCTGCATTATTATTGTTTCATCCCCTGTTAAACTTCATACCTTTCCCTGATTAATAAAAATTCTCTTTCAAGCAGCATTTTCTGAAAGCACTATTTGGTATTTGTTCCTGAGTTCATAGAAGGCATGGATTAAAATATACCACAATACATGAAAGTGAGAATAGGAACATATGAGAATACATCATAATAACCATGCCTACCCCCCAAGAAATCTGTTCATTTACTAGTTTTCCTCATATTATTAACTGAGGCTTTATAGCCAGCTTACTCAAAAGAAATAAGGTAAATAAATACAACAGCCAGAGGAATAAGAAACAAAGTTAGAGATGCAGTTACCAGTACATCCCTCCTTTGTCACTGAGCTATAAATTCCTTTTTATAAGTAATTAGTCAACCACTGGAATTACTTCAAAATGCCTGGAGTTACACATTTCACCTGCAGTTAAAATAATAAAAATAATAACAGCATCCAAACCAATAACAAATAAACAAATAAAAAAAAAATGAAAAAATATAATAATAACAATGATAATAAAACAATAACAAAACAATTATAATAACAAAAAATATAATATTAATAATAATAATAATAATAATAATGATAATAACAATGATAATGATAATAATAACAATAACAATAACATTAATAACAATAACAATAATAATAAAACAATAACAATAATAATAATAATAATAATAATAATAATAATAATAATAATAATAATAATAATAATTATAATAATAATAAAAACAACAATAATATATCAATAATAATAACAACAATAACATCAATTACTTATAATGGTGATGATGAAATAGTGAGAGAAAAAAAAAAAAAAAAAAAAAAAAAAAAAAAAAAAAAAAAAAAAAAAAAAATATATATATATATATATATATATATATATATAATAATAATAATAATATTATTATTATTAACTGTAATGGCCATGACATTAGTAGCAGTGGTAGTGGTAACATTGGCAGTAATAGGCAGTAGTATTGGTAGTGGTAGTAGTAGTAACAATGCAATATCATGACAGCTATTACCATTATAGTTATCACTATAACCATCACAACATAAATCAAGTAATTATCATATCTTTTTCTGGATAACTTTCACAACTTCAAAATTGATAAAATTATATTCTGATTAATAGTAAAAATATTTTGAATTGGATATCAATAAGTGATTTCATCCTTTGCATTTGTCAACTACAAATATCTGAGAGAAAGTAGTAAAACCAAATATAATTAATAAACACTGATAAAGAATAATTGAAAGTTATTCTGTGAAACTATGGAAATCTTTGGGCAATTTGCATCTACTGTATTCAACTTTACCAATCTCCATCTTATCCTAAGAGGATGCGAGTTTCCTGTTTTATATTTACTCTTTTTTTTTTTTACCTTTTTTATTTTCTTGAATGCAAAGTATTCTAAGGCACACTGGGGAATACTGACCACCTATGATATTTTTACTTCCAGCTGTGAAATATTCCCTGATGCAGTACAAACTGAGATTCCTGGAGTAACACATTTTTGGTCTCTGGTCTAAAATAACTCACAAAACTCAAAAAAAAATATGAACCAACTTATATCAATATTCAAATAGGATATTTTGTAAACCAATAATCCAAGATTAACAAAGACTTGTAAATTTGATGGTAAATATGGAATATTCTGCTTACTATATTCATACAGTAGGAAAAGCAAACTAAATATTTACAATACTTCTATTTCACTGTAATCCGAACAAGTTCTATGCATTAAAAAATAAACAAAATGAGAAGTCTGCTGAGTGGGAAATAGTATTTTTTTAGTCTGAGAGATCTGGTGTGAAGGATATAGTGATCAGAATTATTTTCTGACTGTAGGTACTAATTGAACTAACTTCATGTAACCAGGGCAGTTGTCGAGCACATCCATTAGCTAGGGATGACAAAATCATGAGAAAATCTACTACAGCAACCATTCAAATAAAATAAAATATCCTCCCAATATGTGCATTCTAGCCATATATAGGGAGGAAAATCCATCCATCCTGCAGATGGTTACCTCAAAACAGGTCCAAAAAGGCTTCCAGCAAGAAGAGCACATGCAAACATCTATCAACAGACCATACTGGATCTACTACAGATCCCAAGATGAGGTTCAATAGCTCACTCTTACCTAAAACAAGTGGATATGAAGTGAGTGACACACAAAAATCAGAACCCAAGTGCATCAGAGTATGAGTTATAGTGGTGGTGAGACAGCCACCTTTTTAGTCTTGCCACGTTGAGGCTGCCAAACATAAAAATTCCTAAATTCAATGGTTGTGAGGGAGGTAAATGATTATGTGAGGAAACAAGGTAAATATTCAATCTATCCTCAGACAGGATATAGCTGCTAGCTGTGAGTGCTCCTAACTGCAAGGGTGGAGCATAATTGAGATGGTCTTGGCTAGTAGCTAGTTTCAGCCAGCATCACCACCAATCAAGTGAGGGAGGACAGGAATAGCAACAGCATGTAGTGTTCTATTAGGAGTGGTTCTGCCTAAAAGTGAAGGCACATATAGCAACAATAACTACCTTGAAGACAGCAGGAGCAAAGCCAAGCAGTCATGTACGAGTCTACCTAGTAGGGCCTGCCCTTCAAGAGCTACAACTGTATGAAGCAGATATGAGCCTTGCTACCATAAGTAGACAATGAAAACCAAATGAAAAACAAAAGAAAAAATAACAATAAGGAAAATGACAGGCTGAGGGGAGCTTGAGAGAGCATATAGCAGCCTTTCACAATCATTCCCCTTCTCCCAAAGAAAGCTGTTCATATAATTTTGGTCACTTGGCTGCCAAACAATAAAGAGAAATAAAGAGCCAGCCAAACAAAACAAATACAGACGGAACCACATGTTCATGCTCCTCTAAAAGAAGGTGGGGAGAAGAACACAACACCCAGAAATCACAAGAAACATACAGGAAAACTCAACCCACCTCAGAAAGGAGCAGACACTGAAGAACAAAGAAAGGACTTATCATAGAAGACTGTAAAACAGGGAAGAATCCTGTGCAACAACCCACTGGTGACAGGTGAAATGCTATCACATCATGAGTCCCAACTGCTAAGATGTGTCATGTGGGCAACTGTGAGATGGAGAGTCACCCAGGTGCTGCATGCACTAATACACACACTCCCACCGTTCTTTGCCAGTGAGAGTGAATCAATGAGAGAAGCAAATGGGGGATATCAACTAAAATCAGCTCAGCTGATACTTTCAAT
>NC_051391.1:15493283-15498283 GCF_015228065.2 Penaeus monodon | reverse complement strand
GAAGAAGAAGAAGAAGAAGAAGAAGAAGAAGAAGAAGAAGAAGAAGAAGAAGAAGAAGAAGAAGAAGAAGAAGAAAAGAGGAAGAGGAAAAGAAGAAAAGAAGAAAAAAGAAGAAAGAGAAGAAGAAGAAGAAGAAGAAGAAGAAGAAGAAGAAAAAGAAAAAGAAAAGGAAGGAGGAGAGTGAGAGAAGAGGACCTGAGGAACTTTCCGCCAGACTAAATAACTGGAGAAAACACTCAAATGTCTTTGTTGTGGGCTTCCACCTGGTGCTGCAACAACTAAACAAAGAGCCACTTCACCCAATCATCACTACAGATTTATGTAATGTCCCCTGCAGCTTTTTGTGAATTCTGTTACATACAGATGGCGCCACATGAGCTCAGCCAACAAGGAGTCAATCAAAAGACCCTACTGACTGCTCCTGATTCCCCCATTCCTTGAAATTGTGGGAAAGTGTGTTTTTCTTTCTAATATTATCAATATCGATACTGTTATTATTATTACTGATATTACGATTATTAAACTGTTATCAAAATCTTGGTAAGATTAAAGACAATGAAATAATACAAAAGAAACTTTCCAAAAATCAAGGAAAAGGGTAGACAGGTGAGATGGGTTGGGCTAATAACTGACTCCTTGGTGACTAAATGCTTATAGAACCATCTCTGTGTAAATACAATAAATTAACATACATTACAGTGGCATGTATTCTTGCCATCTGTACTGATTGGATTAACATCTTCATTGCAAAGTGCTGGAAATATCTGATACTGTCAACAAAACTAACATGACTGGTGGATTTTTTCTGTACTTCAATTAATTTTTGTTGTTAACATATACTGTGTATAATTACAAATGTACATCATCAAGTTTTCCACTTTCATGATACTGAAGTAACCTTCATTCTGGTGTTCATAAATAGTGAGAAAAATTATAAAAGATGACTGAGTATGACAGGAGACAATAAAATAACACCTAAATTCTGGAACACCCAAAGTCACAAAAACTACTAGTACCCAACAAACTACTAATCCATCACCATTATTTATACAAGGATCACATATTACCTATACCTTTATTCTTAAGAGAGCTATTTCAAACTCCATCCATGCTCTGACAGATGCTGATAATATTGCCAAGGGAAAGTTTGCAGCACGATAAGTAGCAAATACAGAAAATCCCTGCAAGAATCATATAATAGTTTCCATATTCTAAGTGTGTTACAAGAAATTACCATTCCCTTCTCTATCACTCCTTCCATGTTGTGTATTAGCAATGTATTCCCATAAAAAGAAATGGCTCATCCCACAATGAACTATATCCTTCCTATTTTGTCTTATTCTATTTCCTTCTTACCTAAAAGCTCAATATTTAGAAAATGTTTTTCTTCTGTAAATCAATGATACAAAAATGACTTCTATTTAAATCTATGTTAAATGTTTGTTATGGCTTTAAGATCCACATCCTTTCAAGTTCCTGAATATTACTGATAAGTTCCAATAATCAAATGAAATATAAGGATTTAAGCCTTTAAGCTTTAAATCCAAAGCAACAAAATGGCTTGATAATAATACAGAGGACTCTACCTGAATTTGTAATGCCTCCCTATCTAGAGGGCCAGCTCAATATGGAGGGCTAGAACCAATATCTAACCCACTTCCAAGACTGGGCAACAAGAAAGATCCCACACATGCAATGACAAGATTCTGGCATCATTTTAGTTAAAAGATCAATAAAAAATAACCAAGGAGAAGTGGTTCTTCTTGAAAATATCAATTTCACTGCAATCTATAAAACAGCAAACACATTTATATTTTCAATTAATTTTAAATGATGTCAACACATAATTGCTACTCAAGTGTTTGGCCTGAGCCAACTGGCCATGAAAGTTGTCATGACACTTTGTGTCATTTCAACTTATTCTTTATGGTACACTAAGGAGTGCTGAATAGTTGTGCATTGTGCATTCTTGTGCAGAGATACAGCCTTCAGAAGTTGGCTGAAATTCTTCATAATACTTTCACAAATAATGCCACCAGGAATGGGGATCCACAATAAACAATTAACAAAATTACCAGACTAATACTGCATTATCTTACAAATGAATGCCTGAGCATAGTGAGCCTTACTTTGGCCAATTTAGTGGTTTAAGTAGCCCAGATGTAACAGGTTCACCAAGTAGAAAACAAAGAAACAAACAAACAAGTTAACACACATAACTAGATCCATATACCCACAGCTACATACACCTGCAACCAAACACATATTTCCTACATACAGCTGACTACAATATGGCCAAATAATATTGTTCCAAGTAACCACCAATTTATACCTTACTGTATTTCATTAACAATGATAGAATATACCTGTCTAGTGGTATGACATTTAGAAAATAAAAATCATAAGACTAATCAAGGTCCTACATAAGGCAGTGCTTGACTATTGGAAGTGATCAAACTTTAAGAAAGTGATTTTTTGTATGCCTAAATACTGTCACTACACTCTTTTTCCTATCTTTGTTCAAAACCAATGAACAAATCAATCCTAGTCAATTACAAATCATTACTTTTACAGACAAATGCAGTTCTTCTTCAGAACTTGAGCCTAGTTTTGTTTGTTTTTATTTATTTATTTATTTTTTTACTTATTTATGAGAGTACTTTATACCATCAAAACACCTTGACTGAGAGATAATTAGTCTGAACTGTTGCATCCCACACAAATTTTTGTATATGTAGTGTGGGGTAAAGTGTAAGCAATGTATAGCCCCAATGTACTGTTTTCCACAATGCAGTGACAGCAGCCTAGAGCAAATGAACACATGATGGGTCACCACTTGGAGAGCCCTGCACAGCCAAAAGGATCAAGAGTAAATCTGAAGATTTGTGAATTGCTAAAATTTACCTTAGGGTGAATGTAAAACATACACACATGTGCACACACGCGCACACACACACACACACACTTTTTTCACATTTCTCCCAAAAAAGGGTTGTTTAGTTGAATTGACTCATCACCATACAAAAGCTAAATATTCCAAGCTAACTTCTCATTTTCAGGTTGTTACATTCTACAACACCAGAGCCATTAGTTGTTGTTCCCCAAGTACAATAACAAGACATAGGAAGCAGCAATACACTCCGCCACAAAATAACTATGACAAACAGCATACCTTGCATCGCTCTAGTGAGACCTGTCCCTCCCGTATAGAGACTAGACAATATGTGATACAGTCCATTCCAAAGTGAATTTGGCCAGAAAGCCCTGAGAAGGACCATGCCTGAGATGAATAAGAAAAAAAAAAAGTATGAACACAAACAGAAAAATTAACTGAGTTGTAGTGGTCTCCAACAGGATGATGGGTAAAATGGTGGAACTGAATGTAGGAAAGAAAATGGAAATGTTAGACAGGAGGAGGAAGAAGGGTATAGAGAGAATGCGGATATGGAGAGAATGAAGGGAAGTAGGAAGAAATATGATAAAAAATTAAAGAGAGAGAGAGAGGGAGAGGGAGATGGAGAGGGAGGGAGAGTTAGAGGGAGAGGGGGAAAGAAAGAAAGAAAGAAAGAGAGAGAAGAGAGAGAGAGAGAGAGAGAAAGAGAGAAAGAAAGAAGAGAGAGAGAAGAGAGAGAGAGAGAGAAGAAGAAGAGAGAGAGAGAGAGAGAGGAGAGAGAGAGAGAGAGAGAGAGAGAGAGAGAGAGAGAGAGAGAGGGAGAAGAACGGAAGAGAGGGAGAAAATAGAGAAAGAGAGGGAGAAAACAGTGAAAAAGAGAGAGAAAACAGAAAGAGAGGAGAAAAAAACAGAGAAAAAGAGAGAAAAACAGAGAGAGAAAAACAGTGAGAGAAAGACAGAGAGAGAACGAAAGAGAGAGAAAGACAGAGAGAGGAGAGAGAGAGAGAGAGAGAGAGAGAGAGAAGAGAGAGAGAGAGAGAAAAAGATAGAGAGAGAAAAAGATAGAGAGAGAGAAAAAGATAGAGAGAGAGAAAAAGATAGAGAGAGAGAAAGATAGACAGAGAGAGAGAGAGAGAGAGAGGAGAGAGAGAGAGAGAGAGAGAGAGAGAGAGAGAGAGAGAGAGAGAGAGAGAGAGAGAGAGAGAGAGAGAGAGAGAGAGAATGAAAAAGGCAGGAGAGGAAGATTATGAAAAAGGGGTGAAAGAGGAAGAGGAAAACAGTGAGAGTGTGAGCCAGCAGTCAACTCCCATGCATCCACAGATTGGCAAACACAGATGCAAACACACACACATAAAACCATACAATATGTAATTGACTGTACCATGTGGTCAGGTCAAAACCCATTCTTTTCTTAATAATACAAAAAGGAGTTTGAACAGCCTATCCTCCCATCACCACATTTATTGTCCTTCATGGTATGCTCAGATTTAATTCAAAACAGACGTGACATCCTCTTAAAACAAGCAGCATTTTATTTGCATATCATATCCAACATTATAGCTGGACCTAAGAGCAAGTGTCATTTTCCTTTTACGGATGGCTGAAAAGTACTATCAATAAATGGTGCACATATCAGTCTTGGAAGAAATTTAGTTTTAAAATAAGTATTCAAGATAATGACTGTGACATCAAACGAACTGTAAATCATGTGTGTCATTTGCAATAAGGTCCACCAACATAATGGTGTTAATAACTCTAATGCACACATAATTATGCTTGACTTTAATAATTCATACTGTGGAATGAACCACAGCTAACCTGAATCCTTCTGACGGAACATCTTCCTTCCACTATTAGAAAAATGTACAAGAGATACGAGATGCCGTTTCTAATCACAGAGTTGCATATCATGAGAAGTGAGTAAGCCTGGAAGAAGTATGCATAGTAAATATTTTAAAGAAAAAAAGATAATAATAAATAAATAAAAACAAGGAAATAAAAATGTTAAAAAGTAACTATTTTGGAAATACTATAACCTGATACTAGAACCCAAGAGTAACCTATTCTACCAAGTAATCATGTACCTACAGTAATTGATTGCTGTTTT
>NC_051391.1:15483283-15485783 GCF_015228065.2 Penaeus monodon | reverse complement strand
TATCTGCCAGGGGCATGTACGTACATGTCATGGTGTATGTATGGACATACCATGAGTTTTTTTTTTGTTACAATCATGGCAAAATATAATTTTTCTGCCACTGAAAATGTGATTAAGTCGTTTTTAACACTTTCTCATTTTACTATCAAAAAAAAAAAATAATAATAAATAAATAAAAAAAAAATAAATAAATAAAATAAATAAATAAAATAAAATAAAATAAAATAATAATAATAATAATAATACAACAAACCAACGAATTCAACTCCATGATACCACACACTGCTTATTTTATTCAGACTACAGAGCGAATAATGATCAACTATGAAGTCTATATAACAACAAAAATATCCTTCAGTCTTGATTTATCAGGAAATATGGCAAATAGAGACTTTAGAAAATAATGATAACTGAAAATACAACATATGCTCATAGTATTACGAAGAAACCGCAAGGGATGCTGGTATTTGGCATGAGCGGTTGCCCATGCTAGGGTGACGATATAAGCCCCCGGCAGCAGGGCCCGGGCCACTATGAATACCACCCATCGGGAAAGGGTTAATCAACAAGGAGGCAGTAACTAATCCTACCTAGGTCACCTTTTACCTTTCCTTTGATTTTTGGAAAGACTTTTTTTTTTGCTATTAGTACTGTTAATAATTGTTATAATTATAATGTTGGTAACAATGATAACTATTTTAACTACCTTGATATCTGTAGAATTAAAAAAATTTAAAAAAATCTTCCCAAAAACGAAGGAAAAGTAAGGACAATGGGCTGCAATCCTGGCAAAAAAATTTCAAAATAAAAAGGGGCCAGCAGATGGTGTTACCTGGCAGAATTTGGGTTAAAGAAAAGGGAGAATATCAACCTTATCATCTACACCTTTGACTTTTAAAAAATAAGTGGAACAAAATTTAAATTTTTCAAAAAACTCAATAGATTACTTTCTACTCACTTCTCCTATACTTTTATTCCCTAAACTGGACATTCTCATAAGCTTCTTGTAGACTAAGCCAAGGCATGCTGCTCTCAGTCGAACCCCTGTCCTGCAGAAAAAGGTAAGTACCTGTTCATAAACTTTGTTTCTGCATATCTACTTCCTCAATATCAATCTGCATCAAAAAAATCATTTACATCATATACATCTTCAAATTTTGAGAAAGGCTAAGCACCTTAATAAGATTTTTACACAAAATTGATTTAGTACATATATACTTCCTCAAATGTAATTTCACTTTAATATGTTGGAGGCTGTTGGGATGACTAAAGTAGTCACGGCAAAATACTTATGGCTGTAATCAGTATGTAATTATGTACTTCTGTTGCACTGTTAATTTATCTATTCTCTCCTCCCTTTTGGAAAAAAAAACCTATAAAAAAAGGTAAATAGGAATAAAAGAAAAAATTAACAAGGGGTTTTTTTTTTAAATTTAAATGAAAAAATTTTAAAAATTGTGAGGGAAAGGGAAAGAGAGAGAGATTTAGAGGGGGGGGGAGGGGGGAAAAGGGAAAAGGGAGGAAAGGGGGGGGGGGGAAGGAGGGGGGAGGAGGGGAAGAGAGAGAGGGGGAAGAGAGGGGAGAGAGAGGAGGGGAGGAGAGAAGAGAAAGAGAAAGAGGAAAGAGAGAGAGGAGAGAGAGAGAGAGGGGGAGAGAGAGGAAAGGGGGGAGGGGAGAAAGAGAGAGAGGAGGAAAAGCAGAGAGAGAGAAAGAGAGAGAGAGAGAGAGGGGGAGAAAAGGAGAGAGAGAAAGAGAGAGAAAGAGAAGAGAGAGAGAGAGAGAGGAGGGAGAGAGGAGAGGAGAGAAGAGAGAGAAAAAGAAGGGGAGCGAGAAGAGAGGGGAGAGAGGAAAGAGGGGAGAGAGAGAGAGAGAGAAGGGGGAGAGGGGGAAAGAGAGAGAGAGAGAGACAGAGAGAGAGAGAGAAGACAGAGAAGAGAAGACGAGAAGAGAAGACAGAGAGAGCAGAGGAGAGAGAAGAGAGGAAAAGGAGAGAAAAGGGAGAGGAGGGGAAAAGGAGAAGGAGAGAGGAAGGAGTAAAGAAAGAGAGAGAGAGGAGGGGAGAGAGAGAAAAGAGAGAGGAGAAAAGGAGAGAGAGAGAGGAAGGGGAAAGAGAGAGAGAGAGAGAGAGGGAAGGACAGAGAGAGAGAGAGTAGAGAGAGAAGAAGGAGAGAGAGAGAGAGATGAGGAAGAGAGAGAGAGAGACAGAGAGAGGAGAGACAGAAGAGAAAAGAGGAGAGGAGAAGGGGAGAGAAGAGAGAGAAAAAAGGGGGAGAGAGAGAGAGAGAGAGAGAGACAGAGAGAGAGAAGAGAGAGGAGAGAGAGAGAGAGAGAAGAGAGAGAGAGGAAGAGAGAGAAAAGGGGAGAGAGAGAAGAAGAGGAGAGAGAGAGAGGGAGAAGAATAGGGAAGAGAGAGAAGAGAGAGAGAGGAGAAGGGGAGAAAGAAAAGGAGAGAAAAGGAGAGAGAGAGAGAGAAGAGATAGAAAAGAGAGAGGACGAGAGG
>NC_051391.1:15479393-15483183 GCF_015228065.2 Penaeus monodon | reverse complement strand
TCGACTGTCATTCCACATTGCTTCAAACCTATGGATCAAATGAGAACTTTTAATACGCAAATCTCTACATGATGATAAGATCAATAATAAGAAGAAATAGAACAATAATAGAAGTAATGGTAATAACAATGATAATATTAATAATAATAACAAAAATAATAATAATTAATAATAATAATAATAACAAATAAGAGCAAATAGCATTGCATAAGAACAACAATAATTAAAATATTGGAAAGAGTAAAAATATCTTAACCCTTATGATCCAGGTGACATGACCATCATATCATGGGAAGAAGAAGAAGAAGAAGAAGAAGAAGAAGAAGAAGAAGAAGAAGAAGAAGAAGAAGAAGAAGAAGAAAAAAAAAAAATGGCTTGAGGGTTGGGTGATGTGAATATGACATCATAGGAAAATCTGGTTGCAGGCTCCATGGAGGACACCATTTCCATGCCCAGTATCCTATAACTGGCCACCGCATTACCAACACAGGTGGTGTTACAGAAAACTGAATATTACGAAAAAAGAAAAAAAAAAAATTTCTTGACTACCTAGAGAGATGATATGTAGTCTGTGCAAAGAAAACAGTCTATTACCTTCTAGATAATACATATCAAATGTCAAAAGAACTAAATATGCTTATGTGTAAAAAAGAGAAAATAACATTACAAAGGGGAGGCATAGTCTTGTGACTGGACACAAGTGTTCACATGTGCCTGGCCTACAAGCCATGCACCTGGCATAAGCATAATGCCTGAATTTTGGGCCATGTGATTGCTGTACAGTAACCGGATTCAAGGGGTTGAATAGGATAGGTTAAGTGACTCACTGATAATAGCATTTCAGAAGAGATGATCATGATCCAGAAAAGCCTTCAAAAATAATAATAATAATAAAAATAAAAATAAAATAAAAAAGTAAAAGCAAAATGAATTTCTTGCCATTAATATAATAAATTCAAGTTTAAGAAGAGTTTAAAAAAATCTTAATATCAGATAGTAATGGGACACCACACACAAAATCTGAATCAGTAAAACATGTCAACAAGAACAAGTAAATTACCTGTCAGTATTGTAGTCACACATATCATACTTTGAGCAGATGGGAACATCCTCCTCTTTCAATCCTTTCTTGTATGCTTTCCACATGAGACTAGTGATCCAGGAGTATGAGACAAAGCCATACAGACCAGCTGAGTCTACAGGCATTTCATCTTTTTCCCTGAAGAACAATTAAAGCAATAAATTAGTTGTCTTAGATAATAGTAACTCCCCACAATATATCCTTTCCCTAGTCGATACTCACAATTTAATTAAATATCTTGTGGAAAGGAAACAAACACAAAAAACTATAATACAAAATATGTATATATATATAAAATCAGGTTTTACTTCTTCCACCATTTTTCATACAAGTTCATTCTAATGAATTGCAGAATAAAACCAACTTACTCTGAAGATTTTCTGACTGGTATAAAATGCTTCAATGAAGGCTGGTATTTTGAAAAAGAATGATTTCTCTCGTATTTCACAGCAACTTCGTCATACCGCTCATAACGAAGATCACGGGCAATAGCTGCTTCATTAAGTGAAAATCCACGCTCTAAAGTGCATTCCATACCCATGTATCTGGAATATAGTTATGTTCACAGTTACATCTTGGTATCCATGCTCTAAAAATAGAGATCAACATACAAATGAAATGAGAAATCAAAGAAAAGAATTTAATTATCAAACAGATGCAACTTACAAAGCATTATCAAAATATTATATTATTTTAAATATATAAAGTATAAACATAATATAAGCATAAATTCACCCTTCATCTAGAGCATCATCAATATCTTGATCTATATCTGCCTCTTCGTCACTGTAAGAAGAATTATCATCGGCACTGTAAGATGCATCACCATGCACCAGTGACTCTGATACTGGAAGATCTGCCTCCTCTGCAGGTGGTAGAAAAGCTACTCTCACAGCATTTTCCGTAATCACTTTTGGGTTGGCATCAGCCTGAGTGCTAGACTCAATCAAAGGCACAGCTTCATTCTCCTCTTCTTGATTAGACTGACTTAGAGTTTCTTTGTGCTGTAGAGTTTAAGTTACAATTATTTTTTTTTTTTCATAGAATAATATTCATATTCTGTATTCCAAATCACTTTACATATTTAATTATACTTTAAGAAAAGTTCATCTTCCAAACATTAGAGAAATCAAAATCATTCTAATAACAGTTAACATTATCTATATTACTATTCAAAACTCCCAAAGACTCCACTTACTTCTTGTGTTTCTTCATCATGAGAACCAGGCGTGTTATTCTCTGATGGATCCATCTTATGAAAGTGTTGTGGTCTCTCTTTTCATTTGGGATACCCTTTTTATTAGAAGAAAAAAATGGTTATGATAAACACACTAAAACATACACCTTTGAGCAATTTAAGACAAAACAAATAAAACACAAATATGCATATTTAGTATTTTGCCTGCAAGAACGATGAGGGACTAAGGGTAGTAGTAGTAGTAGTAGTAGTAGTAGTAGTAGTAGTAGTAGTAGTAGTAGTAGTAGTAGTAGTAGTAGTTGTTGTTGTAGTAGAAAACTCTGCATCATGGAACAATAAAGTATTCAAGGTCATTACACACCTAAGCAACAGTGTGACTTGAATGTTATTACATACAAAACCATTTTTATCCCTAGTGAACTGGGGATTTCATATGTAACAGATCTGTCAAATATTTTCATATAATCATTCTCCTTGTGGTGCTTACAAATTAGGCAGGTAGCAAAATATAAAGGTGCAAAGCAAAAAAACATACTGAAAACAATTTTAAAACTAATTCTGGCCACTACTTCACACTTTGGGAAGATCATTTTGAATTTCATTAACAAAAACAATTTGAGTTTTTTACTTTAAGAAATACTAATTCCAATCTCATGCAAATAGCATTTCTACAGTGCACATCATGGCTAACTATCTCTTGTTTGACACTGCAGAATGACTATGTGCAAGGTGATGTGATAGACATTTATCACTTTTAGAAAGTATGAATGCTCAAAGAAGTCAGTGTTAGTGGGGTATGCCTGATATTTTTTACTGTTGCATCTTACAACTAAATTCTCTGAAGAGCTCTACAAAGACAAAGAAAATTGAGGTAATGACCATAAAGAATATACAAGACAACACCAGCAGCTATAAAAAACATTCTGCAAAAAATAAGGGCACTATTGCTTATCAAACTCTGTGAATCTTGGTCCATATGGCCAAATCCAGGAATGCTGTGGCCATGAAAAAAAAAAAAAAAAAAAAAATACTGCATATATCAAGACTTTCTTCATTTCATTTAGTATTTACATGTTAAAGCCTAACAAAAAAATATACATATACTCGGGGAAAATGCAAAGTAATATGCTTTGGCCTTCCCATTAAGAAACAAGAAGAAATAGACTTAAAAATATAAAAACTTACACACAAATGTTCATAAAAAAGTGATGGGTAATGTAAGAAAAACTCATGTTTTTTTGTGGATTTTGTCTTTCCAAAGGTATTAGGTGTGATATGGACTGTACCATGAAAATACAAATAAAGAAATTACTGATAATCTCTGACATTTCATATAATTTTTCAGCTTAATAACATTATTTAATAGGCATTCAAATCAATCATTCAATATTTTTAATGCCATTTATTGAATGATGATATGACAACTGGTTTGCTTATAATGAAAATTTCTAGTAATTGTTACGCGTATACCTACATATCCATATGTACATATGATTAACGCTGTGCTGCAC
>NC_051391.1:15466893-15474393 GCF_015228065.2 Penaeus monodon | reverse complement strand
GCAGAAAAACCTATGCAGTTATCTGGAGATGGGATACAAACCAAGGAGTAGCTTTGGTGGGGTGATCCCATAAAATATCGAAGGCTCTTACTATGCCTAAGAGGGATTCCTCGGCGACCAAAGTATTGCATATTTGCCCTATTTTCCGAGGTCTGTGCTCTCAGAATACAAGAATGCTCTACTCTATTAATCTTTAAACAAATGTAAAAATTCTTAGGTAAGCATGTTGTGGTGAGGTCTCTATAAGTCAGTGACAGCCATCGCTACGAGAAAAGAGACAGGGATATCATATTTTCTCGATATGGCCAAGTCTGTGCGCTCATTCTTTTCCGATCTTAATTTCTAAATGTCAAAGAAGCGTGTTTCGAATGACTAACGACGATTTTTTATGACTATAGAGGTATTCTAATAATTGCAGATCAACTCTTTCCCAAGGTTGAGGGTCGACTAATTCCTTAAGATCGAAGGTCAACTAAATTCTCGCTGGCATCCCATAGGCGCCTCGCCAATATCGGATCCTGTGCAAGTGTGGAGGAAGGGGCTTCCTGCGAAGGAGAGGAATTTACATTTGAGATCAGTATACTAAATACTCGGCACATCTACATCTACTGCATATTCACACACACACGCACACGCACACGCACACGCACACGCACACGCACACGCACACGCACACGCACACACACACACACACACACACACACACACACATATATATATATATATATATATATATATATATATATATATATATATATATATATATATAATATGTGTGTATGTGAATTATATAAAACTCAATTTTTCCTCCTTAGGTTACTCAGTCTTTATTTTTGGATTGTATTTCTAGTTATCATGTGTGTAATAGCTAGCTTTCTGGAATTCAGATATCATAGTAATCTAACCACTGACCTACCTTACAGTCAACGAAGTACTTCCCAGACACATTGTCCACTTCCTCAGACACCGCCAAGTAGATGACTGGTTGGGCTCCCAGTTTCTCGTCCTGCGAAAAATCATCATCATCATCATCAAGGAGCTAACGCCGACGGGGGCGCATGGCTGTATCCACCCTTCGCTTCCAGCCACGAGGATCCCTCGAGGCGAGTCTCCAGGCAGGCACACGGTCCATCTCTAATTCCTCGCGACAGGTCTCGTCGAGCTACCCAAGCCGTAATCTCCTAGGTCGTCCCACAGGTCTCCTCCACCCAGGGTTGTCTCGCAAAGAGACAACCTGATGGGCAGGGTCGTCCACAGGGAGGCGAGCTAGGTGGCCATATAGCCGGATTATGGAAGTAACAGGTCCCATGCCAGTCTCATGGTGTAACTCCCGGTTGGACACGTGGTCCTGCCAACTGTACCCCTTGATCTGACGAAGGGACTTGTTACAAAAGGCATCAGGCGAGACTCCAAGACACTGGATAACGTCCAGGTTTCGCTTCCATAGAGCAAAACTGGCAGTATCAAGGCCTTGAAGACACGCAGCTTGGTCCTTCTGCATAGGTACCGACATCTCCAAATGCTCTTGTTGATCGAGTTCATGGCTCCTGTTGCCAGACCAATCCGTCTACTGACTTCCTGGTCTGACAACCCAGAGTTATGGACAACGCTACCAAGGTATGTAAAACTTTCTGTAACTTCAACGTCCTCGCCACAAGCATGGATCGACTGAACGGGTTCCCCTAACAGGCCCCCAAAGTCCTGAATCTCGGTCTTGGTCCAGGAGACCTCTAGGCCTAGGGGCTTCGCCTCATTGCTAAATGCATCAAGAGCCGCCACAAGTGACTCCAAGGACTCAGATAGGATGGCAACATCGTCGGCAAAGTCAAGGTCTGAGACCTTAATATTGCCTAGTGTTGCTCCACACTGACTTTGGCTAGTAGCTCTGCCCATTATCCAGTCCATACAAGTGTTGAAAAGTGTTGGTGTAAGGACACAGCCTTGCCTCACCCCTGAATTAACAGGGAAGAAGTTTGACATACCCCCACCACACTTTACAGCACTTTCAGTACCAGTATAGAGGCTTGCTATCAGGCCAATAATCTGTGTCGGAATTCCCCTGAGCCTCAGGATCTCCCATAGCGATTCCCAATGCACCGAGTCAAACGCCTTCTTGAGGTCGATGTAGGCTGCAAGCAACCCACGACCAAACTCACGACGGCGTTCCACAATTACTCGAAGCACTAGTATACGGTCTATAGTGGACTAGCCAGGAGTAAATCCAGACTGCTAAGGTCTCTGATGCCTCAGTAGGTGGTTGCGGATCCGTTTCAGAAGAATGTGGGCGAGAACCTTGCCTGGTATGCTGAGCAGTGTAATGCCACGGTAGTTGCTACAATCCCAACGATCCCCTTTCCCCTTCCAGAGAGGGATGACTACGCCCCTCAGCAGGTCAGGGGGAATGGTACCAGACTACCAGATGGCAATCAGGACTGTATGCAGGCCCCGAGCCAAAGGTTCACCCCCAGCCTTTAGCAGTTCAACAGGGATATCACATATGCCTACAGCTTTCCCACTCTTCAGCTTGAAAATCGCCAACCTAACCTCTGTTAAGGTAGGAGGTTCCTCGCTGATGGGTGGGTCCGGCACAGGCACTGAGACATCGTTTGCATCCAAGCTAACTGTTGGAAGGTCTACCTGGTACAACTGTTCAAAATACTCAGCCCAACGTTCACGAACCCCATCATGATCTGAGATGATCCATCCATCCGCTGATCGGACTGCAGTCATCTGTGAGGAGGGATTAGAGTTCAGTTTTCTCAGGGCTTGGTAGGCAGGGTGAAGGTCATTTACCAAGAAATGGCCTTCGATCTCCTCAGCAAGATTCCTGATGAACTGTTCCTTGTCCCTTCTCAGCAGTGTCCGAGCCCTACACACCATGGAACGACACAAGACTCGATTCTCATTTAGCCGAGCCATGCGACACGCTTCAGTGGAGATAGAATTCCTCCTTGCCCTCGGGCGTATGCCAATGGACTCCTGAGCTGCTTCGAGTGTTATGCGCTTGAAGAACTCCCACAGACCAACTGGGTTCGTCAGGTTGTTGGGTTCTGTGAATCTGTCAGAGACTGCTATGGTGAACCAACAGGCACTTTCCTCCTCCCTTAGTCTGTCCAGGTGAAACACTTTAGGGTGGCCACTGGAGGGACAGGGAGTTTTGAAGTGGACCCGCAGGGTAGCCACAACCAGCCTATGGTCGGTGCCACAGAACTCGGCACTCCGGTAAACCCTGCAGTTCTGGAGGATCCTCCATCGCGTGCTAACAAGAATGTGGTCGGTCTCCTTGGCTACTGTACCAGTATCGCTGTACCAAGTCCAGCGATGCGGGTTGGAGCGCTGGTACCAGGAGCCAGAGATCCTCATTTTCTGGGACCTAGCAAAGTCCCGGAGAAGGAGGCTATTCTCATTGCTGGGATCAGCTCCCGAGCCATGGGGGCCGACAGACATCTCGTAGCCAGCTCGGTCACAGCCGGATACCGCATTGAAGTCACCCAGAACAATGCGAATATCTCGCCGGGGGCAATCGTCTGCCACAGATGCGAGTTTGGCGTAGAACGCCTCTTTCACATCAATTTTATATACATCGGTAGGAGCGTATACAGCAATAAGAGACATGAAGCCAAAAGCATGCTTCAGTCTCAATGCCATAATACGCTCATCAACCGGTGTAACCTCAACTACCGAGGGCTGAAGTCGACTGGAGATGGCTATGGCTACACCCTGGAGGTGGTGACCATCGCTGTGGCCCGACCAGCAGTAGGTGTAACCACCCACACTGATCGTGCCGCTACCAGGTCTTCTCACCTCTGAGAGGGCAGCCACCTCAACTCCCAGTCGCTTCAATTCCCGCGATAGCAGAGGTAACCGCTCATCCTGCCGCAAGGACCGGATGTTCCAAGCGCCTACCCGGAAAGCACGCCTGAGATTAAGCCTCGGATGGTCACTCCGGGTGCACGCCACCTCTGCTGCCCCCGCCGACACAACCCCAAATAAAGGGGGTCGGCAGGCTGTGGGACCGCGAAATATCGTACTTATAATTTCCCCGATCTAACAACGGCATCACAAAATCTATATCATATAATCATGAAATAGACAAAGCGCTAACAGAAATATCACCTTGGCCATGATCCAGGCAGCTAGGATAGCGGGCAAGTTCACAATCTTCCAACCTTCCTTCCCGAAGATCTCCGTGTTAACCACACCGGGGTGAACACTGTTTGTTGTAACACCTGCAATATTTAAGGAGGTTAAACGTGAACACGCACAAGCACCACACCACACACACACACACACACTCGAGTGTGTGTGTGTGTGTGTGTGTGTGATATCTAGATATTTAGGCTATTACAAATTAATGCTTCATTAAGTTGCAATCACATTTGTAAGATTCGTCCTCTAAATTATTTTTTCTTGTTATCAACGAAAAGAACAGCAACAATGATTTTCTATCTGCTGCATGATATAATCTTAATTAATACTGGATAGCGTACCTGTCCCGCTAACTCTTCGGCAAAGCTCTAGCGTGAAGAGGATGTTCGATAGTTTGCTCTGGCCGTAGGACGGAAGCCAGCCCGGGAAAGGTCTCCATTTGTAGTTGAGGTCGTTGGTGTCCAGGTGGTGACACATCCAGTGGGAGTTGGAGGTGACGTTGACCACGCGGCTGGGGGCGCTCGCCTTCAGGAGGTCTAGCGAGAGGGGAATGTAAGGGGTGAGTATTACTTAATGTCTTTATCTCTATAAATAACTGGTATGGTTATAGTGCGCGCGCGCGCGTGCGTGCGTGTGTGTGTGTGTGTGTGTGTGTGTGTGTGTGTGTGTGTGTGTGTGTGTGTGTGTGTGTGTGTGTGTGTGTGTGTGTGTGTGTGTGTGTGTGTGTGTGTGTGTGTGTGTGTGTGTGCGTGCGTGAGTGCGTGTGCGCGCGTGCGTGTGTATATAAATATAAACATAAAACACCGGTCATTTTATATCATTGGCTTATAGTATATTGATTTTAATTCTCTATGTAGTAAATATGAACCTATAAATATGAATACAAAAAACCGGCTAAATGTTTTGAACATTAATAATAGTTACCCCTATTATATTTATGTCTTTGTGTAACTCCTTTATGTCGTCAGAAAAAAAAAAAATTCTGGTTTACTCCCTTTTTATATTTTAACGTAGTAAACATGCTTTCTAATGATTACTTATTGAAAACATTACTTCGTCAGGGATTTAACTCACTCATGTTCTTCAAGAATCTCTAGCAAATGTTGTTTATAGTAGTTACCCCTAAAATAAAGCGGCCTTCTTTCTCAGTGATAGTAAATGAATTTATAAAATATATAAAAAACGGTATATATTATATAAATAATACACTGTCATATTTTATTATAAATAAAACTAAACAAGAAACTTTGAAGAGAATAAGTAGAAAAAAACATATTGAAGTATATTAACATAACGAATTCATTTACTGATATTTTTGGTACTTAGAATGGACTTGCTCCACGAATGCCTAAAAAGCTTTGTCAAATTTTATCTCTTTAAACTTTATCAAGTACAAGGTTTCCTCCTTTGGAGTTGAAATCTTACAAAATAACATGTTATACTATTCCGCTTAATTTACTAAACAACGGACGTCCAAAAGAAGCTACTTTATCCGTTTATACATTTCAAGTTACCACCCAAGTTTGGTATAGAATATATTTGCTTATGCATTAAAACAAGGTGAATGGGGAAAAAATATCCAATTCAAATACCTATCCATGTAAAATATATATGAATGTATATATGTATGTTTTATACATATTTTTAAATTCATGCATTCCCTCATTCCACCTCCATATCTCCCCCCCCCCCTACCCCTCTCTCGCCCTCTCCTCTAATCTCTCTCACCCTCTCTCTCTCTCTTCTCTCTTTTCTTTTTTCTCTCTTCTTTTTCTCTCTCCCTCTCTCCCCTCTACTCTTCTCTCTCCTTTTTTTTCTCTCTCCTCTTTCCCTCTCTTCTCTTTTTCTTAATTTCTCCTCACCATCTCTCTCTCTCTCTCTAATCTCTCTCACCCTCTCTCTCTCTCTCTGTAATCTCTCTCACCCTCTCTCTCTCTAATCTCTCTCCCTCCCCCCTCTTTCCCCTTCTTCCCCCCTCCCCCTCTCTCTCTCCTTCCCCCCTCCTCTCTTTTCCCTATTTCCCCCCCTCTCTCTCTCTTTCTCTCTATTTATCTCTTTCCCCCCCCTCTCTCTCCCTTCTCCCTTCTTATATTTCTCTCTCCCTCTCTCTTCTCCCCTCTCTATCTCTCCCCCTTCCCTCCTTTTCTTTCCCCTCTCCCTCTCTCTCTCCCCTCTCCTCTCCCTTCCCTTTCCCCCCTTTTTTTGTTTTTTTTTCTTTTTTTTTGTTTTTTTTTTTTTTTTTTTTTTTTTTTTTTTTTTTTTTCTTGTTTTTTTTTGTTTTTTTTGTTTTTTTTGTTTATTCCACAATTTTCTTTTATTATATTTTATTTTTTTGTTTTGTTCCTTCTTTTTTTTTTTTTTTTTTTTTTTTTCCTTTTTTTTTTACCCCCCCCCCCCCCCCCACACACACCCCCCCCCCCCAACCATACACCCCCATTTCCCCCACACACACACACACCCAACAACACCCCCCCCCAACAACACCACACACACTTATATATATATATTATTTATATTTTTATATATATTTATAATATTATTTCACGAAAAAAATAAATAATAAAAATAAATATTTATATCATTTTTTTTTTTTTTTTTTTTTGTGTGAAAAATAAATATAAATAATAAATAATTATTAATATTATAATATATATATTATAATATAATAATAAATAAAATAATTTTTAGATATTTATTAAAAATTATATATTATAATATATTTTTATTTATTAATACATACAAAAAAATATAAACATATAACTTTCATGTATATACACACATACATACATAATTATATAGAATACAAAACTTTCCCTGCTGATACAAGGAAGAAAAAAACCACAATACAAAAACTAGATTTATTGAAAGTCTCACTTTCAATAAATCTAGTTTTTGTATTGTGGGTTTTTTCTTACATTTATATAATATGAATATATATAAATATAATATAAATAAATAAATAAATAAATAAATAAATAACATAATTTTATATATATAATATATTATAAATTATAATATTATAATATATAAATATTAAAAAATATCTGTCTGCTGAAATAAAAAATGAATAGAATTCCCTATGAAAAAAAAAAAAAAAAACGAAAAGACGAATATTACTCTGATTATCATCAAGAAACAATGACTCGTTTAAACCCACCTAAGAGCAAATTTGTCAGAAGGAAGTGACCAAAGTGATTGGTGGCCATTGCTAATTCTAGACCCTCGGGAGTCAACCTCCTTGTGGTGTAGCCTGGTATTCCCGCGTTGTTTATCTGTAAAAACCCAAAATTTTTTGAGTTAAAAATTTCGAAAAAACAATAAAAAAAAAAAAAAAAAAAATGATCTGGGAGG
>NC_051391.1:15451176-15461176 GCF_015228065.2 Penaeus monodon | reverse complement strand
GTCACAGAAAGTTTTACATACCTTGGTAGCGTAGTCCATATCTCTTGGGTTGTCAGACCAGGAAGTCAGTAACGGATTTGGGCTGGCAACAGGAGCATGAACTCGATCAAAAAAGCGTTTGGAGATGTCGGTACCTATGCGAAGGACCAAGCTGCGTGTCTTCAAAGGGCCCTTTATACTTCCAGTTTGCTCTATGCAAGCGAAACCTGACGCTATCCAGTGCCTTGGAGTCTCGCCTTGATGCCTTTTGTAACAAGTCCCTTCGCCGGATCATGGGGTAAAAGTTGGCAGGACCACGTGTCCAACCGGGGGTTTACACCGTGAGACTGGCATGGGAAACCTGTTTTCTTGCATAATCCGGGATCGCCAACTCCCGCTATTATGGCCACCTAGCTCGCCTCCCTATGGACGACCCCGCCCCCAGGTTTTCTCTCTGCGAACAACCCTGGGGGGAGGAACCTGTGGGACGTCCTAGGAGATCATGGCTTGGGCAGCTCGACGAGACCTGTCGTGAGGAACTAGAGATGGGCCGTGTGCCTGCCTGGAGACTCGCCTCGAGGGATCCTCGTGGCTGGAAGCGAAGGGTGGATGCGGCCATGCGCCCCCGTCGGCGTTAGCCCCTTGATGATGATGATATATACATATATATATACATATATATATACATATATATATATATACATATACATATATATATATATACATATATATATATACATATATATATATACATATATATACATATACATATATATATATATACATATATATATACATATACATACATACATACATTATATATATATATATATATATATATATATATATATATATATATATGTATGTATGTATATGTATATGTATTTATATATATATATATGTATGTATATGATATGTAATATATATATATATATATATATATGTATGTATATGTAATGTATATTTATATATATATATATATTACATATACATATCATATACATACATACATACATATATATATATATATATATATATATATATATATATTATATATATATATATATATATATATATTACTCATATACAGTTGAAATGAAAGAGCGTCACACTATAAACGGAATGAAAATAAGGTTTCAATCTCGAGCGTTCCTCATCAGACTTAGTACAAGCCGAGACGTTTTTATTATATTTATGTTGTGCATATACATGTAGCTGTCTATGTATCTGTCTTTCTATCTCTTTATCAAATCAGAATGCGCCTTAAGAATATTCTGTCTTTGTCCTTTCTTTCCTCAAACTGTGCAAGACCGTTAATACCCACTGGCAATCTTCTGTGCTTTATCGACGTTCCTGCAGGCGAGAATAACACGAGCTCCTCGACCTGCTAAGTCCCTCGCTGTTTCCTTGCCAATCCCTGTAAGAACACCAATCGTGACATGCATATTATATATAAAACTAATTTAAATGATGTAAATGGAATGCTAACGAGAAAAAAAAAACACAACTAGTAGTCGAATTTGTGCAGTGATGCAGTAAGAAATTCTGATTCTAATTCTCGTAAATGGAAATATTATTCATAGTCGAAAATGTAGCAAGAGAAATTTCGAAAGTCATTAAAACAAGACATTCCAAAGGTAATTTCTAAAGATCAGAAGATGTTGGGTATAGTCTTTCAGGCATTTAATTTTGCTTGCTCATGACTGTGGTTGAATAATCTGGTGTACTTTCTTATTATAATAAAATTTAAGTCGGCTAATAAATTCCGCAAGCTATTCATTATCAGTTTATGAAATTAATCATGACTTGATTTGTAAATATTATTAAAAAAACTTACACCATGACTTGCTGCGACCTAAGAAGACCATCACTTGACAGAGGTTGCGATAGTTTTACCATCTTTGGTTACATTTTTTTGTTTACTTATTTTACTAGTTTATATAATCATATTACACAATCTCTCTCTCTCTCTCCCTCTCCCTCTCCCTCTCCCTCTCCCTCTCTCTCCTCTCTCTCTCTCTCTCTCTCTCTCTCTCTCTCTCTCTCCCTCTCTCTCTCCCTCTCTCTCTTCCTTTCCTCCCTCTCACTCTCTTTTATTCTTGTTGTGGGCACACAGCTTGGCATCTGATCCATCTGTGGTCAGTTGATATAAGATATCCATCTTAGCAGCTCTGACACAGTACAGCAAGGGCATAAACATAAAACATAAAAAAACATTATCCTGATACCACAGTACGATTAGGTGATTAAATCTTCCGAGTGTTTGAATTTTCTCACTTATCATACTTTAATCTCTAACATTTCGCTGTTACAAAACGTCGCATGCAGATCTGACTGATAACACTGCTAACTATTACTCACGATTTCCCCAACGCGCATCTTGTTCTTACGCACCTGTAAGACCACCATGAAACTGGTTAAACAGGACTTCGCCTGCTCGCTGTAACATACCTGCTGAAGCTCCTGTGATAATGACAGTTTTTCCATCCAGTCTCCTGGTTGACGTGCACCTGCCTGAACCACGTGTGTATAAAACACCGATCACCAACGCAGCCACGAGGCCTATTGTCCACGCCACGATATTCGTCCAGACCCATGCCCACACCCACGGACCTACCATCGTGCCTGTGGAGTGTTTTACCATTAAGGTAGCATGTGAGTTGGGCAACCTATGTAATAAGTGGTTCTCATCAATCCTTGATAACAATATTACTGCTATATTTTTACCAATACCACTTGTTATGATGATGATAACGTATATTTTTAATATCATTGGTATTGATAATGTATTTCAGTAATGGCATGATATATGTCACTGCTTCTGTTAAACGAGCTATTATTATCAGGGCATCGCCTTAACCTAATCGGCACGTATGGCAAGAATACATGACATGTCCACTGTAATACAAGTATATTTATTGTTTTTACACATAGATGGCTCTACAAGTGCTTAGTCACCAAGAAGTAAGTTATCAGATCTACCTATCTCACCTGTTTACCCTTTACCTTGACTTTTGAAAAGGGTCTTTTGCATTATTTCATTGTCTTAAATGATTTTTGTAACAATTTAATAATCATAACATCAATAACAATAATGACGGTACGAACATCAATTGAAAAACAAAAGAAAACACATTTCCCCGCCAATTCAAGGAATGGGGAAATCAGGATGGGTCACTAGGGCCATCTGACGGAATCCTTGCTTGCTGAGCACATGTGGAGCCATCTGTATGTAACAAAATTCACAAAAACTACAGGGGGCAGAACATAAACCCGTGGTGGTTGGCTTAAAGGGTATTAGTGGTTATATCATAATCACATTCTTGTTAATATCATAATTTGCTATTAATTGTCATTTCAGCCTCACATCCTTCCGGGTAGCAGCTGAATGAAGTTCGTACTCCCAGGGTATGGAGATTCAATTTGCGCAGAAAATGTGCTCATGAAAAAGGAAAGATTGAAAGAAAGATAGATGAAACAAAGAAAAAATGGCAAGTCGATGAAATGGCGAGGACTGGCAGCGGCCCTGATGAGGTTCTCGAGATTATACATAATTTCTGACTGCGATTATGAAATGAGAAATGGGTTTGATTACATTCACAAATCTTAAGCAAGAGTGAGTCAAGGAATTCCAGTCATATGTTTGAGAGTGTGGATCTTTAAATCACTAAAATGGGAAGAGAAGTCTAATCACTTGAAGAACTAAAAAGCCATGAGCCACCGTAGACTATTCATGAATTTCACTCTCTTCGACTCATAAACACGACGGCTAAAACTCACAAATTCTAACGTGTGCAAAAAAAATAAACTTACAAGTGTGAAAAGTTAAGCTCCTCGGTCTGCAAGATCGTCAGATGAGTAGACAGCCTCTTAGACAGCTATGAACGAGTCAGTCGCAATGACTCTTTTTGAAGACGAGTTCCTTCCCTGTCCTTGGACAAGACGCTACTGATACCACCAACCTTCCGTGCCCTGGCGTGACTTCTGGCTCTCGGGGTTTATGTAAAATTGGGGGGGGGGGGGTCGGGCAAGGGGGGAATGATGAATAAGTTGAAGGGGGCGGGGGAAGTGGGGAAACCAGCAAACGTGGTTAAGTGCATTTCTGAAAAAAATTATTGATAACAATTACATACCTAAAGATAAATAACAGTGTTCCAACGAAGGTAATCAGAAACACGTGATGAAATTAATAAATCACATGGATAGTAATATAACAACCTTTCTAATAAAAATAAAATTTCAACTATTCACAGAACCCTTTGCAAAAGTGAATAATCCCCTAAATTCATGGACTGGTCCTTAGCCTGCGATCAGCCAAGAAAAGGACGAGAAGAAAGGAAGAGAAAAGAGTGTCATCAAATTATTAACTCCTTGACATTGGTGATAATTTAGAACTAAAGCAAATGATAATGATGACAGTAGTAATAAGAGTAAGAATGATTATTACTTATTGATCATGGAACAAAGTCAAGATTTTGAAAAGTCTTTATTGCGACGTGTTCTTGTAAACAAACCTGTCGTAACCAAATTCAGCGTTTCCTGCTAAAAGGAAATAAAGAAGAGATATTTGAAACTGTTGGTAAGTCATGTTTTGCGGTGAGGTTTGTGGTAAGATTAGGTTTTGTGATGCTACTGGCGAACAATGAATTATCTGATTTGTAAGCTGAAATTCGAGAACATAAAAAAAAAAAAAAAAAAAAAAAAAAAAAAAAAAAAAAATATATATATATATATATATATATATATATATATATATATATATATATATATATATATATATATATATATGATATATATATATACATACATACATACATACATATATATATATTATATATATATACACACACATATATATATATATATATATATATATATATATATATATATATACACAAACAAAAGAAAGAAAAAGTCATCTTCAGTGCTTAAATCCAAATTTACACATACACGTTATACTGAGCAACGCCACAGAGAAACAGGATCAGGATATAGTAAGTACTTTAAAAACAATGATACAATAACACTGGTAGCTTAAAACAGAACTAGAGACGAAGGAAATATAACCGTTTTTTAGTTTAATACTAAACTCGTGCTGAAGTTTTCATTAATCTCCTTTCACCTTTACTTTGCCACACTCTCCTTAATGTTCTTTCTGTCAGCTAATTTTTAATCCTGTTAATCAAATAAGAGAAGAAATTTGCTCAGTTCTATCTGATGCAGAAATTATATATTTTGTAACGGATGAACAGAGGAAAAGACGGCCTGTAACTCATTTAATTACAGCTTGTAAACTATTATAAAAGTTCCCCTAAATAGAAATTCAATGATTTGTGTCAAATTCTCACAATAAAAAAGGCTAGAATCAATTATATCTTACAAGCGCACACCCTGCAAAAAATGTCAGGCAATAAGACGGTGGATTCTTCCTAATCTACTGATCTAGAAGCTTTGCAAAGACCACTGTCGTGTTCTCAGTCTGATATTGAATTAAAACTAGATGTTTCCATGCATCTAAACCATGATTTAAGATCAGAAATGAAGTGTATGCTGTTTATTGTATTCCTGTTATTTGTGGAGTAAGTAATAAGGTTCAGTGATAACTTTGTGTTGTAGATTGGACTAATTAATGTTAGTGGGAAGGCAAACACACACACACACACACACACACACACACACACACAACACACACACACACACACACACACACACACACACACACACACACACACACACACACACACACACACCACACACACACACACACACACACACACACACACACACACACACACACACACACACACACACACACACTTGAAACATTGCAGGTCAATGAACCTGGATGATAAAGCAACAGACCTGAAAAAGCAGAGCATCTAACATACCAGAATAAAGGGAAATCTTGGGCCCCCATTGCGAGGTTCAGTCTCAAGGGACTGAAGACCCTAAAGGCACTGGAAATATCATGCACATAAAAACATTAGTTCAAGATGCCTTGTGTTGGACATTTTCTCCCCTTGCTGGACTTGGGTGAGAGTTGAAGCCATGGTTTGATGAAAACAGAACTTATTTTATGAAGATTTCCATAGTCTCTGTAGCTAATAAGAAAAGAATGGCACAGTTCGGAGTTTACCATAAAGGTTTAGTTGACACACCATTATGAATTCTCAACACTGACATGTAGTACCTGCCAGACAAGGTGACCTCCATGTAATGACGGTCAGCAAATATATTTACCTTCTTAAATGGCGCTTCGGTTACAGGAAGTGATGCAAATCAACATTTGACATCTGCATCAAATGAGGACAAGCCGAGATCGAGGGCCATACAGCAACAGGTGTGTGTGTATGTGTGTGCATCAAATTCAAGGAAGTCCTCATGGATTCAGATAGGATTTGTGATCTGCAGGTTGAGGAAGGATATTTTTCCATCAAGATGACACATTATGCTGAAGTAGCGAGAATAGTGTGTAGGAGGACAACATGAAATCTGGGAAGAGCTATGACAGGGCAATGTAACTGGTATCACAGAAAAACAAAACACATCCGTTGAGACATGGAAGGCCAAAATGCCCATGGTCACCATACTAGGTCCCAGAGAACCTAATAGACAGTTTAAGGGAAAACTCTTAAGTTTGCATCACCTAAATTTGTGCTATAATGCCTCAAAGTTCCTGTAAAGGTTAACCAATCAGTAAAGTAGGAACAGCCCAAGAGGTCTTTGGAAAACAATGCTCTGATGATCAAGTGGGTGACACACAGAAGGTGGAATTACTAACTGTGTGTGTGTGTGTTTGTTTGGCCTTTGGAGGGATTCCAAGTTTTCTGTAGAAAAGGAGAAAAAATCATTCCAGGAAAAAGGAATTGCCATCCAAGGTTCTACAAAACTATTTGTTCAAAGGAGATTTCTTGATAGGCAAACGTAGATGCAGACGGGGCAATGACTGTCATCTCAGCTAAAAATAGCTACTGACAAAATGGTAAGGCGAGGTCCCAAAATAAGTGCTTGGAAATATAGCGTGGCAGCCGGGGTATGTCAGGCAATAACACTCAAGGAAAGTACCAGTCATCATATACCAAATACCATGGAAAGAGGCTTAGCATAAGAAGCACTTCTCCTTTTTTAAGTAAGAAAGAAAAGCCTTCAGGAACCATTGTGCCCAAAGCTAGGCACAGCTATCCTCAAACTGGATGGGATGGGGTTCATGGCAGAAGTGAACCCAGCTCATATAAAAAATGGGAAAACCCAAAGCTCAATGCA
This sequence comes from Penaeus monodon, assembly GCF_015228065.2. NCBI lineage: Eukaryota > Metazoa > Arthropoda > Malacostraca > Decapoda > Penaeidae > Penaeus > Penaeus monodon. The sequence goes on along the minus strand of NC_051391.1, from coordinate 15,453,934 downwards.
TACATGAGCAAGACAACAGTCCAAATCAGATTATCTATCAAGGACATATAATTTGGCAAAATATCATGAAAATTAAGCTTTATTGTGATTGGGGCAAAAAGTCGACATAGAAACGAATGCAACTGCCAAGACCTCTTGGATAACTGATGTCAAAGACTCTGCATGAAGACTCCCCATCGAATGCTAGCAGAAGGAGCGGAAGGATTGGACGATAGGCCTGTATCCCCACCTCTGCAAGGTGAAGGACAGTAGTGGCATTTGCTCCTCCACCCCCCCCCTGTCCTGCGAGTCAGGTATATCCCTTTGGAGTCTATCCTACAGATAAGTTGGTGTTTCACTCCAAGATCAGGTACTATTTCTCACCCATTTCCGTTCAAATTTGGTACACCAACTTTCCTTGCACTCAATTATCCGTCAAGAATTGAAGTAAGATTTTCTGATACTTTCCGAAAAGGCATGAAGCATATGAACAATATTTTGATTCTTAAAAGTCATGGCATCAACCAAATTAGATTAGTTGAATGACAATACTGAACCAATTAAATTATTTTACTGAATGAAATTTGATAAAACATCAAATAAATGTCATGCATGCAAGTAAGTTCCGGAAATAAAATTGCGTAATTACATACAGAATAGTTTAGAGTCCATCCACTGTGATAAGAATAGGAAAAACGTGTGATTAAAAAACAGATGCTCTATTCATGTTCCAGTGAAGCGCGAAAATGAACCCAACTTTCACATAAAACATCGCTGTAATACACATCCTTTTAATCGTATTGGGATATGCATCAATCACAATTATGAAGTTACAAGCTAAAATCATTTAATAGCAAACCATTCATTGAAGTCATTCTCAAAAAAGAGGATGGATGCTTCCTTGAAAGAGTAAGGATCATGAGAAATGCATAACAAGATGCCAAGTAGAACACAGCATTTTGTAGAGCTAGAGCAGGTCTCAAACTCTCCTACGAAATCATGTTGTTGCCTCACCATTCATGGCACACAAAAATAATGAGTTGGTGAAAAAAAAAATGAAAAAGTATTAGAAAATGACGACGCGGAGGGGACTGGTAGATGCTCCGAGAGATCGGGCGGATAGAAGAAGTGGTTGTACTATGGGGAGAGTCCACCTCACTGCTTCGTACTAGCATCGACGGAATTAACAATCCTTTGAAAAGCCCTAATTAGAGATGCTGGTACATCCAATCCACAATTAATGTGTGAAGTTATGCGCAGAAGCCGTAGATCTTTTACGTGCAACCCATTCATGTAAATTCATTCTTCCAGGTAGAATTACTTGCTTCCTCCTTAGAACAAGTAAGATTCATGAAAACAAAATTCCTACAACATGCTTGGAAGTACCGAGATTCCACAGCAATATTTGTAGATGGCTTAGACCAGAGTTCTTCAAACTTCTCCATCACGAACCAGTCTATCGTACCTTTCTCTCAACCCGATATTGGTTCACACACACATACATACTATGGTAGAAAAAAACACAATGCAAAAACTGTATTTATTGAAAATGAGACAGACGAACGGAAGCGTAGGGAGGTCAGATTAGGTCGGAGGATCGGGCGGACTAAGCGCAGAGTGGCCTGCATAAGGGAGAAGGCGGAGATTGTGGGAAGCGAGGAGACTATAGGCAAGGTGAAAAGCCGCTGAAATTAGGCAGCAGCTTTATTAAGGAGGATTCCACCAGTCTTCGGCCGTGGACATCAGTGGAAGGAAAGAATTCGCACCGCTGACCAATCCATCTGATGGCCTGTGTCCCACTGACGGCAAAAGAGGGCGTTATTTTGCCCATAAGTGGTACATATACGTAAATATATAAACGCACACACACACATACATACATATATATATATATATATATATATATATATATATATATATATATATATATATATATATATATATGGGGGGAGGATAAATAAATAAATGAATAGATAAATAAATAAATATATATATGTACACACACACACACACACACACACACACACACACACACACACACACACACACACACACACACACACACACACACACACACACACACACACACACACACACACACATATATATATTATTTTTAACGGTAGGTTCATGTTTGAGCCGCCGTGGTCCCAGCATGATACTTAATTGTAGTTTTCATGTGATGATATTGGAGTGAGTACGTGGTAGGGTCCCCAGTTCCTTTCCACGGAGAGTGCCGGTGTTACCTTTAACACACACACACACACACACACACACACACACACACACACACACACACACACACACACACACACACACACACACACACACACACCACACACACACATATATATATATATATATATATATATATATATATATATATATATATATATATATATATATATATATATATATATATATATATACATATACACGTGTGTTTGTGTGTGTGTGTGTGTGTGTATGTATATATACACACACATATAAAAGTGACTTTTTACTAATGGTGATACATTCTAATATTATCCTATACCGCTAACTAATCTGCATTACCCGAATGTTACTAAACCCACCCAACCGTATGCTTGGTGTTTGCTACCAACCGCTTATGAAAATGTTAACCTTTATGTAAGTTAAGGTTTAGGTTTATTCGGGTAATACTGGCGAAACTGACTACAAGGAAGTTGAATCTGGTTGAGAAAAAACTGACTTACGCAACTTAAGTCTATCTAATGATATTCACCTGTCCTGCGAAGAAAAGAATGAAAATGTACCC
>NC_051391.1:15441081-15446081 GCF_015228065.2 Penaeus monodon | reverse complement strand
GTGTTAAATGATAGTTCTACAAATTAAAGAAATTTTTTATCAATTTCCCCTTTCCCCAAATTTTACCCCCATCGACCCTTAAAAGAAAATCCTAGGGGGGCCTTTTCAGGGGAAATTTTTAATTTTTTTTTGGGTTTTCTTTTTCGAATTTTTTTACCTTCTTTTACAAACCCACCGTTAAGAAAATGCTTAAATTTACACTCCCATTAAAATTTTTGAAACAAACGTCATCCCCTGTAGATATCAGATATAACTAGATACATAATTTTTTGTAAAATTTTCCTTGGGATCGTAAAATTCCCCCTTTTTAAAACCCAAAATTTTCCTCTTTTATTTTGATAACAAAAGGGGCCCCTACCTTTAAATTTTAATTTTTTGGGGTTTCAAACTTAAAGGAAAAGTAGAGCTACCCGGTTTTAGGGAACTTTATTTAAATTTGTTTGGAATTTACCAAAAATTTTTCAAAGCATTTAAAATTTAGTTTTTGTGTGGGAAAATCTGATTTATGTGCGGATTTGTTTTTTTTTTTTTTTTGGTTTTTAAAAAATTATGAAAGGATTTGGGAAATGGCAAATGAAATCATGTTTTCCCTAGGGATCTATAGGTCAAATATTTTGGGGTTGGTTTTCTATGGTGAGAAAATTTGTGCTTCTTTTTTAATATTTTAAAAGGGTTTATGGGGGCATTCTGACAAATCTGAGACATATTTTGCTCAAAAAAACGGGATGTTCGAAACAGTGCACTGAGATACGTTAAATTTCTTTTTACCCAAGCGTGGCCTAATGAGAAATAAATCCCCAAATTTTTATGTCACATCAGAAAGGGAAAAAAAAAGAAGTAAGAGGACCAAAGCTTAGGGGAATTTCCTTGAAAAAGTGACATGAACGGCGAAAAGGAAGAAAACCCCGGGCCCGGGGTCGTGCAAAATCCCCCGGTTTCTATTCAAACCCCCACTGGGTTTTTTATTTCCCCTGTTTATGCAATTGGGATGACCCCCTGAAATGCATATTCACATTTTCTTTGAAGAAGGCGAAAGGAAATCATTTCCTAAAAGCCCCTAATCCCCTCCAAAATCTACAAATTGTATGTTATACAACATAAATCATATAATATATATATATATATATTTAATATAATATATATATATATGTATATATATTTAAAATTTTTACATTCACACACACACACAACACACACACACACACACACACACACACCCACACAAACACAAAACACACACCCCAAAAATTATATATTAATATATATTTTATAAAATATATGTATGTTTTATATACAATATACAAAATATCTATTAAAACATTATTTTATATACATATATAATTTTATAATAATAAATATATATATATATATATATTATATAATTAATATATTATAATATTTATTTATTTTCTTTAAAGATTTAAAAAAAACATACGGGACCCCAATGTGTATATGTATATATATACAATATAAAATATAATATATAATATATTTATAATATTATATTAAAATATATATATCACAAAATATTTATAAAATAATATTTTATATATATACATATAAAATTTTATTTTTTATAAAATATTTTATATATATATAAAATTTTAATATTTTAAAAAATATATCTGTTTATACATATTTTATAAAGTTTTTGTGTGTGTGTTTTTTTTGTGTGTGTTTTGGTTTTGGGTGTGTGTTTGTGGGTGTGGGGGTGGGTGTGTGTGTGTTGTGTGTGTGTGTGGTTGGGTAGTGATATATATATATAATATATATTATATATATATATATATATATATATAATATTGGGGTGTGTGTGTGGTGTGTGGGGTGTGCGTGTGTGTGTGGGTTTTGGGGGTTTTGGTGTGTGTGGGTGTGTGTGGTGTGGGGTGGGGTGGGGGATGTACACACACACACACACACCCCCAAAACCACACAAACCCAAACACACACACACACACACACACACACAACACACACCACACACACACCCCACACCCCACAACCACCCAAAACCCCAAAAACACACACCACATCTATTTAAAATTGGATTTTAAAATATATATTATAATAAAATTAAAATTTTAATTTAATATATAAAATATATATATAATTATAATGTGTGTAGGGGCCCCAAAAAGGGAAAAAATGAAATTAAAAAATAACGTTTAAACCATCCGCCCCAAAAAATTAGGAGAAAGTGTGGTGTGTATTTTTAGCAGTATATGTATATGATGTATATATTAAAAAATATATATATATATATATATTATAAAATATAATTATCCCCGTGTGTGGTGTGTGTGTGTGTAAAAATTTTAAAAAATCTATCTATCAATCAATCACCATCCCCTTTTTCCCCCCTTTTCTCTCTCTCTTTTTCTGTCCCCTCTCTCTCTTTTCTCTCCCCTCTCTCTCCCCCCCCCCCCGTTCCCCCTCTCGGCCCCCTCCCCCCCCCTCCCTCTTTCTCTCTCTCTCTCTCTCTTTCTCTCCTCTCTCCCCTTTTATATATATATATATTTTATATTTATATATATATATAATATATATATATATATATTTTTTTTTTTTTTTTTTTTTTTTTTTTTTTTTTTTTTTTTTTTTTTTTTTTTTTTTCGGCTATGGTAGGAAACGAGGTGAACTTCTTTGCCCAAATGAACAACGCGCCAGCCCGGGGACTCGAACCTCGAACTCAGAATTTTCCGTCGTGACAGCCCTTTTGTCCGATGCTCTGGTGTTTTTTGGGGAGGGGGTGTGTGTGTGTTTGTGGGTGTGTTTTGTGTGTTTTGTGTGTGGTGGGGTGTGTGTGGGGTGTGTGTGTGTGGGTGTGGTGTGTGTGTGTGTGTGGGGTTAGGGCTATATTATAACATATATATATAAATGCATATTATTATTTATATTATATATAATAAAAATATATAAAATTTTATAATATATTAAAGGGGATATTATAAGTATATATATTATTTTAATATATAGATATATATATAAATAAATATAACGCATAATATAATGTATATATATATATTTTATATATAAATAAATATTTTATATATATAAAAATAAACAAAACATTTTTATATAAAATATATATATATAATAAAATATAATATATATATATATAGATTTTATATTAAAATAAAAATATTATAAATGGGATGTTCTTATATAAAATATATAAATATATTATATATAAAATATAATTAATATATATATTTATATATGCATTTTTATTTTTTGGGGGGGTATATATAAAAAATACATATCTTATTTTTATATTATATTATTAAAATTTATAAAATATTAAAATATATATATATAAAATTTTTTATATTTAATATTATATTTTATATATATATATATATATATAATTATATATAAAATATATATATATAAATACAAAACACACACACAAACCAAAAACATACACACGCACGGGGGTAGCAAGGCCCCTCCCCCCCCTCCCCTTTATGTTCCAGGTTATTGTATGCTATGTCCTTCGCCTTATCATCACCAGTATAGTTCAGTTATTCCAATTTTTTCTCCCCTAATGTAAAGCAGATGTATGATCAGCTGGTCCCTTCTACACGTGCTTATCTAAAACACCCAGGCTTTGGGAGCTGAATGCTCTCGAGATCTACGACAGGAAATCCTGGACTCCAGTTCGCCTTAGTAGTAGGACGGCTTCAAAAATGTTATGAAGCTCGGGAACATTGTGCATTCAATTACTGGATATTATCATTTACTGTCAGCATTATCCTCTGAAATTGTTGCTAGACTAACACTTAAACCGCTGCTGCCAGGGGATGGCACGTACGGACACGCCATGCGCATTGCGAGTTTACTTTATTAATTGTCCTTAGACGCAAATGGCTGCATAAGTACTAGGTCATAATTATAATGAATATAATAATAACATCGATACTGATAATATTGATTAGTTAAAAATGAAGGAAAAAATTAAGAAAACCCAAGGAAAGGTCAAATAAGGTAGAGTTACGAGGCCTACGAACTGAATCCATGGTGGTTGAGCATTTCATAGAAAAATACTATAGTGTACACTGCTTATTCCCGGCGGCAGTTTGTAAATGCATATAAAAAATATAAAACTCTAAAGAAAGTTTAATATCTACTTAGGATAAAAGTAAGCTAGAACTAATGAGAACTAAATTGATGAGTGAAACAAAAGTGGCAGGTAAACCATACTTATATTTACAAAAGCTTTTAGTAATTGCTAAGAAAATGTGTGTCGTTCTGGTTAAACCAAATCACCTGTAATAGCACACTGAAGGATCTTTCACTATGGAGACCGGGTAAAATGGCATATGTTACAGATAGAAACTTTCAAATGCCAAAACTAAAACTTCACCGTCTCCTATCCATGACATACCCTCGAACTACGTCCATTCTACAAGAATCAAAAGTCTGAGCATATGCCGTGTGCACTTTATACTCTTAGAATTTGAAAACCTGTTGTATAGATAATGGCTATACATTAAATAGAAATAAAAGGTTTGTAATATAAATTTCCAGTGTGAATTTAACATTTTCGTAATGGAAACCTCACAGTGACTGTTCTGTATGTATGTACAATACTCGCATCAATAATGCGACTGAATATCATAGAAATAAATAAATGTCATCTTGCTACACAGGCTCAAAACTGGGTAACATATAAACATTTCTCATACACGTGACTTCAAAATAAGAACTGCACAAATTCTATAAATTTGTACTCCGGCTCGTAACCTGCTCGCTAAAACGCACAAACATGGCATCCTCTTGGTGACAATAAGTCGCTGTCTACATGTACTAGCATCTCCAGAATTACAAATAAATTTCATAGTACAATGTTTACGGACAAAAATAAACCCAAAATTAAAAGTATAGATTATAAATAAAGAACGTCTAATTGGTTAAAAGCAAGAGCGGGAAATTTGAAACACAAGCAAAACTTCAAATACAAGTAAGAAATGATTACAGCATTTTATGAGGGTTTTTTT
>NC_051391.1:15372184-15374684 GCF_015228065.2 Penaeus monodon | reverse complement strand
TGCGCCATTGTCAGTCCCCATCAAGAGATGTTAATATCCTTTTAATTACACCATACGTCCCCTTGATCTTAGCTCTTAGTCCTCCTTGCTTGACCCTTGCCTTTCCCTCAACAAGCACGCTCTGTTTTCTTTGCACATGGCATTTTCTTTCCCCCATCTCCCAACAAGTACCTGCTGCTTTTTTTGCCCCATCCCCCAAGAAGCACATGCCCTTTTCTTTCCCCCTCCTTCAACAAGCTTATGCTTTTTTCTTTGCCCCACTTTTTGTGGCACAGTCCTCTCATCCTGGCCTGACTTTGGTGACATATACCATTACAGGTGTCACCTGAGCCCTCTTGGCCAGAACCTTGATCATTCAATGGTGTCTTTCTATGGCCGGTATGTCACTCAATAGAAACAAGTAACATCCCATTTGTCAAGCATTTTCTTCAATGCCTGAGACCAAAAGGCAGAGCTGTTCTCCAGCAATGCCTCATCGACTGGACCTTTCTCTCAAAAGAGCTCATTTAGGACACCTGTAGTTTCCTCTGCACTCTCAACTCTCAACCTTCTCCGCCACTCTACCAAGTCTGCAGGCATCCATGGATAAGTACAACTCCTGCCTACAGTGATCACATTAATTCCTAGTCTCCTCCAGTCATTCTTCACACCGATTTTCCCTGCCCCATGCACACTTGGTGCAGGATCAGTCGACTGACATCTACTACAACGCCCTACCACCTGTCAAACCTTGTCCCATGTGATTCTAGGCTCAACCCTCCTTACCACATCAGCATCTTATCAACACCCATATGATGCATTTTTGCGCGTCTTCCACACTCGAGACTCATGCGCAGCAGATGGTGGTCTCTTTTGCTGCCTCTTCCTGGACACCTAACCAGGCCCTCTTCATTCTCAACATATTTGCTTTGTTCTTCTCAGACAGCATGAAACACCCTGTACTTTACCCCGTACTCTTCAAACATCTCCTTCAGGGTTCCTAAGCAGCTGTTCACGGTCATCTCTGAAGCTCCTTTCGTCCAAACTCTGTTTTCCACTGTCACTACTGACTTCAGCCAACCAACCACTATAGCTGAATCCTTTCTAACCTTGAGGTTTCACAAAATCCACTTCAGATCTAAGTTGACATCTTTTAATACGTGCAGTTCTGGTTGTATTCCTTCTTTGCCTTTAACCATGCACTATCCTCAACAAGTCCAAAGCCAATCTCCAATATCACTCCAGTGACAATGTTGTTTGCATCACACCAAACTATTCCCATCTCCGACATGGGGGCATTCCACCTCCCCCTAACTGTATCTTCACAACTTACTCTTGTTACTTTATCTTTCATCATCTCCATAATCTCTGCTCTCCTTTTTACATAACTGCAGGCCATCTGTAGCCATCCTGGAATGGGATAGTAACCCACCAATTTTCCACAAACGGAAAATAAATCTCTTCTGCTTGTCTTCCTTCACTTCTGGTATCTCGTTACCTCTCCAATCCATACCATTGCACGTGCTCCACAACTCTAGATGCTGCAACCCTCATTTCGTGGACCAATATATCATCAATATATGAATTTATAGCGGTCGCAATTCCTTTTCCATTGCTTAACACTGTCTTTAGGATCTTCGTCATAATTCTCGGCGCCGAGCACAATCCAAAATCAAGCCCTAGTTAAACAGCATGTTTTGGCCTTGTATCTCACCAGCTGGTATTTCCACAGTTTTTTTGCCACGTGTTCTTGTAAAAGGCCAACTGAAGATCTATGATTGTTGAGGCCTTACCCATTTGCTTCCATGCTCTCAATGCCTCACTGCATGTCAGTGACATTATCACCTGTATGAGACATCGCATAGCAGTGAGCTCACAGAATTCCAAGATTGGCTGAACTTTATTCTACCACCGCCATTAATGGCAACAATACGCTTTTCACCCCACCCCCCATGACACCAGTATACCTTTATCAATCCACCTATCTACCTCTTTGTCAAACTCATCTCTAACAAGCTCTGTCACTGCGCATGCTTCATGATTGGCGGCTCTCCTTTCATAAACTACTCTGCAACCCACATCGTGTGGGTTGCAGGTCGTGTTTAAAAATCCTTGTCCTCTATTTTGCATGGTTCAGACTAATCGAACCCCATTCATACACAGCCTTTGCAGTCACCTTCTTGGGTTATTTGCCTTCCATTGGCTTCACTACATTCTCTTTCACCGCCCACGTCCTCCACAGCCACAGCACACAAAACTTCCTGCCTCACCACTTGATAGCATGCTGGCATGATCCCAAACATCACTCTTCCATCCTCAATCATCACACCACCCAGTTGAATAATTACGTCCATCCTTATTATTTTGTTAATCCCATCAAATACCTTAGAAGGCACAACAACCTTAGTTTTCAACCATATGCCTTGTACTGTCAATTGTATTTTTCTATTACCTTCACACTCAGCTTCTTTCCCACCAACAGCCACTAGTCCTTCAACTTTCTCGGTACATTTCCCTGCCC
>NC_051391.1:15347184-15362184 GCF_015228065.2 Penaeus monodon | reverse complement strand
GAACTCAAAGAATTTGTTTGTTACTATTGATAAAAGCATTTTGTCCTATTTTTTACTTTTTCATTCATGCTTATCTTTTTTTTTTTTCTTTTGTTCTCTCTTTCTTTCATTTTTACATATATACTTAAAAGAAAAGAAAAAAAATATGTATATATATATATATATATATATATATACATATATATATATATATATATATATATATATATATATATATATATATATATATATATATATATATATATATATATATATCATATATTATATATGCATATATTATATATATATATATATATATATATATATATATATATATATATATATTATATATGCTATAAGATATATATATATATATATATTATATTATGTATTATATGTATATATATGTATATATATGATATATATTATATGTATATATATGTATATATATGTATATTATATATATATATTATATATATATATATATATATATATATATACTTGTGAATGTTACAATACATAGAGATTTTGGTTCTAATATTAATTCACTTAATCCTAAATGAATTTGTTTTTTCCATACCACAGAATACTTCCGCAGAAAAGGAGTCCCAACCATGAAAATTCAAGAACTATTCAACTTCATCGTCGATCCCATGCTGACCGCTGAGAAACGAGACGAGTATCTTGAGGAGATGAAAGAGATAGCTGCCTCAAGACCTGTTGGGGAGTTGACCGACCAAGAGAAGATTGATGAAGAAGTGTTTAAGAATGCTTATATCCCAAAAACTTTAGATCAGGTTAGAAGACTTCTGTTAATAATTATATTTTTTTGTTTTATGACATTGTTTTAATGTTTTGTGACCCATTTATTTTTTCAGTAACAGCTATTTTTCACAGCCAGAGAATTTCAGTAATAAAAGATAACCTTAATAACCTTTTTCTTTCTTTTCTTTTTTTCTTACATCTTTTTATCTTCTTTTTTCTCTTTGGAACTGCTCTACTTATAGTAGTAATAAGAGCTAAAGATATATCTTCTATATATTCTTCTTACTTTCCTATTTTTAAGATATGGTGTTTATATCTTGTTTCTAGCAACACAAAAATAAAATATAAACTGACTCTTTTTCTGCAGAGGTAGAATATTCAGTTTCAGTTTCTCATTTGTACAGTTTGTAAGAATTGCAGTATCATAAGAACACACATGCTATATCTTCTTTGTATAGACACATACACATACGAAGCTCAGTTTGTGAACAGTATTTTCCAGACATAGGCCTGTGTTGCTATATATTCAGAAGTATTTTGAAGTTGTAAGATTAGAATGTATCAGTAAAGAATGCCTTTTTTTATATAGTGTATGTTTTATTAATACAGGTTATAGACTTTGAACGTGATATGCAGCAGCTGAAGCTAGGAACAAAGTCCGAGAAGGAAATCACTTATCGCACTGTCTTGGGCATGAAGAAAGATTTAAGTGGACCAGAAGTTTTACCCATACCAGGCAATGCTTCAGATTCAGGAGGAGATAGCAGTGAGGGTAAGTTGCCCCTGAATCTTTTTCTTTTATTTTGTCTGTTAAGAATAGTTCTGACCCCAATTCGTTCCCTCTGATATTTTATAGATGGAACAGATGAAAATAGAAAAGTCTCTTCAGACATTAATGCAAGTGGAGGTTTTACACCCAAATCTTGCCTATAGTTTTAATTTCTTTTGGAATAATATTAGAAAATGGGTGCAGAATGTATATATATGTGTGTGTGTGTGTGTGTGTGTGTGTGTGTGTGTGTGTGTGTGTGTGTGTGTGTGTGTGTGTGTGTGTGTGTGTGTGTGTGTGTGTGTGTTTTGCATTTATCATAATCATCATTCATCCAGATGAAGAAGAAAGTGAAGATGAGGATGATGAGAAAGGTGGTCATCGCACAGTTGGCAGGCCCCGGGGAGAGACCACAGAAGACAGGAAAGAAAGGAAAAAGGCAGTCAAGGAAGCGCAAGCAGAGAAAAGAAAATCAAAACTGAAAAAGCATGTTAAGAAGAGAGCAGAGAAAGTCAGGAAAAAGAAACATTAGAGCTTGAATAAAAGTATAAATAAGATTTTTTTTATTCCTTTTCTTTTCCTTTATGTCAATGGCAGAAAGGTTAAAATATGTCTATTTTTTTGGTAAAGCTAGATAGGAGATTTACTTATGATAGTTGTCATCTTCTCATTATGAGTTAACAAGTTTTTAGTCTTTTTATTCTAATTTCTTAATTTAATACTGTTGTTGGTAGAAGTTGCATAGCAATTGCCTGCAAGAATTTTTCTTTTTCTATGTAATATTAGTAAAATATTTATTGTTACCAATGTTGTTTCCTTCATCACTTATATTTGAAAGCATGTGCATCCAAAGATGTTTTGAAACCAATTGCCTAAAAATGCATTATTAAATGTTTGTTAATTTAATCTGTCATTAATAACATAAGCATCAACAGGTTCATTACTTCACTCTATGACTGTAGTTCATGGATGTGAACATATTGGTGATAAAGGGAAAGTTAAAATAAACAAAACATTTAACAAGTGCATTTTGGAGCAATTGGTCTGAGAACACCTTTGGGCATGTACCCTCATTTGTCATTGTCAGTATTAGTACCATTATTATCATTGCAATGTGTTAATTAGTATCATTATACTTTTCTTAATTGCTATTTTTATATCTTGTTGCAATATTTTTTTTGTTCATCATATCTTATTATTTTTTATTCTAAACCTTTAATAATTTTTAGACTGATTTATGCCTGGCCAAAGAAATGCAAGGAACATGCATTGTTCTAAGCCAGGATAGACATTAAAGGCCATTATAAGGCCTGAGTGAAGCTTACTTTTCAGTGCACTAAGCAGAATTTACTTATCCTGAATAGATACCATTAATTCCCAATTGTTCAAGCTCATTCTAAAACTATACATTTTGTGTAAAGACAACACCTTTACTCTTTCTTTGAGGCAATCCTATGATAAGACTTAGGGAAAATATGGTAATTATATTATGTTATTTTAGCAAGTATTAATGAAAAGAATAAATGTCCCAGCTGAAATGTCTTGCCTTCCGGGATTTAGTATTTCAGTGATGGAAAGTTGAGTATTTCACTATTCTAAGGAATGTTACTGAGTGAAGCAACTCTTCAGTTTATCATGAATTTATTTGCCATACAAAAAGTATTCATAAAAGAGTTTCATATCTATATAATATTTTTACATTTTTAAGACAATTTGATTATTTTATTGTGATTGGACTAACCAGTTGATCACACATTGGTATTATCTTTTAATACATTGCATTTTATGACCTTTAGCAACAAACTGATGATCTATTCAGATGCAGATATTGTAACCTCTTCAATGTATACAAAGTCTAAACTAATATTAATAAAAAAAAAAAAGAGTGCACATATGTCATCCATTGGTAGCTGGACTTTGAGCATTTCTATGTCATATCATACTAGAGCAACTATGAAAAATATAGCAAAGGAAATTAAATTAAGTCATGAAACTAATTAATTAAAAACAGCATTTGCATTTCAGTGTCAAATTTCATTGTGGAGTTATCAAAGATTGTGGAAATACAATGAAATAAGACGAGGGAAGAACATGATCAATCTGATTTTTAATATAAATACATGTTTTACAGAACAAATTACTTTGTTTACAAAAGGAAATTTGTCCTTTTCACATTTCTTTTCCAAACAAATTAAGGAACACCAAGGACATAGGAATGTATGTATTTTCTATTATACTGTCATTACAAATCTAGAAATGCATCAGGTCATGGACGTGTAAAACATAAATATCATATAGGAAAAAGTAACAAATCTCATGGGCATTTCCACAGATATAACCAACTTGCATCAACCTCAATGACATATGAATAATGATAATTAAACTTAACATCAAGACTTGAGTTCATGGATAAACCAGGTACAAAATAAAAGAAAATACTTAAAACCAAGTGAAGCACCGGTACATTTGCAAAAGCTTATACGAACCATGAAAAGTGTTATGGGAAAAGCTTCTACAAATCATCTTAACCTAAATATAATTTGGATGTCAAACATTCACAATGTATGTAGTTTATAGTGACAATCTGATGGATTACTTACATTTGCATATTGCACACCAAAAGAGCTTAAACAATTAGATTGCACATTTACACATAGATATAACAACCAAAAAGACGAGCCACAGTACAATAAACAGATGAAAAACAACAATACTCCCTTATAGACATTTTCTCTGGTCAAAATCACATACATTCTGAAGGGAAAGTCAATACCAAGTTGTGCAAGTTAAGCTCTACCAGTCTTGCAAGGTAACCTCTCTTGTTCGCACCTAGCTGATGGAGACAGTGAATTTCCATAATATCTTTGCATATGTAAAATATCTTATGTGCATCACCTGATGAACAGGGAACATGTGCAGTGTAGTAGATACAAATTGTGATTTTCACGGAGTCTACCTTCTAACTTTCAAGCAGATGCTTAAAAATCTTGATAATGGTTAGTCATTATCCTTATTTCGGAGAAATGGATAACTAATATAAGGAAACGGCAAAAAGCTTTGGACTCTGTGTGTGTGTGTGTGTGTGTGTGTGTGTGTGTGTGTGTGTGTGTGTGTGTGTGTGTGTGTGTGTGTGTGTGTGTGTGTGGTGTGTGTGTTTGTGTGTTTTTGTGTGTGTGTTTGTGTGTTTGTGTGTTGTGTGTGTGTGTGTTGTGTGTGTGTGTGTGTGTGTGTGTGTGTGTGTGTGTGTGTGTGTGTGTGTGTGTGAATTTTATATATATATATAATATATATATATATATATATATATATATATATTGATATCCAATATATTATAAAATTATCTTTTAATCTAAAACTATAATAAATACATTCACTTAGCTACTTTCAATAGTCCCATTACTATTGCCATTTCCATTACCATTATTGCTATCCTCATTCTTAGAACGGAACTTGAAAATCCGCGCAGCATGAGCATTGAAAGAAGATGATCTCGTGGGCACTGGTCCTCGTTCTTTTCTTATAGGCCGTAGAGAGTAAGTACGAACAGGTGGTGTTCTCTCTTTAACCTAGAAGAAATGTATACCACATATGAATAAAAGTTGAGGACCAATCAAAGCATGAAAGCACCACCTAAGAACTATTTGATGGAATTTCTGTGTAATATAATTTTTTTCCTTTTTTTCTTGTTTAGCATACAAAGATATTTGCTTTTGGTTGCTTTTGCTTTCAGTCAGAAACCTCGTGTCTAAAAATAATTAATATGAGTTCCTTGTGCGAAATTATAACGTGTGTAGCGAGTGCTAAATTAAATTAATTGCTACTCGAATAAAGTTGTCTTCAAATGGAATACTCATTTTGAAATGTCATTTATCGTGTCAAGGAGCATTTTCATTTTAAAGAGAAGTAAATGAAAAGCAGTCAGAATAGTCAAGAAATTTAATTAAAGCAGATGAGAGACTGAACAAGAGAAGTGACTGGAGTATAATATTTATGTTGGAATGGTTAAACGTCTTTGTAGAAAAAAAAAATTGATAGGAAACATTTGTTATCAAGGACAGCTCCAAACAAGGAAGGAAATGGAAGAAAATCGTTATCTAGCTGTCTAACATTCACGCAGAAAAGCCTTTTCACATTCTGTAATATCATCACCAAAACAGCCTCAGTTTTCAAAAGTTGTTCAGCAATTTCTACAATAATTATCATCACATCACCTTCATTCTTGCTTCCAACAGTTCTTTTCCTCTTTCTGACATGACGATTTTTTCTCTGGCACTACGCAGCTCGTGGTCAAGCTTTAAACGGTCGGCTTCTAGCTGCCGCAACTTCTTTTCTGCTTCTGTTGGATAGAATAACAAAATAATAATAATAATAATAATAATAATAATAATAATAATAATAATAATAATAATAATAATGAACACCAATAACGACTGCATTAGAGATTATACGATTGTTCCCATTACTCTTACTGAAACGTGTGCTTCTGCGTGTGTGTGTGTGTGTGTGTGTGTGTGTGTGTGTGTGTGTGTGTGTGTGTGTGTGTGTGTGTGTGTGTGTGTGTGTGTGTGTGTGTGTGTGTGTGTGTGTTGTGTGTGTGTGTGGACGTGTGTTAACGTGTGTTCGCGCGTGTATGTACTTGCGTATTTTAAGTGTTTTGTGTCTTTCTTTATTCTTTAGTTTCACAGATCACGAATCCCCCACCTCTTAACTGGTTATCCTTTTCTTCCTGGAGAAGTTGGAAAGCTTCTCTCTTTTTGGTTTCTTCCTCTAGCATTCTCTTTTGCTCTTCTTGGAGTCTCTCCAAATCTTCTCTTCTTTCCCATTCCTCTCGCAAAACCCGAGCTTGTAAGTTCCTGAAGTGTTAACTGAGGTTAGAGCTACGTATCATTAATCTTTGAGGTTTAGGATCGAAACAAAGGATCGTTAATTTGAGAGGGTGAAAAATAATAAAGGTTCGGTATTTAAAAAAGAGAAATCATAATCATGGCAACAAAAACAAAAACAAGAATCCCACCTAACAATTTCCTCGTCTCGTTTCGCTTGAGTTTCCTCCTCCAGGAGAGTTTCTAACTGGAATCTTAGATTTTGAAGCTCTGCCACGCGCCGTTCCTCTTCCTGGCGAGCCAAAGCTTCCTCCTTGGCTGCTGCTTCAGCTTCTGCACGAGCCTGTGTGCAGAAAAGACGAAAGACGTAACTACTTCCTCCTACATTTAGTCATTATCGTCACTCTCTCTCTCTCTCTCTCTCTCTCTCTCTCTCTCTCTCTCTCTCTCTCTCTCTCTCTCTCTCTCTCTCTCTCTCTCTCTCTCTCTCTCTCTCTCTCTCTCTCTCTCTCTCTCTCTCTCTCTTCTCTCTCCTCTCCTCCTCTCTCTCTCTCTCTTTCTTCTTCTCTCTCTCTCTCTCTCTCTCTCTCTTCTCTCTCTTCTCTCTCTCTCCTCTCTCTCTCTCTCTCTCTCTCTCTCTCGCATTCGCTCTCGCACTCCCTCTGGCTCTGCTTCTCCCTATCCCTATCCCTGTCCCTACCCCTTTCCCTTTCCCTCTCCTTTTGCTCTCCCTCTCCTTTTCCTTTCACTTCTATATTTCATACCCTCCCTTGTTTCTAACTCATTCACTCTCTATGTATCTCTCTTTCTTTTAAAAATGTCCTTTAAACGTACTATTTTTTCTGCCATGAGCTCAGCCTGTGTGTTCTCAATGATATCTGCCTGTGAAGCCCTCCGGATTCTCTCGGCAGTTTCACGAGCCTCTTCCTCCTCATATTCGCTTCTCCGCGATATGGACTGCACCAGCTGATATGGCAGTGGCTCTCTAGAGTGTCGGATTGCAATATCCAGGGCTCTCAGCCACTCGCTCTTACTCCTGAAAGAGTGGCAATAGATCTTATAGTATATGTATACACTTGACTTTGCCTGCATATGTATATAAAGGCACTATGCAAGCACGTTTTTATTGGCTACATTACCTGTGGTCGATAGCCGCTAACTGAATGAGTTTGTTTGAGTCCAGACACAACGTGAATCTACAAGGTCTAGTTCCCGGCTCGTCTGGGATGCTGTGGACTGTGGATGACGGCGTTAGTTTCACATGTGTTCTTCCCAGCATGATGTCGGCTGCCCGCGCTACCACTGCTTTCGTTCGTGCCATGGGCTTGTGACTTCTTGTTGCCATCGCCCATGGAAGCACCTCGATCTCACGCCCTACCCACACAGGAGCCCACCACGCTCTCTGGTAGACTTTACCCTGGCAATTTACAGATGGTAAGTTACTCTCAAGTGTTACTGGTTTCTATCATCTGCTCTGTACCTATTATTTATTGTTTAAATTTTGCATTTTTCTTATTTTACAGTTATTTAATTAACTGTTATTTCTTCATTTTTATAGGTGTATGTATTTAAAAAATGTAGTCTTATTCTGGATATCTGTATGTTCTTTTATATTTATACTTTTAATATATGATACAAAACGTGACACTCAAGTGCCGTATCTAAGGCTGGAATTATTAAACAAACACGAGGCGCACTAACCCGCTTCATGATTTGGTCCACGAACAACCCGTAGATTTCATCGACAGCCTGGTTTATGGCAGGGGTTTCCGTGTCTTGTATGTAACGTCCCTCCAGGAACGTCAGGAACACAGGGAAGGTAAAGCTCGTTATCACGGTGGCTAGCTGGTTAAAGTCTTTGGCATCCCATTCCCTTCCCAGTTGAATGACCAGCTGTCGAGTGACTTCTCTCACTTCTACAATGCTCATCGTCACCTGGAAAACGCTGCATTCACTAACGCGACATTGCATGCATATAATTATTTCATTGTCTAGTCTTTCCAGTAGATATTGTTGTTTTTAGAAGGTTAGAGGGCTTTTGAATCAAAAACGCTGAATACTACTTGATAATAGAAATAAATTGTATGAATTAAACTTAAAAATAGCCATGGGTTAAAAGTCTCAATTTCATATCCATAGATCCCTCGCTTTTCTGCGGTTCGACTGACTCAAGGCGATGGCAGTCACTAAGCAATGGGGCCTTCACAATAAGCCATTCTTCTGCCTGACCTGCAAGAGCCCTTTCCTCGACGGCTTCCTCTCCGCCAGGAGGCAAAACACCCGGAAGAGCCTGTAGACGGACTCCTCGGAGAAGAGCGGCAGGTGGCGCTGGATGAGGGAGGAGCGGCCCAGCAGCCAGAAGGTGTGCTCGAGGGTATCGTGGTACCCCTTGAGCTCGCTGTACGGGGTGCTGCCATTGTCCACTTCAGCCAGGACCTGTTGTCATTGTACAAACCAAAGGTGGTGTAGATGGCCAATACTTGAGCAAGATGGTAAAAACATGTGTTGAATCATGAGCCTCTCCATATGTGGCCCATCACGAAATCTTGCGCGATCTCTAGCTTCAAGTTAAACCTCTGCTACACTTGTTAGTCACAGTGATTATGGAAATTATTGCGTTGTCCACCGGTTTTTCAATCAAGTTATTCGAGTTTCAACTAATGAAGCAGATTCAAGTTATTTTTATTTCTAATTTAGTACGTTACACACGAAGTGCAGTTGATTAAGTGTCTTTCTAAATTAGGAACTGGACTCTATTTTTGATTTTCGTAAATAAATAAATGGATTGATAAATAAAACCATACCTCATGTGTCAGAAAATAAAGAAACTTGTTCAAAGGTGAGTTGTTTGGAGCTCAGGTACTCAGCAATGCAGGTCTCCACTTGTCGGTCGATGTTGAGTAAGACCCCCACATTCTGGGTCAAAACCTGAAGTGAAAAGTGGAAAACGCACATTTTCATTTATCTTTTTTATAAATACTGATAAACCCCACAAGCCCCAGATATAAAAAAAAAAGGATCAAGTTTTCTTGCATAAAATGTTCACGCACAAAAAAAGGTTCAAACTTTAAAAGCATACATTTAGCCTTCTGTCTACACACTTTCTCACACCCACTCAGAACGGGTCCCCCACCCCAGCCGACCCCAGCTGATCCAGACGGGCGGTTGTGTCTGTATCTCGGTGGGCCAACTTACTATGAGCCTTGCCATTTAACTCTTCTCCAACCCATTTGTTCGTCTCCCCTCTCTCCACTTCCACTTTTTATCTGTTCTCACTCCTTTGCCGCCTATCACCTCTGCCCCTCTTTCTCTTTTCTTTCCCTTTCCCTTTCTCCCCTTTCCACACTCTCTCTATTCCTGTTTCTTTGAAGTCTCCCTCTGTCTTTCACCTCATCCGCTTTGCCGTCTCTCGTCCCTACCCATCTTTCTCTTTTCTCTACACCTTCCTTTCACCTCTTGTCGTGCCTTTCCTTCTATCCCTCTTCCTCTCCTTCCATCTTTTCCCCTTTTCCATGTCTCTCCTCTGCCTCTCTTCCCATTTTCTCTCCTACTCTCTTTCAGCCCTTGCCGTTTTTCCTTCTATCCTTCTTCCTTTGATCTCTCCTTTACACCTTCCCTCCACTACCATCACTCGCGCTTCTCCTTCCTGCCAATCTTTCTGCCTACGATTTCGCCATCCTGCCGACGCCACACCTTCCCTCGGGCTTGCCATCCCTCCCTCTGCCGCCATTGCAAGACAGGCGACTCTCCCATTCCTTCCATCCATTCGCCTGTCGTCCTCCAAAGCCCGGTCATTCATCATGGTCTAGGAAATCACATCATGTTACAAAGAAAGAATTTCACCGACAATTTGTAAAGTAAATAAAATAATGAATTGGTAAATATTTCATCATATAAATAAATAACACAGAATAAGGACACTCAAATGAAAACCCGATTGATCAAAGACACCCATTGATAATTAATCAGAGTCAGCCATCGGCATAAAAAGGGAAAGTGGAATGTCGTGGCAGCACAGACGAGGCATTGAGGTTTTGTATTACTTCTCTTCAAAGAGTTTTCTCTGAGCAGCAAAAACTCCGATCTAACTGAAAATAAACATCATCATCACTGAGTATTACCAACAAAAATATCTAAATTCTTAATAAGTCGTCTTACATAGTGTTATGTAGTTCGATGTCTGACTCAAACACTTTATACAACACTTTATTTTGATTCTAGTCTATTATAAAGCTCTTTTTACTGAAAACGTAATTACGTATGAAAATTGACTCGAGCGAATGTCTTAGCTAACAACCCCCTACCACAGAGTCTGGTTAAGAAGGACTTTGTCGACTTATCTGTCATTCTATAGGAGCCCCTCTAAGCGTTTTCTTGCAGAATACAGTACCACTGTTCATAATCATCGGCTTGTTTCCAAAAAGAGTGATTCCTGACAAAATTCTAATTCAATCTGGAACAACCAGAGAAAAATACATGTAGTTTCGAAATCGAAGGATGCTCGCTGCTGAAAATGATCAAGCTAAATTCTTGCATTTATAATGGACTGAAATTGCACATGTAAATACGTATAATCCAGTCATCTAAATACGAACTCATATTCAGACAGACAAATGCATACATGCACGCATATATATATATATATATATATATATATATATATATATATATATATATATATATATATATGAGTGGGGGTTGTGAGTGTGTGTGTGTGTGTGTGTGTGTGTGTGTGTGTGTGTGTGTGGTGCGTGCGTGAATGTGAGTGCGTGCGTGCGTGCGCGTGTGTG
Organism: Penaeus monodon; assembly: GCF_015228065.2. Lineage (NCBI taxonomy): Eukaryota > Metazoa > Arthropoda > Malacostraca > Decapoda > Penaeidae > Penaeus > Penaeus monodon. Next base: position 15,351,058 of record NC_051391.1, on the reverse strand, counting down.
TGTGTGTGTGTGTGTGTGTGTGTGTGTGTGTGTGTGTGTGTGTGTGTGTGTGTGTGTGTGTGTGTGTGTGTGTGTGTGTGTAGACGTAAAACTTGAAGACTCCCGTAACCTTGATGAGATGTGAGTCAGCTGACAACGGTATAAATCCTGTTTGGAGATTCAGCTGTTCATTTTCTCGATAAACGCTGGCATCTCGGACTGCTTACAACTTAGAAAAAATATTGATATGCTAATATATTAAATAAGATATTAATAACTTGTTTATTGTTCATTTTAACATTGATATTTATTTATCAATAGACAAATAAAGGAAAATAAAAATTAAATAAACTTACATGTGGCAGAAACTGCACATTTCGTAAACACATAAGTGCAACTTCGGGAGCATACGTGCAGTCTCACGTAAACACAAAGAACAGTTTCACACATTAGAAAGCTTAAATAAACACGTGACGGCTAGTTGCACTCAATTGCAAAGACGGATGTAGACATGAGTACACACACAACAATACGGGCACACATACCTCGAGATTACGGGAGCTGATCACAATCGCACACATGAAGTTTGAAATGCTGTTATCGTATTATTTTATTCGTCATGTCCTTGAATTAAGCGTCATATCGAGTGTAAGGAAATTCCATATGTATGTATCCTACGACAATGTAGTAATGTAATTACTTATTGTAGACTGAAGTCTTTTTTGAGAAACCCTTAGTACCTCTGAGCAGTGAAACAGGATCCCCGCAACGAGCAGACTAGTTTACAGCAGGAAGGATAAGCGAGGGTTTTTAAAACGTGCGTCATCTTATTCACTTCCAGACATCAAAAAGGATTTTAAAAAAAAACGCATTATGAATGTAATGCTAATATCACTTTTCATAGAACAAATCGTAAACTCTCTCTCTCTCACACACACACACACACACACACACACACACAGAGAGAGAGAGAGAGAGAGAGAGAGAGAGAGAGAGAGAGAGAGAGAGAGAGAGAGAGAGAGAGAGAGAGAGAGAGAGAGAGAAACACACAGAAACAACACACACAAAAACAAACAAACACACACTCAAATATACAACCTGAACACGACCATTGCTTTGTTAGTAAATAAGTTCCATCCAGGGGAGAGGTCCTCATCCCCCAAAGAAATCATCTTTTGCGCTAATCAAAGCGTGAGAAAAGGACGCCAGCTGAATGTACCCTTCATCCTCATTCACAAAAGATAGGCAGTGAATGGCCAAATAGGCTGACGTGTTGGTAAAATGGCGGGAAAATCTTATATAGGCCACAACTGCCAATGAAGTTCTTTCTTGTTTTCTTTTCTGTCAAGGTGACTTACGAATTGAATAAGTAGAACTGGGGCTCTTCCAACATTGCGTTGGTAATGAAATGGAGAGGAACATTTCATTTTTGAAAGAGAATGTAAATAAATAAAGTGTGACTTCGGAACGCGTTAATGTTTACCTTGATAACCATTAACGCGTCACAAACAATATTCTTTGTAATCACTTATGTTGATTCCATCAGAGAGCCAGATTATAGAGATATTGATAAGATGAAAAATAACACAGCTACCACACTAATTATTATTTGGCACCTTTCAGCTATGCAAAACGAACCATTACGATCATGAGCGACTAATGAATACTCAATATGAAGCATTATATTATGAACCCTTCTAGTACATGTATAACTGCATATCAAAAAACGTATAGGATACGAAAAAAAAAAACAAAAAAAAAAAAAAAGCACAAACTTAGATTTTCACTTGAGAATGCGAGTCACTTTTATACAAACAGAACCAAAGAGCAAACAGTAGTCAGCTCCGTAGATACGAGAGGTGAATTTGCCTTAGAAAATAATGAAAAAGCAAACACCGGCATCGAGCCTTGAGGAGAAGCAGAGCAGTGAGTGATACGCTGAGGGCTCTGGGGTCGGATTGCCGGGTGCTCGAGGGACACTGTGATAAGGAGGACGTGACTTCCTTTCCTCTTCTTTCAGTTCGTTCTTAAGGCGTGGTCATGGGTTGACGAGCCTGACTCAGGTATATACATATATATATATATATATATATATATATATATATATATATATATATATATATATATATATATATATATTTTTTTTTTTTTTTTTTTTTTTTTTTTTTTTTTTTTTTATATATAACCACACACACACACACACACACACACACACACACACACACACACACACACACACACACACACACCACACACACACACACACACACACACACTCACACACACACACACACACATATATGCATGTATATCTACGTAGATTTATACTGAGTTATAATTCGTTCTTAATACATCATTGCACTATACGCATCATGGTAACGACAAGTAGGACAAAAAAGGTAAAAATAAGTGCACAAAATAGAAAGGGAAGTCCACATTCGCGAGGGCGAGCGTGCGCGTGAACAGGTATTACGTCCCGAGCCCTAAACAAATAAGAAACCCGAGAAGTATGGATTGATTTTGCTTATGAAGAGCGTCATGCGGTGGTTGGGATTTCGCTCTGTCTGCAAATGATTATTAGAAAATGTGTATGCGCTAAGCACATTATTCTGATTCTTAACTAATCGAAAAAAGCCTAGGCGATTCAAAGATTGCATTAGTATTCATCATACACATACCTACACACACACACACACACACACACACACACACACACACACACACACACACACACACACACACACACACACACACACACACATATATATATATATATATATATATATATATATATATATATATATATACATATATTATATATATATATGTATATATATATATATATATATATATATATATATATATATATATATATATATATTGTGTGTGTGTGTGTGTGTGTGTGTGTGTGTGTGTGTGGGTGTGTGTGGTGTGTGTGTGTGTGTAAATATATATATATATATATATATATATATATATATATATATATATATATATATATATATATTTATATACATATATACATATAGGTCTTTTAGACTGTTAATGCCTGGCATGCCCAAATGGCGGACTGCATTTGGACTTCGAGGAAAAGCGTCGCCCTCGGCATCCGATGCACTTCCTGCGCCGCGTCTGTGCGCCACAACGTCGGTCGGGATGCGTCGAGCCGTTCTCTTTCGGCGATAACATTCACAGGTCTTTCGATTTATATATATTCCATGGGAAGAAATTTCACGTTGATATCTCTTATTGATTTGCTACGAAATTTTATTTTGAATTCATAAGGAGCACTTTCAAGTCTTTTGTAGTATCATAATAAAGACAGACATTTCTTTCCCTAGACTTAAAACCGTTCTTGTTTTCCCTTCGCACAAATACACTCATGACATAACAAAAGCAGAATAATTCTTTTCACGATTTAATCCATTACTACCTTACCCCATTTTACTGATATAATTGTTAGATTGTGTACATGAAAGATTATAACTGTCTATCAACTATTGAGTGATAAGTGTTGAACGTAACCTCTATTATCAGAGTGACCTGCCTTGACCTCGTCGCTCAACACATGTTATCCGCACACATTTCGAAAACGGGAACACTTCGTTTAAACTGATCACACTTTTATTGTTTTTATTCAAAGCACATTAACACTGCTTTATTTTGTTATGGCATTCACTTCCGAAGCAAGTGTCAGAGGTCACGTGCGGTCACCGTGTGCGTCCCCGGCCCTCCTTCACTCTTCTTTCGCACACTTTTCCCTCGTCACTAGCATCGCACTTCGTCTTCAGTTTGTCAGTCGAGCAAACGTAGCGGAGCTAATCTTACCTTCAACTGACTCTTCGGAACAACGCCGGTCTTCTGATGGTCCAAGGCATCGAACGCGAACCACAGA